>NW_010972972.1:6359337-6390319 GCF_000737465.1 Haliaeetus leucocephalus | reverse complement strand
CGCCTCGGCCGCCGCCAACCCCCGCTCCGCGCCGCACCGCCCCACCGGAAGCGGCCTCCCCCCGCCGGGCACCCGTAGCTTCCCTCCCGTGGCCTTCTGGGAAACGTAGTCCTCACTGAGGGTGCTGCTTGTGCTCGCGGTGCATGATGGGAGTTGTAGTCCCGGAAGTGCGGCTCGGCGGCGTCCCGCTCCCGCCGAGGCGGCGGTTGCCGGCGAGGCCTGAGGCGAGGCGGGATGCGGCAGAGGAGGCCGAGGGTGCTCGCCCCGGCGGCGGGGGGTTCCCGGCGGAGGAGAGGTGGGCCGGTCCCTGAGGGGGAAAATGAAGGGTGGTGGGAGCCGGCGGCGACGGTTGAGGAACGCGCCTCAGCCCGGCGCTCGCTGACGCCTCTCGGTCCCTCGTCCCTACAGGTACCGGAGACATCCCCGCTTCCACCAGCCTGCCGCCGCTTGTGGAGGGCCCGCTGCGCTGCTTCCTTCGCTGCACCGTCTCCCGAGTTGTATGGACGGCCCCTAAGCCGTTCGCCGCCCCCTTCGTCCGCCTGAGGTGGTGGGGGGAGACCTCCGACGGTACCGTCTTCCAGCCCGCCTCCCGGCCCGGGCAGCCGGCGGGGAGAACCACCGCCCGCTACGCTGTCCGCTGCGGGCCCAGGCAGTTCGCTGCCTACCTGACAGGTAGAGCTGCTTCCCCCTGGTCAGGCAGGCCAGGGCCGGGCTGGAGCTGCCGGGAGACCCACAAAAGCTGGGGAGTTATTTACCTGCCAAGTAACCCCGGTCCTGGTTTCGCTTTACGGCTTTTTAGGTCGTTTTCCTGATTCGGGAGGCTTTTGGAATTGCTGGTATCAGTCTCTCTAGTAATCAGGTTTAGCCCTCAGGTCTGCAAACTGTTGAAGCCTCCTGTCGTCCCCTTAGTGTCAAGATCAGATGATTTTTACTATTATACATATCACATTAAATAGACATTTCCATATTTTAAAGGCGGGAAGAATAAAAAGATGCTCAGATGAGCTGGTAATATTGTTAAGGTGATTGATTTAGTGAAAGATCTCCAGGAAATTAATGCAAGCCTGATGTCTAGAGTCTGTCTGTAAAACCTATGCCTGCTATTGCTGCTCGTAGAATCACAGAATGGTTTGGGTTGGAAGGGACCTTAAAGATCATCTAGTCTAACCCCTCTGCCATGCACAGGGACATTTCCCACTAGATCAAGTTGCTCAAAGCCTTGCCCAGCCTGACCTTGAACACTTCTAGGGATGGGGCATCCACAACTCTGGGCAACCTCCTCCAGTGTCTCACACCCTCATCATAAAGAATTCCTTTCTTACATCTAATCTAAACCTACCCTCTTTCAGTTTAAAACCATTACCCCTTGTCCTGTCTTCAGTAGTCCTTTTGTGGTAATCTTGTACTTATTTATCATAATTTATTATCAGTATAACACTTCTTTACCTGCTGCCTCATTATCATAATTTCAGGATACAACATTATGTTAACCTCTAGCACCTCTGTCATTTTAACAAAAAAGATTTAGTTGTGTTTAATTGTGACCGTGTTCTGTGAGACTGAAATGAAACTGTTCCTAATTTTCGCAGATATGGGTGTGCTTGTCCTGGAGGTAATGACCAAACTTGACCATCTTCCAATTGGCAGAGTGCAAATCACTGAACTGTCCCAGCTCTCTCCCAGCCATCCGATCAATGGGTTTTTCACCATAGTTTCACCAACATCTGATAAACTAGGACAGCTGCAGGTAGTCCTTATGTCTTTGCTCTTTATAATAAATTGTATTGCTGTAACACTTACCAGTATAATCAGGTGCCAGGATCAAGCTGTACTAGGTACACTACAGACCTGGTTTCTGTCCAAGGCATTCGTGAACTAAGGTAGCGAATGAAAAATGAATACTGACGGTGTTGACTCTCTTTTGTTTAGAAGGATGTGTGGCATTGGTAGTTCAACTTGATTAAGAAAATTTGTAGTCTCTACGCTGAGAGTGAGTTTTAAGAGCGGATTTAAAACAGATACTCAGTTCTGACGCTTCTCCAGAGCCTCACTGGGCTCAAATTGTAGCAGATTTTGAAATCTGGGGTAAAGAAGGTGGTGTTCTGTTCTGCAGCCCTGGCTCTGGACAATTTATGCTGAAAGATAGTTGCCTGTGATTTGAAAACACAGAATGTGAAATAAGTAGTTGTAAACATGTCAGAGTTTTATGATGTTATGTAACTGCATGATATAAATATTACTTTGCATAGAAAAGCAACAGTTTTCCAGAGTGTGACAAAGTTGAATACAGTATGTGTTGCACTTAATTCAGAAAATAACGAAATACTGTTTTCACATTCTGTCTTTCAGGTCTCACTAGTTCTAGAACCTCTGCCAGAATTGTATGACACCAGCAGCTCTGTCCCAACCACAGATGCAAGTTTAGATGTCTCTCCTGCTCAGGGAAGCAGCAAGCCCCAGGTTCTTGCTCCATCACAGCAGCCCAGGCAAACGCGGGTGACTATTGCTGGCCAAGAGTCCGTTAACAATAGCAGAGCCACAACTCCCAGGTATCTTTTTTTTCCCCATGACAAAATTCTGGTTTATTTTGCAGTTCATGACACTTTTTTTAAGCAATGGCTATACACTTGTAAGTTAGGGAATACTTGATCTTTTTGAATATGCATTTTATATGAAATCCAGAACATTCAGCATTTCAGAGCTTACAGGGCCAGTTTCTCATCTGATATAAATTTGCATCCTACATTGACTTAGTTCAAGCTATGCTAATTGACACAAGAGGTACCACAGACCTTGTACTTACAGCTTGAGTCGGTCTCTCTGATGGTATAAGTGGAAGATAAGGAGTCATTAAAATAATGTGTCACATTTCTTTTTGGAGCCTGTACTGTAGGGGGGCAGCTGCAGTGCTAGGGAGAATTTGAAGAGATTTGAATCCCTTTACCAATCCATTTTAGTTGTTACTGAAATAATGTTTCATTTTTCAATAGAGGAAAGGACCATTTGCTCTTCCAAGAGAACTCTGAAAACATAAAGGACACTTTTTCTGCTTCTCATCACCATCTGATTTTACCAGATGACTGTCTGAAAGTGAATCCTTCAAATTGGCAAGTGTCATTTCCCACCAGCACTGATCCTGAAGCACCTGCTAGAACAAACACGCAGGTGCTCTCTTTGCATAATCCAGCTACAAAAGACCTGCTTTCAGGTTTGTATACAATTGTTGTCATCTTTTAGATTTCACAATAAATAGTTCTTGATAATATTGCAGTTGCCTATCTAGAGATAAAGACTTAAGGAAAAGTGATACTCTGCATGCTCTCACTATATTATTTCAAACAGAAAATGATAATAAAATGGTCTTTACTTAAAAAGTACTGATTTAGTCTTGCTGGAAGGTGGCTTGAGTATCAGGATCAGGCAAAACATGCTGTCCTAGCAGTATGCCTGAGCTCTGACCTGGCTAAAAGAAAAAGAAGCTCAGCTTCGCAGCCTGTTTAATCATTGACATGTCTTCTGAGACAGTCATCAAAGGTTCCACTCACATTCAGGTAGGTCTTGGGAGGATTTCTATGCCACTGGCATTTTCAGATGGAAAATAATTTCTTTTCCATCACCTGCCAGTTAACATCCCTTTTAGATCACAGACCACCTGGACTGGATTCAAAAGAGCATCAAAGTAGGGCACATTTCCATGTGTGTTGCCTTTTGAGTTATTTTTTTATATTTACAGAGACGGCCTAAAATTAGACTGCAGTTGAGACGTGCTAAGGTGACAAGCTGTTCTTCCATACATTAATTTTGCTACTGTATCTTAATAATGCCCCTCTAATGCCTGACTCGTTGCCTGCAGATGAGTTATTTGTACAGCTCTGAGTGATAGAGGATTACTCTCACTCACTCCCAGCTGTGCTATCTGTTTTACAGTGTATAGCATGCACTTAATCTCCAGTATGTCAAGATCTCTTTATAACAGCAGAGAACAGAAGTTTCTTGACTGTAGCTGGCACATTTATTGTGTTTACACGTTGCTTTTAAATTGCGTTTGAATGCTGAGATTTAATCCTTCTGCTTATTTCTCAGCTCTTTTGGATCAAGGCAATAAACTCCGTGATGCCATGGTTGTTTCTGCAATGAAATCTAGCCCGGACATGGAGATTGAACTGAATGAAGTGCCTGCTTTTATAGAGAGGGACAACTTCAAACCACCAGCAAAGTGAGCTTGGGAAAGGGGGAAGTCATATTAAGTTCCAAACCATAAATTTTGAGACCCTATCAGGAAAACTTGAAATACTGAGATTCATGTGATTTATATTAGGATTCTTGTTCAAATGGGAAATTAACTTCTACTTGTGAATAAAATGCTACATTTTGTGAATTGTTTTTAATCATCATGTAGTAAGCTTTGATTTAAGTCACTGATTTTAATTTTGTTTCACAGTATATTTCTATTTAGTACAGTGTTATTTGATAAGGAAATGTTAAATGTTGATAAGGAGTAAGAGTATGATAAGGAACATAGCAAATTAAATGTTTCTTGATCACAGAGAACAGATTTTTGAAGAAATGTAAGTAATTAGTGACATAAATTGAGTACTTTTGCATATTCTAGTTTGAACCTCTTGATGCCAAAATACCCATGAAAATTGCATCTATAACTGTGTTCTCAGAATTAGTAGTCATTATCTTCTTCCATATGATCTTTCTTAGCAGACTGAAAAAAAAAAAGTGTTTGTGCCTTTTCAACTTCTAACTCCAACTTTGTTTAGTACTAGGCTTAGTAAATGTTCTCAATTCAGTGAAATTGAAATTTAGAAGTATTGAGACAAATGCATGTTTTTTACAGGAGAAACTTCAATTCCTTGTTTTTGGGAAAAGATTAACAATGCCTTTTGTTCCACTATAAACCAGAAAATACTGTCACTGTCTTTGACAGTCAATGATGCTGTTGCAAACACAATTTAAATTATTTCTGCTCAAACTATTCCAATTTGTTTAAAAGTAGATTATTTTGGACTTTCCAGGAAAAATTGATAAGAGTGTCATTTATAAACATCTTGTTTGTCTTTCTCAGGCCCCCTTTCCTCTTGTTTGCAGTAGCTGTGCTTAAACTGCAAGATTGGGTCAACCTTTACAGTTGGGCTCAATGATCTTAAAGGTCTTTTCCAACCTAAATGTTTCTATGATTCTGTGACACGTTGCAAAGTATAAGATTTTGGATGCGACTTGCAGCAGACTGCAGGGTTGCAGAAAGTTTTTGTGTATCTAAAGATTAAGCTGCAAACTGGAGAAGCCTGTACATAACCTTTGATTTTTATCCTTGATGGATTAATCTTGAACGTGCCTTAATATCTTTATTTTTCCTTTTACTGCTGTCTCTGCTGCAATTGCTGTTATCCAGGAGCCCAAAAGGCTTGAAGTCAAATTTTGTGCCCACTCCTGAAGATTCCCATCTCTTCACATCTGAAGTTTCAGGTCAGCAGTTTGACCTAAACTCTGAAGAGAGAGCAATACACTTACTATTGGGCAGGTGAGTGTAATGCACTGGGGCTTACTGCAAAATTGTCCTTATTTGAGCACTTTATACTGAAAAATGCCTCTTGACTCTTCAAGTTCTGCACATTTCTGGAAATGTAACCAGCGAATCATATGTGCAAGAGATGGAGGTGTTTTATACCTCAGCTTGCACTCAACTTTAATGTATGACAACCTAGACAGCTCCAAGTACCTTGATGTAAAAATTATGTCAGAAAGAGTAACCACAATCTTTGATAAGAATAATTTATTAAATAGTTGTAACTGTTGTGCCCTAAAATGTTAAGAAGTACATAAAACAAATACAATGTTTTTTTGAAGAACTTGTGGTCTATAAATTAAAAATGGTGAGAACCAATAGTTATTTTTAATCTTTCTCCAAATATTAACTTGACCTTTTTCTCTCATTTTGTGAGGAGTAGTAAGAGTATGAATGATGATGAGGTTGTCTTTATCCAAATCAGGGGTATGAAGCATACAGCCTCTGTGTTGGATATGGTTCAAAATTTCAGATCATATGTTTCGTGCCCTGCACTTGTTTTTTCCCTGTGGTTTATCACTGGATCACACTGAAGTGTTTGCAGATCATAAACTGGTTTTGAACTCGCAGCACAGATAAAAAACCCTTAAACCAAACAAACCCCAACTTTTTCCAACGATGTTCTAAAGATACATGTATTTACCTACTCAGATATAGCTTGTATTTATATTTTATTAAACTGTCCTTAAGTATTACTGGTATCTTAAAGCATTAAAAAATTATAATGTACTTATGGATAAAAATTATAGGTAGATATTAATAGATATATTTTATGATGAAAGTCATCAACACCTGGAACGGGTTGCCCAAAGAGGTTGTGGAATCTCCAGCTTTGGAGATACTCAGAATCTGACTGGACAGTTTTCTTATTTGCATCCTCTGCCTTTGAGCAGGGGTTGGACTAGATGATGTCCAGAGGTCCCTTCCAACCTCAGCTGTTCTGCAATTCTATGGATATGTATTCACATGCACTTTTCACATTGAGTCCAGAGATGTTATCACAAGATAACCCATCAGGTCACAGACATGTATTAGGTTGGGTACAGTGCTATGTAAGCACAGTTTGGCTGTATCTGGAGCCTATATAGCACAAATCCAGTATAGAATAGACAGTATTGTCAGAATTCATAAGACATTGACTGCAGAACTTGCAACACTAAGTTATGTTTCTTTCTTTTGTGTCCACAGTGCTGATTTATCTCCTGTGCATTTCTGGGATCGGTCAGGTTCAATTTTGGATTCTCTGTCTCTCAGGAGTGAGGTGTATGACAGTGAACTTAATGATCCGCATTATGACCAGAGTCTGCTAGAGAGTCTTTTTTACACAGCTCCTGTAAGTGGAGATCAAAAGGAAGGTGCTTAATATGTAGCCCATAAGGTGAAGAAAATCAGAAGTCTGCATCAAAAAATAAAGGCTACAGATTTCAGTATTAGTAAGGCTTAATAAGCATTAAGTATCATACAGAAGCTTGTGAGAACATTGCTTAAAATTAATATTATTAAAAGAATACTATTAAGACTACAAAGTCAAGCAGTGAGTTTGGAAATTGCTAGGATTGAGGCGGTCCATGAAAACTTTTTTTAAACCTCTAAAAAATTTTGATACCATCTTAATTGTTTTGAATTATGCAATCAGCAAGTTGTTTTTTCTTTATGTATTATGACCATTATGTATCTTTCTTGACAACGGTAGTTAACTTTTTATTTTATGTGCATTATTTCTGTTTCAGAAATATGATTCCAGTTTAAGTGATTTCCTCAGTGATGATGATGTTAACTCCTCCAAAAAAGTAACCAAGACAGAAACTCTCAAGAAAGCTGATCCAATGAATCCACAGAAGGATTCTAATGCCTTTGATGAGGGTCAGAAGGTGACAGAAATTAAACCCAGGTAAATAGTTACATTAGTGACTTGTTTTGCAGCTTCTTGTTCATTGTGAGTTAGTATTAGCAAGAATCACACTATGTTATCGTGCTCCATTATTATCACACAATTCACTGAATAACCATTTTGGTGGGGAATTTTCATAGCATCGCTGGGAATGATAAGCCATCAGCATCACCCAGGCATTGCTATATGTTGTTAAAGAAACTATTGAGATGCAATTAGTTAAAATCACAAGTTTGCCAAAATTGCAATAAGCCTAGTAATAATGTTTTGAACTGTGGAAGCAGAATTGCTAAAGCCTGAGTGGGCCTCTCAACTGAACTCTCGCCCTATCTCCTGAAACAATAATGTCTGTGTAATCTTCATGCTAAATTAGTCCCTGTACTGAAAAAAGCAGACTCCAGACGAGCTTTGTGCAGTTCTGTGGCCTTGTGTATGTAACAGATATGAAAGAACTCACATCCTATTATCTCTCTTTGCACAATGTCTCTATGTGTATAAAATTTGTATCTGCTTTACAGGGACAGAGTTCACATCAGCAGAGTCTGTTTCTCTGCTGATTTGTGTTCTCTCCTATAGCTGTAGTAAATAAACTTCTCTTCTGACCCGATCTAAACTGTGTTCCCTTTTTTCCATGACAGAACCAATAAAACAGTGTCCCCAAAAATCCAGTTATCAAGCTTTACTTGTACAATACCAGTTAGCATTAAGGTTTTATGACTTCTTCTTTTTTCTAATTCACCTTCAAACAATTATTTCTGAAACTTTTCTTACAAATACTGCTATTTTTACATTCAGATAAAATTGATATCTCCAGAAGTACCAACACAAAACCTTTTACAAGTCAAGTCTTACAAATAAAGTGCAAGTGAGGTTTTAAATAATGACAAAAATCCTGCTGCTGTTCCTCTGCAGCAGTGACTTGTCCATGTGTATAACTGTATCTTCTCCCTTTTTTTGTTTATGATATTGAATGAGGCTTTTCCTTTTGAAGAGTTAGACTGCATAAGCTTTTTTCAAAACTCCAACAATGTGAAACACTGTTGCTTTTTTTTTTCCCCCACAATTATGTTCCCTAGATATTGTATATTAGAAGATTTCTGTTACAGAGACCACCAAATCTGTTGTAAAAAATACATTAAAAATGTGCATTTTAATGAACCATGAGCAGTTTTTAAATAATATCCCACCAAGCTACAATTTTCCCTTCATGTGGTTGTGTTAAGAATATTTGTGTAGTCCTGATTCTCAGTTTTATCTCTTCAGCCGCTCTCCTACTAGGCCACTGGTTCCTCCAGAAGATCACACAGAAGAAGCTCATGTCACATGCTTCAGTGCAGACAGGTTGGCATTGCTGGAGCGAATACACCTAGCCAGAGTCATCATTGAAAGCTTGAAAATCCCTCTTGAGAGCATCCAGATTACACCAAGAAAGAAAGGTTTCATGGGGAAGCCTCCAAGGCCTGTATCAGTTAATAAGTGGTAAGGGGGATTGTTTCTCACCAGCTTGTTACTTGTGTCTTCAAGGTAGCTTTCTCTGAGGTCTGTTGTGTAGTCCAGCTTACCTAAGCTCTCCAGGCTTCTGAGGTCTTCCTATTTCTCTGCTCCTCTCAGGAAATTGTATACCATAGACTTCTGAAAGTTAGAGATGTGAATAATTTATCCTGATGCGGGCTCACTTCAGGTGGTGCTTTTTCTGGGATTTGGGGGAGTTACAAATGTGCATTGTGCATGGCAGTACATTGGAAACAAAAGGGGGTTTTGTTGGAGGAGAATCTGACATATGTGTAATCTGTTGAAGGAATTCATAAAATAGGTAGTTCAATTATTCTAAAAAAATAGAGTAACAATAAATTGTGGATATGAAACTTGCCTGCTATGTTCAGTTTCATTATGTACATTAGATTTTTGATGGATTGTGATCATCCATTCACTTTTTCATTCATAGTACCTTCTTTGTTGAGTACCACTTTCCTGTGGGAGCCTCCAAGGATGAAAAAAGACAGGTCTCCATAAAAACAGAAGTAATTCGAATAGCTTCAAGTAAAATCAGAGATGATGGTAAGAGCATTATTTTCCCCCCTTGTATTTAGTATTGTTGACTCCTTCATCTCTTAGAAATTATTTAGTAGCATTTTCTATGTATTTTCTTTGCTGCCTGAAAAATACAGTATGATAAGTGGCACCTTTGCCAACAGAGTTGCTTTGCTGCAGGTAGTGGAATGGTCCTCTCAGGGAGAAGGAAGCCAAGAGATTTTTTTTTTTTTTTTTGGCTTCCAAGAAGTATTCATGTTGCGATTTTCAAATTTCTTTTCCTAGGGACATAATAGCAGGTCAGTAAGCCCATTCCGTCATTTCAGCATAAACCCAATATCCTTTCTGCAATAGTATGAGGATGATAAAGTACTTCTAGAAATATCAGAGATACTTACATCTCAAATAAATAATTTTTCCAGATGTTGAAGTATGTCATGTAATATCTGCAAGAGCTCAGAGACTCTGCTGGATCCAAGAGATCTTGAGTCCTGTGCTCAAATCAGTAGACATTAATCTCTTTACTGAGAGTCACCAGTGTTTGTATCCCTGGGAACAATTGATGTTAGTGTTTCTTTCCTCAGTGAGCAGAGAATGCTGTATGAGCAAGATCCTCTCTGCCCAGTCTTCCCAGAAACTGGAATGCTAGGGTTGCTTTCAATTGCCTCTCCCATATGGTCATTCATTGGCTTTGCATCTTTCTGGGTGGCACTTGAGAGAGAGATCTGGGGGTAATTCTCAGTTCTCTTGTACATTCTCCATTTGTGTCCAGACAAAACATCTAATTCTTCTGAACCTTAGCTCTTTTTAATACAAAAATAATACAGCCTCCTTCATGTTGTCTTGTGTGGTTAGATTCCAGCTCTTTGGAACCTAGAAAAAGAGGTAGGGCTGAAAACAATTTGAGGAAGCTGTCAAGTCAATCCACTGTACCATTATCTTTCCTGAGAGCTGTTTATCTCATTTATTAAAGATGCCCAATGAGAAACATTCCATAGCCGTCCCAGGCAAGTTGTAGAAGTGCTGCGCTTCCTGTTAGAAAAGCTTCCGTATGTCTAACCTGAGTTTTTGTCATCACAAGAATACTTCCTTTATCCATTGTGAACAAAGAAAGCATACTATTTCAATACTGTTCTTGTACTTCTTGTTCTGCTCTTTCTAGACTAAATGCCAATTCACTCAGTCTTTTCTTGCAGATATTACTTTTCTCCAGAACCTGCAATTATTCTTGCAGTTCAGCTTTGACTCTCTCAAGATGTGTCTTGAAATATATTGCTTAAAATGAGACAGGGTTCTCCCACTGAAGAAGGGAAAGTCTCATTGCGTGCTAGGATGACAGAGACTTGGTATCAACTGCAGCCTTTAGATGCTCTTAAAGTACTCATTTTGTTGTGCTGCCCTCCTGCTATTTTTTGGCCTTGGAAAATGAAGAATGGTTTACTTTGGGCTTGGTGTTAATAAGTAATGCAAAATTAAGTGATTGTGTGTGCAACAGAGCAATCTCCACAGGAAAGTTTATTTATATTCAGTTAATTTTGAATATTTGTTGCTCCTGTGAATAACAAAAAAAAAAAAAGTAGTAAGTTACCCACAGACTTGTAACATAATTTAATAGATTGAAACCTCGAGAGATTCTTGTTGAGGGTTCCAGCGGCAGACCTTCCCCCTTCAGCTCCCAGCCTTGCTTGATCTCTGATTCTGGCAGATGTGCAAATGCTCTTTGTTTGTCCATCCTTCTCAGAAGTGCCATCACTTTCCCCTCATACCTTCTGAACTGCATCTGTCTCTACTCGCCCTGCATGTTCTCTGCAGAGACTGAAGATTTCTCTGTTCCTGATCAAGCTCAAAAGACAGGTTAGATCTGAATCCAGTTAAGAGCTCACAAGTCTCTGTCTTCCTTGCAGCTGTGAAATTTCAGCAGCGGTTTGTGTTCCCTGTCCGTTTTGGTGGAACAATGATAGAGCACTGGTGGAGCTCTGACCTTGCTTTTAAAATCTACATGAGAAAAAGCACACAGAAAAAGGTACTTATTAAAAGTTGTTTATACTTTGTGTATTGAAAAGCAAAGAAATTCTTTGCATTTCTGTTTCCTCCAAATACTTATGCAGACAACAGTGGCTTTTCTAAGTCTTCTGCAATGCTTCATTGCAGTTGCTGCCATCTCAGCCATCAGAGGCAAAACAAAGTAATGTGGCTTTACTGAGCCACTTCTTAATCGACCATTGCCAGATACTATGAAGGGAAATGACATTATGTGCAGATACTAGATGTTGAACTAATTGCTATTCAGTCTTGTTGCCCAACTAAATGGTTTTCTGAGTTTGAGACTGACAGGCAAAAGAAATTGTCCTTCCCTCATCTTTAAAACTATCTCTTGCTGTTGAAGCAATCACAAGCTGTTGGATCAATTACAAGCATTAGTCTTCAATGAGAACGCAGCTCGTTTAGCAATATAGAACGAGTTAACGTGGATGCAGTTGATATCATTACTCTGCCTAGGGTAAGGGGAGTAATATGAGGTGTGAGAAAATGGTGTAACTTGTGCATTTGGAGGGGGAAAAAAGTATCTTTCGTTTGGGTAAAAATATTTGCATAATCATCTGCATGTGATGAAGTCAGTGAGAGGTGTTAACTCAGCTTATGTTTTGTTTTAATCATCACCAAGGATATCTGCCCATCTGTTCTAATGGGAGCTTTTCGTTTAAGGGGTGAATAAATTGCATCTTAAAGTATGGAAATTTTGCTCAGTTACTAGGATTTGGAATGTTCATTTTTGCATTATCCTGGAACTGTTTACTGTAGGTACTGGGAGAATTTTCCTTATTGTGTCCTAGTGATACTTGAAACTGGAACTAAGGGAAACTAAGGGAAACTTTCCTACAAATCCCTATTGGTAAAATTAGTGGCATAGGACTGAGGAGTGGCTGACCATGGCTTCCCATTTGTTTCATATTACGCCCTTAGTTCTTTAAACCTGACAGAAATCTTGCAAAATTGATTCTTTTTCTGCCCTCAGCCAGTGGCTGTTGGCTCGGCAGCACTTCAGTTACGCAAGGTTATCCAGTCTGAGTTGCTCGCTGTAAGCTGTGAAATACCTGTGGAAAAAGAGAGAGATCAGACACAAGTTGGACCACTAAAGGTATGTGTTTTACTGTATGGAGTTTGAGTTACATGACGTGCTGTTACTAATTTTGGCTGCATATTATCTCTTTTTTTAATTTTTCCTCCTCTTTCTTTTCTTTCATTGTTTTAATTTGCCAGGTCTCAGATAGGAAGGTTTGTAAGACCAATACAAGATAACATGAACCCTTTTTTTCCTTTGGGTTTTGGAGAAATATTTTTAATATATGTCCTGCATGTCTAAGGATGTTGCTGTGTGATGTTCCTCTGGCTGCAGGGTAAAATGAGGGTCAAGAAGCTAGGGCTTGGATACAGAAACCACTTTACAGGCAGATTTTGAGTGGCACACATTCAGGGCTGGGAGCTTTGGCTCCTGCTCCACACATGACATGAGCTGAGGTCTCTCCTGCCACAGAGGCCTGATGCTCCCTGTCATTGGTACCACCTTGTCACTTAAGGAGTTAGCTTCTCCAGCCAAAGTTTCTACTAATGCTCAACTTCTGATTGAGAAGAATTAACAGTTCTGCACAGCACATTTGAGAGATGTGCCAGTTCTGAAGATAAACAGCTCTCTAGATTAGCAAGTGAAGGTTTAAGAGAGTATTTAGGAATTTTACATTCAGAGCTCCTAAATTATTCCCAGACAACATGATCATGGACTGCTTCTGTCACTTTGTAATTCATGGGATGAGCAATGTTTTCTGTCACAGGGGCTGTGAAACTTCTTTCAGGGGAGCCATTCAGCAGAGCTGCCAGTAGAGGAGCCACAGAAGGGTGAATCATAAAATGTAGAGGTTAGGTGTGGGAGGAGTTAATTGAAGGCAGGAGGAGAAATGGTGTGTTGTGGAGGAGAGAATAGAGTGGAACAGGGTGTGAGAGGAGAAAAGCGGAAGGAGGTATTGTGGGGAATTAATGAACCAAAGTTCCATGCAAGAATTTATGGAAGGGGAAGCTAATACTTAAAGAAAACTGATTTTGGTCGCCCTGTCTCTTAGGTTTCACTCACTCAGTGTAATACCTGCCTATCGGAAATACATGTATGTCCAGCTATTCTGGCCAGGCAATGGAGGGTAAGGGATGTCAGCTATTGAGTCCACTTCTCATTTCTTGGGTTCTTTCTGACAGACGGCCTTGAACTCCTCATCTTTGGACGTGTTATTTATACACTTCAGGAGTAGATACTGTTTGGGATCTTTTGCCACAATATCTTGTCTCATCCCTTCTAAGTTATAGGCAAAATTCTTGAGTCTGATTATTTTGTTTTCCTTATTTGGGCATTTTATGGCTCCAGTCCTTTTCTTTATCCTGTTACCTTATGTTCTGGGCTTCAGTTTGTTCCTCCGCTTCTTGCTGTCTTGTCATGTGAATGAATCCAGCAGATCTATGATGCTCTAGCAATTAACACTTGCAAATTAACACTTGCAATTCCTTTAACCTTTGTTCTCATGTTTCTTTCATTGCTTTCACACATATATTTTCATTCATACCAATCTAACTATTTCGTTTGCAAATCTTGACAACATGAAGAGGCAATTCAAATGTGGGACAGAGTGTTAAAAAATAAAACAAAAGCCAAAAACCCCAACCTCAGAAAAAGAAGATGACAAATGCAGTGGAATATGTAGACTGTTGGAGAGAAAAAGGAGCCCACAGAAGGGAGAGGAGTTAGGGACAGCTAAAATCAGCAGGGAATGTAAAAGCAAAAGAGCAGTGAAAGAAAACATTTTGAGAGAAACGCTTCTTTTTAATAATTTTTTGCAAGCAGCAAGTGCTGTAGCAAAGTGGAACAAATGATAGTTATGATACTTTGTTACAGTACTTTTCACCTTGGCTAGGTAGGTGTTCGTTTTTCAGTCAGCTTTGTGATTGGTTTTAATTTTTTCCTTTATTCGGCTGTAATTGTATACTTTTGTACTTGAGTTACTGCTTTATTTGATAAAACTGCATGTAGTTTATTTTGCAGTGACAGTTGTAGCTTGTAACCAGCATGTGTCTAAAGGTAAGCCTTCTGGGTGATGATCTAACACAGTTCTTGAACAAAATATGCCATGCATTTTCCTGAGTTTATGTTGCAGCCTCTTGTCTTTGTATGGGGCATGTCTTCTGATCAGCTTGCTTTGCCTTGCACAATGCAGGTATCCTTAGAGCTTGCAGCTGACAACAAAGACTTCACCTGCACCGCTGCCAGGTCAGCTATGGCTGTGCAGCAGGTCCCAGCTCATGCTGTAATAAGTCCGCGTCTGGAATTCCAGGAGCCCAACAGGAAGAGTATAAATGCAGAAAGCCCTCGCTGCTTGAAACTTAACAACTGTGAGGACTCACAGAATACAGGAGCAGCCAGCATAAACGTCATGCAGCCATCGCAGGCTGTACCAACCTCTGTAGCCCGTAATCTGATGACACAAATAACTGCATCTGAAGAGGATGGGTTGTTACTGCATGTGCTGTTGATGGTGCCTGATGGAAAGGATTTTGGTGCTGAAGACTATGGACTCCACAGTTCTTGTAATGTGTATTTAAACTGCAAGCTCCTCAGCTCTGAGGAGGCAACAAGATCTGCTGTCATATGGGGCACAACACAACCTGCCTTTAATTTTTCTCAGGCAAGTCACATATCTTCCATTTAACACCGATTGAAATGTGCTATTCCACACTGACAAACATATTTCAAAGCTAAGTTACTTTTATATATGTAGGAGCTTCTCTTCTTGGCCCTGTTCAGTATGTTAAAGGTACTTTCAATATTGTTTTGGCTGCATTGCACAGTTTGAAATGCAGTTCCTTGAATCATCCAAATAATAAACAGGACTTTTGAAGTACAAAAGAAAAATAGTCAGAAAAGTGTAGGTCAAAACTGAAAAAAAGTTGATTTCTCCTTTCTTCCATTTTGGCAAGAAAACACATTGTTAATGGCATCTTCATGGCATCCTAATATGTAGATGTAGATTTTTTTTGTTTGTTCCATTGCTTGGTGTTCTTTTTCTTCTCAATGGCTATATGAGCACAGAAGTGTGGGTTACTGTCCTTATATGGGCCAGAGCCTTCCCCAGGCAAACAGCAGAATTTCAAGCATTTAATAATGTTATGAGTTTGTAATTTTATTATGGACATTTTCCTTTGGAAATGTCAGGATGTTCAAATGCATTTGTTTTATTTTTAAAAACACCTAGTGATTTGTGAGACTCCTTAGTCTTTAGCTGAAAGAGTGAAATGTAAAAACATGGCAAAAGACATCTGAAACAGTTGTCTGAAATTATTTATCTGTTGTTTAGTAAACAGGTGTTTAAAGATAAAAACAATGTTTTTCAAGATAGCATATGATCTTATGTTAAAATTTATCTAAATGGCATTTACTTTCCTGGCTAGCTCTCTTCCAAGCTTACCAGTTTTCTGAAACTTGTTAGGCAAGTATACATTTGATTTTTAATTTCCATATCTAAAGAGCACAGTTCTATAGACTGGAATAATGTAGCGTTACCAGAATGCTCTGTACTTTGCAATAGCTTCCAGTGTATTCTGTGTACTAGTTCTGCGTTAAACTCTTTCAGGTGATGCCTTTTTCATTGACTTCCAAACACCTGGAGCGGCTGAAGAACAATGTCATGATTATTGAAGCATGGAACAAGATGGGAAGTCCTCGGTGTGACAGACTGCTAGGATTAGTGAAACTTCCTCTGCATCAGTTTTACATCTCATTCAAGTAAACATCTTTGTTCCATATTTTATTGGGTTGCGAAATATCCTAACTGATGCTCAGAGAAAGAAGGGAAGGATGGTGTCTACAGTTTGTGTGGAAGGGTTCATAATTATACTTTATAGCAACGGGCATTTTTGTCCTGCCAAGCTTCCTCTGGCACTTTCCTACACTGAGCAGTATATAAGTAAGTTACACTGTCCTCGTACAGAAATCAAGTAGACTGTGAGAAATAAAGACACTGCACTGCATCAGGCTTGGAGCCAGGTTAACTTGTGGTCCTGTGAAAGAGTAAAACTGTAAGAGATCAAAATGACTGCATGGGAAAAGTAAGTGTGGTTTCCCACTGGTGATTTTCCAAGGTTATGACTGATGGAGTGATTATGCTCTGCATAGATCCCATTGCTAGGGATGCTGTCGGTTTGCACAGAACATGATAATGCTTGTGGTATCTAAAAGGTCTCTAAATAGTTCATGTTTTAATTGTCTTAGCTGATGAGTCTCTCCAGACCTCTTGTTCTTTTTGGTTCAGTGTTTTGGCTTCTTGTTCAATAAAACACCTGCTTAAAGCAATTTAAATTGATGGAAATACTGGACAGAAGAGATTCTTTCTAATGGGAAGGATTAATTCCTTTTATTTTGGTCAGACTAGTGATAGGTGGAAATCAGATGGTGCTGGAACCGACTGGCCACTACTTTGTTAATTATTAGTATGTCATTTGGATATTTGTTCAGTACTCCACTGTAGTTTACTTGTGTGTATCTTCTGTGTATTATTAGAGGTTTTTACATTTCTCTCGGAGACTGTCCCCGTTCCTTCTTTTCTTCCTGCCCAAGTCCATTCCCAAAGGTGTATAACTGCCTCATAAAAATATCATATGGCTACAGTATATTAATGGGAGTCTTGTTGTAGTTCATCACCTTGCTCACAGATTTCTAGGCTGGCTTATAGCTAAGGCCACATTAGGTTTTGGAGAGCTGTGCTCTCTTGTTGCTGAAAATAGCTCACAGATCTGTGCTTTGTGAAGACTAATGTAATTAAGATGGATTTTTGAGGAATGGAGATAGATTGGTTTCTAACTGCATTGAAAGTCCCATCTAAAATGAGCTTTGTGTGATCATGTTCATATTCAGATGGCTTATTCTCATGTTGGGTCTTTTTTTGGGTTTTTTTTGGTTTTATCTGTTCTAGAGATCCAAAGATTTACCACCTGCTTCTTCAAGCTCAGTATCCAGTGATTGCTGTGGACAGCTATATGCCTGTGATAGATGTTTTTACTGGCAGTAGAAGTGGAAGCCTGAGGGTCATTCTGGCAATGGGGTCAGCTGATCAAATAGTGGCACTGCAAAGGCTAAAAAATGAAGAAGGCATGGTACCTCCTGTCACACAGCGCCCTTCCCACTCTCTGGACCCTCCTCCTACAAAGCCCACAATGGTATTGTTCAGTAAATTCCCTTGCTGTTAGGGACACGTGAAAAGGATTTTACCAGTACATTCATTAACAGACCAGTGATCCCCAATCTCTTTTGATGCTGTAGCCAATTTTGTTATAAACAATCACGTTCTTTGCAGAATTATATTACTTTTACTTTTTTCTTACCCACTTTCCCTCACCAGTCTGACGTTATTGCCCTTTTTACTGCCCTGCATATCCATTGCTTCTATCTACATGACAAGTGCAGTAAAAAAAAAAACCAAAATTGGAGAAAAATCTTAATTCTCACAGCCTTATTCTGTACCATACAGGTTTTGCCACTACCTTCTGCGTTGGATATGTAGGAATCTTCATGCTTTTTATGTGCTGTGGTTTTTTTGCTTTTGCAGAAAAAAAAAAAAAAAGCTATCAGGCTTTTGATGTTTCTGTGAACTTTAGGAGGAAAATGGCAGATAGTGGTTCTGCCCCGTCTCAGGCTTCTTAGAATCTTATGTTCCCAGTCCTCTCGTATGCTGTTACCTAAGGAGTCATCCTTTCCACGTGGATTTCCTTTGTTTTATTAGCAGTTAGACCAAGAAGGGGAAGGCCTGATGGAACATGTGTTTGAGATCCATGTGGAGAGTGTGAAAGGGCTCACTCCCTTACAATCCACTGTCTGGGGAGAGGCTGACTGCTATGTACAGTACTATTTCCCAGTTCAAGAGTCTGGTTGTGGTGCACTGCAAGGAAATGAATTGCATGAAGATGGTAAGTTTGGTTTATGATACATCCTTATTTAGAGCATTGCTTTAGTTAAATATTGTTTAGTAATGTTCTCTCTGCTTAAGTAAGAGGGTTTGTATTTCTCTGAGCTTCCATAATGCAGGCAGTGCTTGCTTTCCTCAGAAGATCTGCATACAACTGTACTTGGTCTGTGTCAGTAAATTAAAAGCCTGCTTTGACTGAGGCAGATGACAAAGTTGCCAGCAAAAAAGGATACCTAGTTCTGAATCTCTTCACTTGGTGCCTTTTTGTTAAAGATCCTATAAGATTTCACCAACTGATCCTGCAAAGATGCAAGAACAGAGTCACAGGGAATACTACGATTGTATACAGTTAAATTCAACAAAGGCTTTACATAAGCCTTTCAAGATGCTCATTTTCATGGATACACCAAGAGAAGTCTTGCATGTTTTAAATCATTGGGATTATAAAGGAGTATTTAAATAATTGCAGTTGTAGAAAAGGACTTAATGTTGTCTTTGAGTGCTTTGAATCATTAATATCCATTTCCTCTGAAAAATGATGGTCTGTAACATTGTTCCATAGCAGCTCTGTGGACTATGTCAGCTTCCAGCCACATTTAACAGTAGTTTTCAGCCTGTGGCTCACAGGTTCATGGGACTGTGTGAATTGTTTGTAAAAGATTTGTAAAGTGAAACTCAGAAGAGCTAGTCTTCTGGCAGGAGGATTTAACTTATTGTCTCTGGGTCCTGCGTCCTGCCTCCTGAAGGACTGCAAACAGGAAAAGATTGAAACCCCCAAATGCAACCATTTTTAACCAACTCTGCTTGACTTGTAGGCATCAAATTAAAGGCGTTTCGCACAGCAACCACTTTGTGCGTCCCCGATCCCGTCTTTAATGATGAGCATCATCATTCTTTGTTGGTTCCTGCTGATGTCCCAGTCCAGAGGCTCCTGGTCAGTGCATTTATGGCACCAGGAGCGGCTGGAGGAGGAATCCAGTTTGAAGTCTGGTGCAGGTACAGAATAACGTCCTATTTTTTGTAGATGTCACAGCAACACAGATGGAGACATATCTGGTATTGAAAAATCTCTAGCTAGGGGATGGATATTTAATAGTAAGTGAAAAAATGGTGAGCTCATCAACATTTGGTGACTAATATCTGCATTTAAGATTGCATTTAAGACATGTGAGCCTTTTTCCCCCCCCAAGAGTGCTAATTACACTTTTCTTCTTAAAACTTCTTTAAAAAGTGTGTGGTCTTAGTTTGCTTTCTTCCACTTTGTCATCAGCATAGGGATCTAAAAGTAGGTTTTAAATGCTTGGCACATCTAAATTTTACTTAGTAGCACCCTGGCAGTATAATTTCATTTTGGGTTTTTTTTTCCCCTAATAAAAGTCACTGATTACAAAAGAAAAATACTATAAAATGTTTGTAAGTTCATATTGTAGTTTCTTTGGCAACTGAAGCTAATTACTAGTAGTGGAAAGCAGAGACCATGAAGACAGATAGTTTTAGAAAAGCATCATTATAATGATCTGTTCATTCTGTAGTAAGCAAACCAAGCTATTTAAAATTTGCGAAGTCACATGAGAATTACTACATGCTGGATGTGTTTACATTAGTGTTGGTAATGACCAGAGCAGTTGAAGTGACCAATTGTTAGTACCTGGCATTTCAAAAATGTGCTTTAGCTGAGTTTCCTGAGGACAGCTAGACTTTGGTTTAATCTTGTCCTGACCACTCACTGATAGTGGCTGGTAAATCTAGGCTGTTCTGGGTGAAAGGAGCAAATTACTGAGCTGGAAGCCTTTTAAGAATTCTGTAAACATCCTCTTACCAGTTTGCAATATTTGAAATGGAAAAAGCTTACCAACAGATCTTTGTAATTAGGAAGGAGATTAGATACTGACTGCCAGATTCCAAGTCAGAGAGTTCTTGCTATGATGCCAGCATCTTGAATTACTCCTGGAAGTGTATGGGGAAAACGTAGAAACCAACAGGTGTAATATTCCAAGATATTGGGACTACTGCTCAGGCAGTGCTCTACCCAAGACTCAAACAATAAATTAATGTTCAGAATTTGTCCCAAAATGGAAAGGAAAA
Organism: Haliaeetus leucocephalus; assembly: GCF_000737465.1. Lineage (NCBI taxonomy): Eukaryota > Metazoa > Chordata > Aves > Accipitriformes > Accipitridae > Haliaeetus > Haliaeetus leucocephalus. Next base: position 6,369,741 of record NW_010972972.1, on the reverse strand, counting down.
CACGAGTCTATAGCACTACCACGTTACTCAGTTACTGCTACTGAAAACCCAGTGGATGCCTTTCTCCTGATCTACCTGTTGTTCATTAGATAGAGTGCCAAAACTTGCTTTAGGATGAGCCTGAAGCCAAGCAGCATGGTGAGAAGCAGTCCAGAGTCATTTTTTACACTCACAAACTGTTTTGCAAGTAGCGTTTTTATCTGTTAATGAAAATTGAGAGCAGAGAGTATTTGGTGCCAGATCCTTCTCTTGTTTTTCTTTGGGATGCCAATTTTTTAGTAGAGTTTCTGCTAGTTGACTTGCTAGGACTAGTGCAAAAGAACATTTGTAGCATTATCTACTTGAGCACTTACTGTTTGTTTTTTTTTCTGTGGAAATTCATTTACTTGAGTTTATCCCTTAGCTATCGGGAGACTTAACTAGTGTTTGAAGACACACAAAGTTGACTTATGTACAGTCGTGAGAGAAATGATGATCATTTTGTCATCATCAAAACAGCACGATTGATGCTGCTTCTTTATGTTTTACTAGGTATTATTACCCAAATGTCAGAGACCAAATGGTTGCCAAAGGGACCTTGCCTTTGTCACGGCTATGTGCCATGGTGACTATGCAGCATCGTGAAGAGATAGGGTTACAGACTTTTAATCTTCCATTGGTCCGTAGGACTGATTCCTCAGTGGAATTTCATCTGCAGTCTTCAGGTAAGGAAGGCTTGTGGGTTTTCATTTTATGTGTAAAAGTGAAGATCTGTATATTTGCTGCCAAGGGAAACAAAAATGCATATTTGTGTTGGCAACTGATACCAACCATGAGAGTTTTTCCTCCCAGCTTTCACTGTCACCATACCTAGTGAAGAATCAGCAATTAAACATGAGCAACCCTCAAACTGCTAACAAGTTTAAAAAAGCCCTCCCTGTGTATTGAACTGCTTAGTTGCCAATAAGCCAGTCTGTAGTTAAGCTTCCCGTGTAAGGTAGGGAATGGGAGATCTGAAAGAAGGGCTGTTTATGGTACGTGGTGTGGGCAGAGACATCTTTCTGTTCACTGTGGTTCCTTCAAATGATACAAACATCAGCTCTTGGCAGGGCACTGAGGAACTCTGAGGCAGTTTCTTGGAAAGAATGGCCTTAAAAGCTGGGGCTGGAGGGGGAGTTCAGTATGCTTCAATTATTTTGAAGGTTCACCACGTGCAGCAGCAGAAAATCTGTCTCTCTGAAGATTTTGTCACTGCAGTGCTATAAAAAAGATGTGTTGAAATACTGCAGTGGGCTATTTTAAAAGTATTACAATGAACACTCACATGAGGGCGCGGCTGGGTTAAACAGCCTCTCCTATTTTACTGTGGCATAAATTTGCCAATGAGAAGGAGCCATTAAGACCATCTGATCTGACTGCCGGTAGGGCAGGTTGCAGGATGCAGTCCTTTATTTCCTTCTGTGCTTCCTGTATGAGGCTGTAACTTCTGGCTGAAGTACAGCATCTTGCACAGTCAATCTCAATGAATTCCATATGGAATTATTTTTTTGCATGAATAGAGTAAGTTTTGTATTAAGAGGTATAACTAAGTATTGATTATATTGGATGTAACTGTATAAAAAGCTGACCATTTCTTTCCTTTCTTTCTTTATTTAATCCAGGCTTGCTTGATGTGAGTGTGAGATACCAACGATCCATGAAAACAGCAGCAGGAATAACTGCTCAAGCTGTTTCTCTTTCTGTACAAATACACAGAGCAGCTGGTTTGCAAGCAGCAGCTAGGTAAAGCCTAATTCTAAAAGGAAGATTTTTCTCTTAAAATAGCTTTATCTGGAGGCAGCAGGCTGAGACATTAGATTAGAACAAATTGTAACTGGCCAACTTTCCATCTGCAGAGACAGAGATTCAAACTGGGTTCTGATCAGAAGTGAAAATAACTTTATAAAGAACATCAGTGGTTATTTTTGTCCTTTAAGCTGCAGTACAGTGTGGTAGTATTTGTTCTGCAGAGGGATTGAGACTGTAAGGGCACGTTTTTCTACATTTCCACATTTTTCTACACCAAAGGCTGATATAAAAATTGGCTGATATAAAATGGTACATATTTGGGCATTGGATATTGGTGTTACTGATGCTATTTAAAAGCTAGCTGAGATTTGTTTTCTTGAATTTCACTGTGGAAACATTGATAAACTAACTAGTAAATGAAACAAGTTCCTTCTCACCAGAAGGCCGCTGCCCTAAGTGCATGGTATCACCTGAACTTAGTTCCAATACGCGATTTTCAAGAATTAAGAAAGGAAGGGCTAGAAGAGAGGGAGTCCATTCCATAAGAGGACGGCTCCTGTCATTCTAGACCAGTGCACTGACCCTTTCTCAGTGTTGCTGAGCTCCTGATCCATCTTAATTCAAGTAGATTCTGTAAGATGAGGATCACTACCGTATGGTACTTGGAGAACTAAAGAAAGTGGAATGAGCTCAGACTCCTCATCCTTCAGGTGTATGACCTGAGTAATACCTGGGTCTGTTTTACTTGTAAATAATTCCACCTGTTAATTTCACCTCCTTTTGCTTGTCAGTACTAGTCTGTAAAAATAATTTGACTTTACCTTTTGCTTCCTTGTAGAGCAGGTTCTCTGGGAAGTTACCCTACAACTTTTTCTACAGTGTGGGATATTTTTAAAGGTGCTGAGTACTTTCTCAACCACTTTGGTCTCAGATCCTGACAATAATAAGAGTGCAGCCACCAGTGATGGACCATGTGACAGTTACTCTCACCATTTCATATCTGTTCCTAGTATGTTCAGTTGAAAAAAAAATTGGTGAAAAATAATGCGCAGCCAGAACCCACATCTTTTTTGACTTACAACATTCACTGTTTTGTCCCATCTTTTCATCATGAAGACTTGAAACCTTTAATTGCATTAGTTCCTAGATTCCTTGTACATTATATTCATTCTCTTTCTTCTTTTCTTTTTACATACTAAATGAAGAGCTGTGGCACAAAAGAACCCTTCGGTCCAGTACTATGCAGGTGTGGGAGTTAATGCTTACGTCTCTGTGCACCTCTCCTTCCTACCTGAGGCAGAGAGACGCAGCACACGAGCTGTGGCTTGTACTTTCTGCCCAGAGTTCGAGCATCACATAGAGTTTCCTTGTAACCTCATCATTCAGAAAAGTAGTGGAGAAGCCACTTGTCTGGGGGAACTCTTGCAGTCTGCCAGTATCGTCTTCTCTATCTACCATCAGAGCACCAAGTCAGGTAAGGAGGACAAGTGATTACAATGGCTGAATGCTATTGCAGAATGATCCAGTCCCCTTAATTTTTGGTTTAGAAGAGAGACTATTCATGGAATCATAGAACAGTTTGGGTTGGAAGGGACTTGCAAAGATCATGTAGCCCAACCCCCCTGCAATGAGCAGGGCCATCTTCCACTAGATCAGGTTGTTCAGAGCCCCGTCCAACCTGACCTTGAATGTTTCCGGGGACTACTCTGTGCAGTTGCTAATAGATGTAATTACCTAAACTGTCTTCAGAGGAGGCTTTCGGAGATACTGTTCCCCTTGTGCAATGAGTTGAGGTTTCTAAGACTCCAGGAGATTAAGATCACCTCTTAAATAAAAAGATAATGCAATTAACAGTAACAGCACTTGACTCTTGGAGCAGCCTGCCTTTGTATGTGCATGCCTTATTGCCTCCACTTCATGAGAGGTAACGGTAGTTAAGAAAAATGATACCTTAAAATCCTCCAATGATCCTGTGGCAGATAAGCAGGATTGTTTTACAGTGTAACAACGTGTTGTAGAATTATTTTAAACCCAAAATCTAGCTAAGGATGACAGTGTTTTTTACTCCTGGGGAAGAAGAGTCAGGAGTGGCATGCTGTTAGGGGTAACTGACCACTAGCTCCCCACTGGTTACTTAATGTTCATCTGTGGAAATACCCCCTAAAAGTTTCTCCAAATTCAGTGGTGGTGGAGCGTGTATCCTGTCATGAATGTGCACTGGCAATCAATGTCCACAGACAGGTTTTATTCACACCCTGTTTCTCATGGATTTTGGCCTAATATGTCCCAGGCAATTTTTTTAGCTTTTGTCCTTTTTTCATGGGTTAAAAGCGTTTTCAGTATGACAGCTGAGCTATTTGCTGTTGAGGCGATACAGCTTCCTTTCAAAGGAGATGCTGTCTCAAATTACTTCTAAATCTTGTGTTCCAATTTGGTGTATTTACAAAATTATTTCTTTTCCAGCCACTGACACATTGGCAGCTCGAACATCAAGAGATTATCTTCTTGGGACAGTCACAATTCCAACCAGAGACCTCCTGAGAAGAAGATCAGGTAATACAACAGTGTTAAGCTGCTGACATACAATAGTAAGTGCTATTGTAATTCCTTAAAACAGTCTTTATTCCCATTTTGAGGTTTTTGTGGATGTTTTGGTTTTGAGGTTTTTTTAGACCAAAGTTCTTTCAGATATTGCACATCTTCATTAAAAATCCTGTATTAGAAAACTCATATAAAGGTTGTTGTTTGAAGATCTGTTTTCAGGGTGTGGGATGTATAGTAGCTGAATTAATATTCTGTAGCTACTATGAAGACATTTAACTCCATCCCAGCTAAAACGAGCATACCTCCTTAGTATTTTATGCAGTGCTGTTTATTTTCTACCTTAAGATGGGAAGATCCAAGGGTTGTAGTGTTCATGGAGGACCAATGATTGCTTTTCAGATGTCAAAGCTGGAAACAAAGGCTTGGATAAGTTAGAAAGCAATTGGATTAACTTTTTTTAAACTAAATGTAAAATACCTCCTCTATGTAGTCTTAGTTTGTGATGATTATGTCTTGTAATAATAATGTTTTCATTATCATCTTGGTTATTTCTGCTTTAATCTCAGTATAGTGCTAGTTTTCTCCAACATGAAGTTTCAGGTTTATTTTTAATGGGAAGAGAGGAGGAAAAACCTGAGAATGCCTAATTTTATATGGAGATATAGTTTTGTTGTAAAATAAGTGTCATTAGTGAAATGGAAAGTAAAATGCCTTTGGGATCAGAACCACCGGCAAGGTTTTCTGAGGCCTAACAATTTGCTGCTTTTTCAGGTTAGAAATTATTTGACAAATTCAAAACTTTCACAAGAAATAAACACTTCAAGTACTGCTCCTTGACTAATGAGCAGAGAGCAGAAAATTCTTTACTGTTTTTCAAAAGGTAGGATAAGTCTAATTATGATCTTTTCTCCTGAAGGTATTACAGGCTGGTACCCAGTTACCCTATCTGAAGATTTAATGCCTTCACATTGCACAAACATCATGCAGGCCATTGTGGGAGGACTGGAACTTTCTGTTACCTTTGCTCATCAGGATGACAGAGAGCGTGTTTTGGAGGCCGCTAAGCTTTTAGGATGGAACAGTGAGGAGAGCTGTGAAGACAGCATGGATGATAGCGACGAATGGGAGCAGAGTGCCAATCCAGTGACTGTGACCATCTCAACTCCAAGAGTATGGCTGCCAGTTGACTGTGTGCTGCTTGCAGGCCAGACACACCTGAATAAAAGCACTTATTGCTACCTCAGGTATAAGCTATATAATCAGGAAGCCACATGGACTTTGCTTCGGAGGCCAAAATTGAGTGACGACACAAAGAACGTTACAGTGAACTTTAAGAAACCAAACAAGGTGACTCTCAGAAGGAGTCAAGGACTGCTTTGGTTCTTCAGAGAGGAGAAATTAGAAATACAGGTGTGGTGGGCATATGGTAAAGAAAATGATGTGGAAAGACCACTTGATACAGATCGTCTTATTGGATCTGCCTATGTTGACCTCGCAGCATTAGCAGAGAGGTCAAGGACAACACTAAGTGTTAGTGGTAAGTTCCTAAAGAACATTGTCATGTTTCATTCCTCTTTATTGATGTTTTAGTTTAGTTACTTCTCTAGTCACTTTAAGCAAAATATTTACAGCTTTGTTTTGTCCTGTATGCAACACACACTCAACACCTCCTTTCACTGAAGATAAACAAGGTTAAAACGCTTGCTTCTCTGAATTCAAAACTTAGCAAGTTTAAATGAGTGCAAAAATGGCAGTAATAGGGACAGCAATTAGCCTACATGGATTGGTTGAGAAAGTTTCTTCAGAATTACAGATTGGGCATCATGATAGAGGGAGACGCAGTAAGAATAATGTCTCTCAAGGAGGCTGAATGCCTGCAGTCAGAGCAAATGACTGAGCACTGAGAACGTCATGGAAACTTCTGCTCTATTCAGTTACTTAGGCTTCTGTCATCTATGTGGTATCCATCAGCCACCAGCTTACAGGTAGATTTGTGGACAGGTTATTGGCTCTTTGAGTATGCTCAGGGAAGGAGAAGGAACAAGAGTTAAAAAAAAATTTTATGCTGTGTATATGTTATATTCTCTGTATATGTATATAAAATTATTCAGAGGCACTATTCCCAGAGCTCTCAGAAAGTTGATGTTCTTTAAAATAGTAATTTGAGCTGCCAGCAGGAAAATGAAGGTGTACCCAATTGGGGGGATTGTTCAACTGTTTTTAGCCTTTACAAACTGATACTTCTAAAAGCGCACTGCGTGATACCTTGCATAGAAATTACATTGAAAATCAAAATTCATTCTGCTGGTCTGATGGGAGATCTCTACCGCAGTGAACTGTACCAGCTGTTTTCCAAGATCCTTGTTTTAATTTGGCTTGTTTAGCTGGTTGTTTGTGAATTCTCTCGCAGGGGTTTACCCGTTGTTCAGATGCAATGCTGCAAATCTGGCAGGAGCTGCTATACGTGTTCACATCGTCCTTTCTTCCACTTCTGCTGCTCTGCCCAGCAGACTTCACTGTGCTGAGGAATACAGCAACAGTGAAGACGAAGGCACAGAGAAAGCCCCTGATCTGAGCCAACAGGTCTCTGAAAATCAGAGTCAGAAACTGGATATCATAAGTTCGGATATCACCAATGGCAAGTCACAAGAAGACGATGTGATATTTCTGGAAAACACAGTTGCTGTCAATATCCTTGTGGAAAGAGCAATGCATCTAAGTTTAAAAGGTAACATCACCACCACCCCCTTTTTTTTTCTTTCTTTTTTCTTTTTTTGTGGGTTTGGTGTTGTTTTCTTTCCTGGGTTCTATTCATAACAGGTACTGCATGGAGCAATTTAAAAACACATCCTCAAACTTACTCCAGCACAGTGAATGGACGTGATGGGTTTTGAACTTGGCTTCATAGTGTTGCAACCCCGAGAGCATTGCATCATTGTATAAGTACAGGGGAAGCAGGAGGTTAAACTATTCAGCTATCTCTATTAATAAAATCCAAAATATAAGTAATATAATGTTCACTGTTACAGATGACAGCTGAATTCTGAAGTTAAGCTTTATCTGAATAACTTAACCCCAAGACACTCATATCTCAAAGACTCTTGCAAATTTGCATTTTTAGTGTATAATCAGTTTTTAAAGCTGGCTTACTTGTGCTATCTGGAGACTGCCAGACACAGCAGTGAGGAAGGGCAATGTAAGGGCAGAGCAGTCTGAGCTCTCCCAAGCTTGACATGCTGCTTCCCGCTCTGTAGAGTGGGAATTACAGTTCGGTGGCTAGTCATTGTGCTGAGGGTCACCAAAGAATTGCTCTTTGCTTTTAAATTTATGCTAAGCGTATTAAAATATTCCTTCCTAGCCGGTGATGTTTGGTTCTTGATGTGCAGCAATGTAACACGCTTGGTGAATTTGCAGGTTTTTGGAGCCTTTTGTTTTTCCCTCAAGTTGCAGTCTGTAAATGAATATCGTTGTTAAAGATGAGTTAAACCCTTTAAAACACATCAGGTGCTCTACCCTTCATCTTGGGCACCTCTAGCACTGCATGACTTGATCACTTTGTGTTTGCTCAGCACTTGGAGTGATCTGATCTTGTTTAGGCCATTGCATGCTACCTAAATACAAATGGGAATAAGGAACTGAGCCAAGGTGAGTTTACTGGAAAAGGCTCCGTTAAGATCAACAGTTTCACAGTCCAGGTGATATGCCAGAAAGGAACACTCGGCGTTTTATGGTATGGTAACACCACTGAAAGAATCAAATATAAGCCATGATTTAAGTAATTCTGACACATAGTGAGCCCTACAGATGGCTTTCTATAATGATTTGTAATCTTCTGGAATTCATGGTCTTTGGAAACCTGATGCAACATTGTTTGCTACTGCAAAGTTTTTGATGGGATAAAGGAGGTTTCTTTTGATGGCGTACACTACTTGCAATATTTCCATCTTCAAACAGCTTATCATTTTAGGGGATTTTTAGAAGTAACTAACTGAGAGGCAATTTATACACTGAAACAAATGCTATATAAGCTGGTTTCAAGAAGAATTTTCATTCTTCATGGTAACAATTTAATTACTGTGTTACAAACAAAAAGGCTGGAATATGTTTCCAGTCCAGTATGTTATAGATGATAAGCTTCCTGCATTTTTGGAAGAATTACCTAAGATACACGATTTTCAGAAACTGAGTGAAGATACAAAATGTTTCCCCAAGCCTCTTCATATTTTTCGTGGTCTAAAGTCAATTTTCCTGTTTTCTTTTTCTTCATCTTCCAAATGATATAAAGAAAAGAAATAGCCTAAATTTCGTAATGTTGGAAAGGAATGAAATTAATTCTATAAAAATGCAGAAGTTCAAACCAACAAGTCTTTTCTCTAACTTAGTTCTAACTGTTTTGAACACTGTTTTGAACAATATTAGAACAGAATTTCCCATGCATCTTTTAAGGACTGAAGTCACTTTAATTTGCAGTCGCTAACCTCTTCCTGCCATGTTTTTAATCTTTTCCTGTATGGTTCTTGCATCCCCATGGAATAGATGTCTGTTAATTTTTTTCTATCTGTGGTAGCCATCAGCATACTATGCTGCCAGTCCAGACCACGTCATGCAGGAGGTGCCCTAGGCTTAAAGCTTTTGTGTTTTACCACCCGCTTCCTGAACTGTCAGGTCACACACCTCAATTCCTTCTCTCACCTCATCTTTCAAACACTGCTTTTGTAAAGAAGAAAGAAACTAATATTTCTAAGTGTAATTTCTTTGCAAAGTTCAGGCATTGGGAGTTGCTAGGCTAAATCAGGCTCTGTAAGACTCCTTTGATGATGACTGAGCTTTCCTATTAGAGCCAACAATTCTTTCTATAATAGGCTTTCTTTTTCTAGAAGAAAAGGAAGCTAACATTTGAGAAATGCTGGTTTTGCCTTTGACTACAAAGATTGATCTTTACATGCAGGATATGGTGAGCTAGTCTGGACAGGTCTTGCTTGTTTCTCTAAGCTGAGCTCACATTGCCCATGTCTGTGTTTGAATTGTCACATCTACAGTCTTACCAAACTGCAAAGAGTTTTTTGTGGCATGTTTTAACTGAAGTCATTGTAGATATGGTTAAAATAAACAAACCTCATTCTCAAGCAAATCCTCAAGGTCAAGGCATAAATGAGCTCAGTAAGCTACTATAAATCAGTCGTATTTGATCATATTTTCACAGAGAATCAGACTTCAGGAGAAAAGAGAATTATTTTCCATTAAATCAGATTCGTACTCATTAGTTTTGATCATTCTGGCCAGCAAGGTCTTGGAAAAGTCCAAAGCCACATACTGAATCCTTGGAAAGCAGAAAGGAGGAAGCAGTCTGTAATAACCGAGTGATAGTTGGTTGCAAAGTCTGACCTTGTTTCCCCTTGGCTAAATCCATTTCTCCTAGCTACAAATTCACCATCTGAACAGCTCCATAAGCAATAAAGTGCTACTACAGCTTTACAAGCCATGATACACTGCAGCAAATTAATCTCACTGATGTGACCATGACTAAAAGGGTCCAAGCCTGGAGGAAGGGTCACATAGAGAAGGGAGGAGGCCCTAAGCATCTCTCCTCCTTTTTGGGCTATAATTCAGTGCAAGTGATTGTATAATTTCTACAGCTTTCATTCAACAATCCCTAATCTGTAATATCCAGCAGCATCTGGGGAACATCTAGCTCCACCCCTTAATTTGACCTTGCATTCCTCTGATGATAAACTATCTGCCTCTGAGTGCAAACATGCCCAATTAAGTCAGACTAGTTAATTCGTTATCTGTTTTCTTACAAACCTTTTCCCAGGTTATTTCAGGATGAATGAGGGATTAAATGCTTATGGTTCTAGCCCTATGGAAACGATGTTTACATAAGGAGTTTTGTAAAGCTTTCACTGGTGTACTGTAGAGTGAATGCCATCCTAGTTGCTTAGCTTGGCAATCACAAAGGTCTAGTTTGTGCATAAATTAAAAATGGTATTTCCTGAAGCTACTTAAAAACAATTTTAGCAAAGCCTACCTGCTGCACCATGTATAGCTCCCTGGACTAGGACATGAAGGCAATTGATTCCTGACCCCCCCCCC
>NW_010972972.1:6353160-6359327 GCF_000737465.1 Haliaeetus leucocephalus | reverse complement strand
CCCCCCCCCCGATAAAAACTTTGATGTTTTGGTCAAAATGTTAAGGCCTCATCTACAGTAGACTTTCTTCTCTCAAATTTCCTGATGGTGTCAGAGCAGGGCTAGTGGGAGCACATGTGCACTTCAAGTAGTAATGGTGACCGGTATTTTATTTTCTGTGTGCTCTATCCCTGCTCAAAGCGCGTACCATGGGAGAATACAGGGGGCTGTGACAATTGATCTGTAACACAAACTCCCACTTCTGCATGGGTATGAAGGGTGGTGGGAAAAGTTGGGAGGGAAGCCAGCAAGAACTTGAAGTAAAATTTTATATACTGCTTTTTCCTCTGTATTTAAATCTTCATAACAGATGCGAGTGGTGCTTGTTTCTACTTTGCGGGAATGTTGAATTTCTCTTAACTATTTCGGTCTTTTTGAGAAGAACTAAGAGAGGCTATAAGAAAGTTTATTAATCCTTGGGTATCATTAACACCAGGTGTACGTTTTCTTATTCACACAAGTGAGCTTCCTCTCAGCAGTCCAGCTCTTAAGTCTAACTGCCTTTTGTAATGCTGAATATTTTCTGTGTTTGCAGCTAGGATTGCCAAACTGTGGCCCAGCATGGAGGGTAGATCAAGCACTGGAATAGGGACCTGGGGACCCGGGGTTATTCCTAGCTTTGCCTCTGACTTCTCAGATGATCTCAGGCAAATGTTTTTCCTGTTTCTCCCTTGAATATTCTGGTTTCTGCTCTGTAAAAGGTTCATGTAATATTTGCTCCCATTGTAAATATTTGTGTTTTCAGCTCCACCAATGGAAAGGAGTATTTCCTAGGTGGTGGATTTCTTTGTTAATTATCTGGTTTTAATTGCTGAACTGCTTTTAGATTTGCTTTTTAAAATTATTAATAACAAGTCTGTATTTAATTCTGTATAATTTTAGGGAGTCCTTTGACAGAACGTGAAGTAACAGCACCCAGTAGCTGTGTATCATTTGCTGTTGCTGGTGCAGATGCTCCAATAACCACTTCAGTAATAGAAAATACAGACTCACCAGTCTGGGACTTTCAGCAACAAGCAAGGTAAGTGATGTGGGCTCGCACAGACACACTTTGCGTCTGACAGCCAGGCTAGGTATGAAAAGGACATATCCAGTTGGGAGGGGGTGCTTTTCTACTTACCAGGCCTGTAGTCTCAGCTAAAAATGCTTGTTTCCATGTTTTACAATTACCAAGTGCTGCTAATATTGGGTGAAAAGTTGTTTGAGAAGGCTTGATCTTAAAGCTTATGTGAGGAAGGGCAGTTTGACATGCACAGAACCTTGGGTGCATTGTATTTTGGCTTAAGACCTCGGGTGAGTCAGTCTGTTTCCACTCGTTTGTAGTTTCCCTGTCTGGAGGAAGGGGCTGCTAATTGCTAAAGGACTCTTGGCAAGGTTAAGTAAGACTTGATCCAATTTTTTGGCTTTTTCTGTATGTTTTACTAGTTTCATACTTAGAAATTATGCCCTGGTTCAGGACCAGAGCTCTTAAGTTTGGATTCACCTACTGAAAAGTTAGGTTTCTGACTCCAGAGCTGTTCAGCCTTGGCTTCCTCTGCAGTCACTGGAGAGACATAGGCCCCTCCAGACAGTGAGTCACTTGATCTGTGTTAGAGACCTAGCTTAGGACAAAATTCCCTAAGGATGCCTATTTCTCTCCAGTGACTGCCAAAATAGTGTAGGGAACATAGCTTGGACTTAGATATCTGAACCTAAATTAGAGCAGATGAATTGACCACTCCAAGGAACCTCAGCAGATCAAGTTGTACATGGTAATATTCAGAAATAAATCTGTGTTTGCAATCTTATTGCTTCCCCAGTGTTTCTATACCAGATTTAAAATTAATTCCAAAGCAGTAGCCAAAGGCGTTTTCTAAACTAGGTGGAACAAGTCTGTTACAGGCAACAAGAAAGCATACTGAATTTATTTTGACAATCACAAATATATACCAGTGCCTCCACAGGACTGGTCTTTTCTGCCATACTGCTGAGTTGGGTTTTTTGCTTTAGGGAATTTGTAATATGAAGATTAAGCCATTGAAAGGCTCTGATAGCTGAAGTTTAAAAGTTTTGTTTCAGAGGCTGCTTATGCTCAGAGTCATATCTGAATTGCTTCAAGCAACTTAAAAGCTGTTGTACATTTGACACCTCAATTTTCAGGTTGTTTTTTTTCCAGAAATCAACTTCAAACATTATAGCTTTCAACCATAAAACCCAGTGCTTTGCTGTCACTGTGTTATTGAGTCATGAGATAAATTGTATTTCCATTTCTTCATGGTTTTATTGTCCTGTCTTTTAAATTTACAAGAAGAATGAGGAGAGGGAAATACTTCCTGAATAAGCAAAAGCCCAAACCGTGTGAAGATAGTTATGCTTTTGAGGGCTCAATGATTTGGATTTTGGTGTGTTTTGCCCCTACCCCATCAGTCCAGAAAGAAGCTGATTTGTCTGGATAGATACAATGGCATTGAAACTTCAGAGGCATTTTACTGTACTTGTTCTTTTCCCTACTTTGTATAAAATGTTATGATTTTTGTTCCCAACAGATTATCCAAAGAGCTTCTGCTGGATCCACAGCAAACCTTGGTCTTCAAAGTGTGGCATAAAGCAGGTAAAGTTTGTAGTGCAGTATTGAGAGGAGTGTCTTTTCTGCATTCCTTGCAGACTTGTATTTAATACAAGTAAAGTAAATTCTATTATGTAAATTGGAGAGTAGAATTGTAATAACATTTTTTACCTTGCACTAGAAGAATGCTAGAGATAATACCCACTGATTTCCTGCCTCTTGGCATCCTCCTTTTCCCCATTAATCATCTGGCAAGGTTTGGTTCATTTGTATTCTTTCTGGTTTTAATTGGACAGTATTTTAGAGGTTGGCTTTTCCTAGTGAAGGAAATTCTTCACTGTGTCTTTCATATGCTGTTTGTTGCCTCTGCAGTTGGTTGAAGTGTGGCCAGCCAATTGTAATCAAATACTTTTATAGTGGCATGGATATATTTTAACAATTGCTCCTGTATCTGGTCTCAGCATTCACTGGGGGAGTTGAAGGCCTTGGGTTTCAAACCTAACAACATAAAAGCTCTTTGCAAGCATATTTACTGAACCTGCTGTTTATTATTAAATGATAAAAGATGCTGCTAATAGTTCAAACTGGTGTTTGCTTGTTTTGTTGCTAGCCCAGATCCTCCAATATTTAATTGGTACCAAGCAAGCGCAAAAATCCATGTTTGTTGTTGGGAAGACAGCCCTACTTCTTCAATTCAAACTGCTAGGACATGATCTTTACTGGGGTTTTCTCCTTCTTTTTACATATTAAAGTTCAGCTGTCTGATTTTTGCTTCAAAAATAAACTTGCTTTGTAACTCAGCCTTTCGTCTGTATTATAGAGAGTACTGTGTGTACACAGTGATTCTCCTGGCAATCCCTCTCCCTGTTCTGGTCTTTCATTATCTCTGCAGGGACATTTTTAGCTGAATGTAACTGCTAAAGTAATCCAAATAATATCCTCTTCTTGGATAGGATTGTTTGTTCTGTACTTCAGATAAATTTGCAAGACAGAAAGTACAAAATGTTGCACAAAAGTGCAACAGTGTAATGACAAGTCAGCACTTTTTGAAAGTTTTGGCAAAGTGAAAAGGGAAGAAACAGGAGTTTCTGAAGTGAGAATGCAATTCCGGAGGCGGAATGCATTTGCTGAGGTTCCCGGGTTGGCCTCCAGGTTTATTTTTTCAAGTCTCTGATTGTCTCTTATTTCCAGCCCATTTTCAAGTTGAGTATCTTTCCCTTTATTACAAGCCTGGTTTAACTAGTTCTGCTGATTAAGTATTGCATGGGGTACGTAACTCTCATGTCGTTTCTTAAACCTGCAGCAAGGCACTCATTCTACTGTGAATTATTACCAATGTAGGTGTTCAGGTTATCAACAGCTGCAGTAGGGACAGCTGGTCTGGCAGATCCTTAGGGAGGAAGCTGGTTTAATTGCTGGAAACAATTTTTCCTGCTTCTCAATCAGGCACCATAGGTCTCTTAGTTTGAAGCATGTTAACAACCAAAATCTAAGTCTCGTTTATGTTGTCTTAAACTCTGTTTTCTTTTTCCTCCACTTTTTTGTTCCACTCTTTAATTGCTCTTTACCCCATGAGAGCTGTCAGCTTTTAAACCATTTTTTCAGTTTTATAAGATGTCTTTCCCTGTAAAGTCTAAGCATATTTCAAGGGCTGTATAACTGGCTGATTTTTAGCATTCCTGAAAATGTTTTGTTTACATGCAGTTGAAATTAATATCTGCTTTTTATTCTTCTTCCCCAGAGACTGAGCGAGTGATAGGATTTGCATCAGTGGACCTTTCTCCTCTTCTTTCTGGCTTCCAGCTCGTGTGCGGGTGGTACAATATTACGGACTTCAGTGGACAGTGCCGAGGGCAGATCAAAGTAGCAATTTCCCCTCTTCAAAACATAAATAATCTCAAAGAAGAAAGGCAGGCAAGAATCCGGACCCAGCCACCAAGTTCTTCAGTACGTGCTTCAGTTTCCTCCCCTGTGCATATCTGATTAGATTGCTAATAATCAGCACTGACTCTGGGGATTTCTGAAGTAGTGAGCAAGCATAGCAAATTCAGAGTACTGTAATGGATCAGTCTGTGTAAATATACCAGAAACACTTAATCCCTTGTTTAAGAATGCTGCTCTGTGTTTCCATGGTAGCTGCAGGCCAACACTCATTACAGCACTCATTCAAACTTAGGTCACGATGATCTCCAGTGGCTTCACTCTGTTGTTGCTTCATGGGTGTCTGAGGTTTTTTATTGTTAGGAGAATATTCTGTGGTTTTGGATGTCTGGGAGCCTGGCATTGTTCTGTTTGCTGGTTTGGGTGGCAGCAGATGCCCCAAAACATACTGTAAATTCAGCCTTTCGTTGGTTAGGAAATATGTAGTTTGGCAGAAATCTGTTTTTCTGGAAGATTTGCCATTTCTTGTGTTGTTTTTTTTTGTTGTTTTTTTTTTTATTCTCTAGACTTTCCAGTTACACTGGGGTGTGATATACACATGTAATGGAGCCCCTATACCCTACTTTTCATCAGTTTACTCTTTGGTAGTGTAGGGGGAATTAACAAATGTTTCTGAAATAAGAATGTTGTGACATGGTACTTTGGCTCTGCTGAAAAATCCTTTGAAAATTAAAAGCTATTTAGAAAACTTAAGTTTTTGTTTGTTAGCTCAGCAAGATACTACTTTAATTTCTCTGTTTTCTTGCTGTGGAAGACTCATGTGCGGTGTTCCTCTTTATTCCAGGTGAAGGTCAGCTTTCCAACATTTCCTAGTTATGCTACAAGCTTTTCCAAGCAGACATTGAATACCTTGTCAAAAGAAGTCAGTGTTCCTACTCGAGAGCAGTAAGTCCGCTGGCTATCAACCACTTCGATTATTTTCAGGGCTCAGAAATCTACCTATCTAAAGCCTACTGACTCTACTGAAAAATATCAAACCCTGTCAAAGGTCTTTCCCTGTGTTTGGCCTGAAAGATTATACCAAATTCCCTTTACCAGTTAGAGGGTGGCCCAGGAGATAGCGGTCCTGAGGCAGGTTCCTTTCTACAAAACCCAGATCTTCTTCTCACTGATATTTCCCAATTTGTTTCATTTACATTAGGATTTACACTATGCCATTGCTAAAACTGGCAGGTACTTCTTCCAGGCCTTTATAAGAATAAGGGTTGTGTTCGTATTTGGTTTTATTTTTAATAAGGATAATAGGTGCAAGTTAGAATAGAGTATTACTGATACGTCCCCTCTATTTTGCTGTAACTCCTGTCCATGGCCAGTGAATGACAGCTGGTGAAATGTTGTAGTATTGCATGTTCCAGGACTAGGACCGTCAGATATCCTGCAGCAATTCCTGCTTTCTGTCCCTTAAAACAAGCACCAATGTTTATATATTTAACTAGCAACATGTGAGAGAGCATTTTAATTCACGGTTTGTTTATTTAGCGTACACAGGAGATGATACTTTTCCTGTATGTGTCTTTGAAGTTTAGAGGGACCGTGGGCCACCGTTGTGTGGTCTGAGCAGCTGGCTTGGCAGCTCCCAGCAGACATTGCAAATTCCCTATCAGCCACACTTATTAACCAGGGCGGAGAGGGTAGTTGCGGT
>NW_010972972.1:6349386-6350315 GCF_000737465.1 Haliaeetus leucocephalus | reverse complement strand
TTCTGGGGTATAACGGTTGAGACTCCTGTGAGCTAGTTTAGTAGCTATTTGCTGTAACACAGCTTTTTGTGTACTTGTCAATGTTCGAGGAGCTGCGACATCTGGGGTTCCTGCTAAATCTGCTAACAAGGGTTGTAATTCCATGTGTGTAATAGGAATAAACTGTCTTAACCATTGCAGATTACCAACCAGCACTTGTAGGTCATGTAGGGTTGATACTTGGTGTTCAATTTGCAGTTTTTGAGGCTGGACCACCCGCCTCTGAATGAGTGGACCCAAATATTTCACTGGAGCAGTTTTCTGTACCTTTTCAGGTGCTATTTCTAAACCATGTTCCTCAAGAGCTTGAATCAAGTGTTTTAAGGTTGTGTTAATATCTCCCTCCCCGCATAACAAAATATCATCCATATAATGGTAAAGGACCCAATTCTGATGTGTATCTCGAAACTGACGCAACGCGCGAGAAACAAACCACTGACACAGAGTTGGGGAATTTTTCATCCCCTGTGGTAACACCGTCCAATGATAGCGTTGTACTGGTTCTTGATTGTTGATCATCGGGATTGTCATCGCAAATCTGGGTTGATCATCCGGATGGAGTGGAATAGAAAAGAAACAGTCTTTTATGTCAATTACCGCGACTGGCCAGTCTTGGGGTAACATGGACGGCCAAGGCAGGCCTGGTTGCAAAGGTCCCATGTCTTCAAGAACAGCATTGACTGCCCTAAGATCATGCAAAAGACGCCAGGCATCTGACTTCTTTTGGATGACAAAAACAGGACAATTCCATGGACTGGTGGTTGGGACCAAATGTCCTTTTTCTACTTCGTGCTGTACTAATAGCTGCAGCTGAAACAATTTTTCTTGAGGAAGGGGCCACTGGTCTACCCACACCAGCTGTTGGGTCTTCCAATTCATAGCTATGGCTG
>NW_010972972.1:6347693-6348144 GCF_000737465.1 Haliaeetus leucocephalus | reverse complement strand
CCCCCCTGACACCTCCTGTTCACTTTCATTTTCCTTATCAGCTTGTAAATCTGCTGAATTGACCTCTTCTCGTAACGCCTCTGTAGCCGCCATCCAAACCGCCTTCACCTCCCTCCCTTTCCTCAACACTGTCAACACTGAGCCCAGAGCTGCAAGCTTATCTGCAGCTCATTTTTTCCCACTCAGACACTCTTCCATTAACTCCTCGCGCGCAGCCTGCAGCCGCGATGCATCAAACAACTCTCCCGGCTTTACTATGAAGCCCCGTTGTATCATCCATTGGATGAGGTTGGTGACTGGAGCCATATGCACTCCACAGTCCACCTCCCTGCCTACCGCCTTTAATACCTTAATAATTGTTCCGATGGATGCCATCGTCACCGGCAGGGTCGCCCCGTGGGCAATCTTCTATCCGCCTGGCCATGCACAACAAACACTCGCGCACTCCGCG
>NW_010972972.1:6328969-6347191 GCF_000737465.1 Haliaeetus leucocephalus | reverse complement strand
GCGGTTTACCTTATTTTAGTCTAAATCTGAAACAGTAAATGCCATTCTTGATGACATTTGAAAGAGCTAGTTTCATCCATTGGTGGCTCTTTAGTGCATTTAAAGATGTTGGACAGTCTTAGTTGGCAGACTTTTCACAATTAGAGATTTCAACCTGTGTTCTGTTGTTAAATGTAGGCCTGTTTCTAGCAGAATTAATCGCCCTGGAACACACACACCTCGTCACGAAGAGCATATGCAGAATGTGCGCAGATTTCACGAATCACTGCAGCAAGCAGAAGGCAACGCACACCGGGCGGCAAAGATGGACTCATTATCGCTGTCATCGCGTGCTTCTCTTCTAACTGCTCTCAGGTAAAGCAGAGATATAGCCAACAAGGTAATTCAAAGCCTTAGGTTTGCAAAGCAGAGCTTGAAAGTGAAGAATTCTTGCATCCAATTCTAAAGGAAGTAAAAATGAAAACATATAGTAATTGTATATTAATGATTAAGAGGTATCAGTGAGATAGTGTCATTTACATCAGAATGAGATGAGATTGGAAAAGCAGGGACTAGGCAGGGAACTCTGCATCAGGGCTGAGGTGCTCTAGTGATGCTGTGAGTTTCTGAAGTGAAACAGCAGCAGCAGTGTTTTCAAATCTGGTTAGAATGCTTTGCTTTGTCCATCTTTGTACATCGGTAACACAACACACACTATTTATTAAGCCAATAGTCCTCTGTGTTGGTTCTCACAGACTCAAGAGCAAGCCTGTAAGCATTTTCGTGATGCATGGAGCAGGATTTCCTTTCCCAACAGGATGCTTTTCTCCTTACTGGAAGCACTTTTCTCTTGACTAGACTCTAGGTTTAAATCAGGTATAAATTTTAGAAGAATAATATTTATTATCCGTAGGAATATAGGACTGAAAGAGACTTTCTGAGTTATTCCATCCCTTCCCGTGCTACCACAAGCAATATATCATAAAATCCTTAGATCTTAAGCAGGTAGAAATCCTTAGATTTTTATCAAGCTCAGTCATAAAGGCAATTAATATCCTTGCCTTTATGACTTCTGTTGGAAGGCCATCTCAAATCCAACCTTCTTTGATTAAGTAAGTTTAAAACTAGCTCTTTTTTTTAACTTCCAGCCTAAATTTATTCATAGCTGATTCAGCATTTATTCTTTAGTAAGTGTTGTCCTTTTACTTAGACAGAGCAACATGAACACTTACCTACTGATCTATTTTTCAATACTAAACCTTAATCTTGTATTTGCATGTTTACACACTGTTGTCTGGAACAATAGACAGAACCAATAGAACCAATCTGCTGCAGGCTTTTTTTTCTCTTACCAAATTTCTTACCACTGCTTACAGAAAAAACTTGAGTGAGCTGGATGAGGTTCAAAGATACTTCAGTCAGAAGCTGACCAGGTCTTTTCCTGACTTCAGTTATGGTAACGCATCCAAACCAAGTCGTGAGGAGCGGGAGAGTGATCATCGGGGCTCGATGAGCAGAGAAGAGGATCCCAATGGATGCCATCTTTTGGAAAAATCTAGTCAATTGGTGTGTCAGGTCAGCAGCCTAATCAATGGTAAGTTGTCACTTGGTTTGGATTTTTTTGTCAGAAGCTGCCTTAAAGTATCTTGAAATTTCTTGCGTAATCGGGACCAGTTCCTGGTGTCGGTAATCAGCATGTGTTGGTCTGTTGGGAGAATGCTTCAGAGAGACTTTCAAACTCCTGTCAGTAATGGTAGTGTTGAACTGAAACATTCAGAAGGAAGATTAGGTGGGAGTTAGGGCCCTCTCTAGATAGCCTAAATTCTCCTTAAATTCCAATGTCTGTTCAGCAGAAGAAGGGAGGTCTTGCAGAAGAGCAATCCACAGAAGGGTACAGAGCTGAGTCTGTGGTTCTTTGCTAATAGGAACTGGCATATCTCTGTTTTCAGGTGAAATTTATGCCCTATGATGAATAGCTAAAATAAGGCTTTTTTAGGATATGTAAGACAAAGCTCTTAGTGAGCAGCTTCTTTTCTGTTTATCACCTTCAATACATTTCCTCTTTTAGAGGCATCAGCACAATTATTTTTCCCTATCGTTAGTGCTGTTGGACACAGAATGACATCCTTAATAAGGATGGAGTATGACACAACAGGGAAGGTAAACCATATCTCTTTGTACACCTTGTTTTCAGATGTACGTTTTTTCACTCTGCCTGGCATTTCTAACAGCTCTGTTGTAACCGCTCTTCATCTCAGCACTAGACCGCTCACTGGCTGCAGTTAATTTAATGTTAGCTTAACTGTTCATGCCACTCTGATCTCATACCAAAGGTGCTGTGAGTAGCAAAATGACTAGGAAATCAAATCCATGCTGGTCCTTTTAAAATAGTTTATCAGAGTAGAGAATAAACCGTGGCTCAGAGCGCTGCCAGTTGAAAAGTTATTCAGTGCTGTTTCTGCCTGTGGCTACCTACAGGGAAGCAGCGCTTTCAAGAGATGGAGTTGAAGGGCACGTTTCTATTATGCCAGAACTTGCCATTCTTATATCACCACCTTGATCTTCTCATTTTGTTTCTTTTTCTTCTCCAGGGTTTTGCTCTTTTTGTTCCCCTTCTCATCAGTTTACTGCTTCTTTACATGCTGTCCTCTACAATCTGTCTCAAACTCCTCCTTTTCCAAATCTTCTCCACCATTACCTTATAGCAAGACTTTTTCTCTTGCCTCGCAGTAGCAGTAGGTTGCCATTTAACCTAATAGTGGTGAACTAATTTCTCAAAGAATGCAAGAAATGAATAGGATCTGCTAACTAGGAACCAAAAATAGGTGACTGTGGCTATTTAAAGAATTTGTAAAATCCCCAGAGATTCTCAGGATTGTATAGATTTTATTGATGTTAGGCTCCTAATCCAATCACCTTTTTTCAGAGCCTGTGTTAGGAGCACAGGCAGCTCTCTGTTTTCAGACTCTACAATTTTACCACCACAACTGAGCAATAGCCTTGAGTGAATTTCTGTTTTACAAATATTTAATTGTCTGTCATTTGATTCGAGTTGGTAAATTGAACTGAAAGCTGGAGAATATCAGTAGGAACTGTGTCTTCTGGGCCCCTACATTAAACTGGGGAAGCTATGAGAGGAAAAGGTGGTAAGATTATCTGTCTTTCCTGTCTAGATTATTCCTCTCTCCTTCCCCATGTGGTCTGATCTGTCCACTGTTTTTAGCCACTCCAAGCAATAGGAATTTTTTCCATTTGCTTTAGGTGTACTCTGTATATCAGAGTATTTTCACTGTCCCAATTTTTTTTCTTTATATTGATGTAGGTATTTCTACTTATTTCCCAGTATTTCATCCTGAACATTTCCTTTTTTCATTAGCATTTCTGTCCTTGTCTCCTGGCCTTGTCAATAGTAGAGAGCAGAATGTGATCACATCAGCAGAGTGTTTGACAAAGCTGTGCATGTTTAACTCCTAACCATTCTTACATACCTGATTTTCTGCAGAAAGCCCAAATAAATCAGGTAAAAGGTGAGTTGTTGTTCTGTGCATTTACTGATGCTGTTTTCTGTTAATCAGACTTACAGACTATAACTAAAAATAGTAAAGAATCTTCTAATGTGCATCAAGACAGCAGCAGAAAGCTGGGTGCTACGTATGCACCCAGCCAGAAGGATGAAGAAGCCAGACCTGAAGTATGTCAAGGCCAACTTGAGTTGGACTCACCCAGCGTTTGCAGTGATACGCAGCAGCCATGCTCTTTTGGGAGATCTGTGTTTGAGAGACACATGTTGCATGAATTTCTAGACCAGGCCGTCCCTGAAGATGAGCATCCTTTGCCAATGGACTACATCCAGGAAGATGAAGGTGCTTTTGCCGTCCAGCCACACAGTGAAGAAGAATATGAAGAAGACGTTATAGAACCACGAACTCTTAACGAAATAACAACCATAACAGACAAAACTAGTCCCTGGTCCAGTGTGCTATCTGAAGTGGAGCAGGCTGCTGACCAGCAGCCCATAGACTTGGGGCCTGAAGATCAGCGCTTGGTGGATATAGATTGTTTCCAAACAGGAAACAGCAGACGGAGCAGCACCTTCTCTGGCATACTACAAGGTGACAACCAAAGCACGCTCACCGCCCTCAGCCCGTGCGTTAGCCTCCAGGCTTGGGCAGTAACAGAAGGCTTTCAAAGCTTGAGTAGTGGCACAGAAACAACGGATAAAGAGCTGTTTCAGCCTACTAATTTGTCAGAAGTGCATCGAACAGCCAATGGCCATGTAGAAAATGGAAATTGTGATTGGGACAGAGCATTTAACACTAAACCTGTAGAGCAAAATTTAGAGTTTCATGCAGTCTCCAAAGAACTACTGGAATTTCCACCAGATGTTGGTTTAACCAATGCAAAAAACACAGAAAGAGAGAAGGAGGAAAACAGTGAGGTTGTAGGTGAAGATTGTCAAGATGAGGAAGAAAGTGGTTCCGATGAGATCTGTGTTAAGAGTGTATCAGCCCAAGCAGGCTCGGAAGGAAACAGTGAAAGCTTTTCTGATGACAGTAGTGAAGACCCACTGGAAGAGTTAGAAAAGCCTGCCAAACCAAAAATTGTTTTGTATCCTTCTTTTCTCTTTTCTTAAGCACACATTGTATTCAAGGAGCCTGTCTTATTTCTTGGTTAGAATCTGACTGGCCTCAGGAAAGAAATTCACCGTGTGGAGCTCTTCCCTGGGAAATGAGTCTAGAATTGATGACCTGGGAAGGTAGTGGAAGACCTTGTCATGTTGTGTTTTGCGCAGCGTAGTGATGACTTCCTTACCATTTGTAACCAATATATTCTGTGATCCATGAGAGTTATTTCATTTTGGGTAGTTTCAACATGTTGTCTTGCATTTTTTTCCCCCCATGTTGGCACTATTATAGCTCTTGTGTTTCTTCTGTATTAAAAGAAACATAGTTTATTTTGCATTTAAAACACTTGCCACGTTTCTTGCACAGATCCCAAATCTCACATTCAGTTTCACTAAGTCGTGTTGGAATTTTTTCAGGATGAAGTACTCTACAAACATGTGAATTATTACTGTAAAGCAAGTTGGTGTCCATGCTCTGTGAGGCCAGGTGAGAGAAACAAGTGTTCAGAATGATAGAATATTGATTAAATGAATGAGATTCAGCATCTGGGATCCATTAACAGCTGTTACAGTGAGGCATTCCAAATCTGCAGCTCCTGTGGAGCTCTGTGCAACTACACGCTGCCAAAGGTTGTTCCTTAACAGTTCTGCTCAGATCTGATCCTGTTGTTGTTCCCAACTTCTTCCTTCCACCCCAGCAGATGGAAGCCTCCATGAGACTGCTCAGCATTTCTTCTCATCCTTCTGCAGCTCTGAAAGTAAGTATGGGACATCCTTTACTTTATTGTCCTAGCTTAACAGAGTCTGTTTGTCAAAGCAGGAACAAAAGTACTTCTCCCTTTCTTTGCCTGTCTGCGCTCAGGTTAGAAGTGATGGTTTCCAAATCAAGTCAAAGAGAATCTTTCTGATACCTCTTCTCTCTGTGAGAATCATTTTTAACATTCATGGCTGCGTCGTCGGTGATACTTATGCATTTATGTTAACCGGTTTGTCTATATACAATGGCAAATGTTGCTCTTCTCCATTGGGGTCAGTAGAAGTGGCAGGTGCTCACTCCACACTTCTCTGTGCTTTAATGGGAGGTAAGGTGCCTAATTTTGAGGACACAAGCTGTAACTTGTAATTATGACTCCAATTTATATCTTTTAGGTCAGGGTGAAATGAGGGAGTTTGCAGCAAGAGAGCCTCTCCTTGAGAGGTATCAAGTAACTGTTCTTTGATGGAGGGAATAGTAAAATAGTTGGAGTGATCGTTCCTCATACCGGAACGCTGTTGATTGCTTGCTGTTTCATAGGTGGTTTTATGTGCATAAACATCAATTTACTGCAAGAGGTTTGTGGCTCAGTTGTTTTGAGGTCTACATATTATTCTTTTCCAGCCATAGCTTTGCTGCGGATGTTGATGTGGACCTGGGCACTGCAGCAGCTGGGCTGTTTGTTTACCACTCCCAGAAAAGATAATGTGTTGGTTCCCCTCCTTATGACCTATGAAACAAATGCTGTAAGGAACATTTATGTAATTAGAAACAGCTTGTTTGATTAAATAGAACAGAAACAGGCAGGATCTAATAGTGCTGAAGTAATGGAAACTACTTTAAATTAATGAACGTGTTTACAGCTCAGGTAATATACCTGACTTTTTGCTGATTCGTGTTGTAAAAATTATTTTTCTTCTGATTTACTTAACATTATCTTCTCCTAAAGCCCTTGAAACTTATTCCTGATGAAAGCAGAGACCTCTATGAGGGAGTCTTGGGCATAGTATGCTTTAAGGATCCTAAGATGTATCTTGATTATAGCACCTAGACTGCAGTGTGTCTTAGTGTTTGTTAAGCATACTTTTCATGCTGTGTCTAAATATTTTGGATTAAATCAGAAGCAGAATCTCAGATGTGTTTCTCCTCTGGAATCTCCTTCAAATTCTCTGTGTTTGCCTCTGTCACTGATACCCCCTTCCCCTCTATCTTGCTGTCATGCCCCCACTTCTGAGTTTTGCTTTCTCTGCAGAGTTAGCTCTGGTTCTTCCTGTGGAAGCACCACGTCTTTCTGTGCATCTGCAAATCATCACTCAAACCTACGGTTTGATATTAAAACCATCTTTACTTGAATTCCCTCTCTCCGCAGTGCTAAGCTTAGTGGCTAGAAACACACTCCTGAAAGTGGTTAATAATTAGGGAGAATATTAGCACTATTTGGATATAGCTGACCTTAAACCAGCTTAATTCCAGGATTAGCTACAGCTAATCCTTCACTGTAGCACTTGTAGGGGTCTGTTGAGACAGGACTCAGTTGTGCCTCGTGTTGTGCCCCCAGCATCAAACACCCTGTATGAAAAACAAGAAGTTTATGCCAATGGTAAAACAGAGTTCAGGAAAACTGCTTTCTCATAATTTTGTCCTTAATTAGCCTTAAGAACATCAGTTTCTAAATCTGGGTTTGTTTGGTTTCTGTGCCGTTCAGCAAACACAGAGCGTGACAGCAAGGCTGAAATTGGAGCTGTTCTCGTCTGAAGATCAGCAGTCCCCTCTCGCTCACGTGGCAGCTGGCAAACCTCTCTCCTGGCCTCCCTAGTGTTCCTGCCTCCTCTCCCTGTCTTGTCTGACTCCCCAGTTTCCCTGTCTTCCTACGCAAAATGATAAAGAAACAGCTAGGAGGCGAAGCGGGCAGCCACGTCAAGTGAGCTGGCAGCATTTTGAGACAAAAGGGTTTTCTCAGCTCATGCTGTGAGGGCATGGGGATCTGAGAAGGTGCTGCAGCAGCTCAAGCCTTAGCCTGGATGCTGTGGTCACCTTCCAGGGACCTGAGTTTTGCAGACCCTCATGAAATGGGAAATTTTTTTACCTTTTTTCTCCATTCCATCAGACTCAGGCTTCCAGTTCTTGAGGTCTTTCCCAGCTCTCCTCTTCCACACTGGTCACCTGCTGTCCTGTCTGATCCATAAGTCCTGGTTCAACTTCTGATGCTTTACAAGTTCAGTGATCAGCTTTCCATTTTTCTCCTCGTAGCCCATCTCCAGGCAGTTCCTGATTCAACTTAGGGAAAATTATCCAAGTTCATGGCTGAACTTAACGGCATCCAACACTATCGTATTTACTGTAAAGCTACAACTATTTTTTAAATCAGTCTGAGCCATTGTGTAGGTGGCCCAGATTACTATCCAAATCTTATTTCTGACTGCTGCCCCTGGCCTCCCTTCTCCTCCCTCTTTGCCTTTACTGCGTTCATACGTTCCATGTTGTTTTATATACTGTCGGTGATTTTTCAAGGCAAAAACTTAATCTCTCTAGGTGTGTGTTTCACACAGAGGGCACTGCAACATCGATTCTGGTCAGGGTTTGGGGCAATCATATGCTAGGGTAAAAACATTTAAATGTGATTCTAATGAGATGCTGGCTGGGAAACCGATATTAAGGCTTGCTGCCTTTCAGAATTGGCCCAGTCTACTG
Source organism: Haliaeetus leucocephalus (assembly GCF_000737465.1). NCBI lineage: Eukaryota > Metazoa > Chordata > Aves > Accipitriformes > Accipitridae > Haliaeetus > Haliaeetus leucocephalus. The sequence continues at coordinate 6,339,143 of NW_010972972.1, read as the reverse complement.
GTAATGAAGCTGGGTTTTTGCAGGGCAGGAGGAAGTATTCAAAAAATTGGAGAGTTAATAAACTTTTCATTAGAATATTGTGATTTCCCCCCCCCTCACCTCTATGAATATTCCAAAAGGATAGGAAACTTATATGGAAACCAGTTTTACTCAGAATAATTAATATTTGTATATACATAGATCTAACTTCAGTGTAAATTATAAATAACACTTTTATAACACAGACTTAGGCGGATTCAGAATAACAGGCTTTTATCTGTTCTAAAAATACAGATGGCTAGCAACGGTCCAAACATCCTTTCTTGGTTGTAATGCTGCTTCTTGATCTGCTCCCATTTCAGTCGCAGCCACTAAAGCTCTTCTTTTTCCTTACTCAGCTTACCCAGAGAACAGAGCTAAGGCTTTGACTCGCTAAATTTGTCCTCCGAACCTGCTGAACAGAAATGCTGATGTTGTCTTTCATTTTCACAATCAGAAAAAAAAGAAAAGGTGGCTGTGTTCTTCGCATCCATTTCGGAGTTGCTGGCTGTGGTCTGTGATTTCATACAAACCTTTTCCTGTCCAGAAAGCAGAAGTAGGTGCAAGGTCACTCCAGGGGTAGGTTGTAGCCTATTAACACAGATCTGTTTTCACTCCTTCATCACTGTGTGCAAACAAAACTAGCCATTAAACTTGCTGAGCCACAGGGCTGAAACATTCTCTGCCTTGGTTACCAGAATTCTTTGACCTTGAAATAAGCAACATACACACCCCAAGATGTATAAAATGCTAATAAATCTGTTTGCTTTACTCCAATCCCTGGAACACAGCAATTAGATAATCCTTGGCTGGTTTAACTGTCCTGCCGTATCGCTGCCATTTCTATAAAAAGAAAAGTGAAGCATGATCTTCTGTGTGCAAGTCCTCTTTCCTCTTGTACCTTTCTGATTAAATGTGTGCGCTTCATGGCTGAGCATCAGACACTTGGAGTGTGTGACTCTGTTGGCTTAGAAGAAGGAGAAACCCAGGGCAAGCACTGCTTGTGCTCAGGTCGTATCCGAACTGGCAAAGCCTGTTTCAGAGGCAACAAACGGTGTAAACATGACATTTCAGTTGTGTGCTCTCGAAACTATGCAGAAGGTTAAAATTTTTGACTGTTTGAAACAGCCTGTTTGATGTATCAAAGGAACATCTTAAAAATGCAGCATTGAGGCTAGAATGTCTTGCTAAATGTTATGTGTGTGAGGAATTTGCATATTTCAAAGAAAAATAGCTTTATACAGATGTAAGTATAGAAGTGTAGCTCTTTCCTATAGCCATATCCCAAAACTGTCAGTGAAACTAAACCTGCAAGTGTAATTTCGTAAGGCTTCTGATCATCTGTGTGAGCTGGGAGTGTTAAATGTGGTTTTAAACTTCTCTCATTTTGGTTCACACCTGTGCCTGTAGAATAGCAGCAAGAAATGCTGCTAAACCTTTCCCACAGCTGGAAGTTCATTTTTAGGAAGGTCCTTTGGATAGATACATGCCTCTTCACACCTCTGCGTTGCTGCAAATAGACATGGTGGTATGAAAATTGGAGGGAGGAGTATTTTAGCCACTTCTATCTGAAACAGTATGCAAGCAGTATGTTTTCCAAACACACCTTGTTTACTGACAGTCCGGAGCATGTGAACTGTTATCCGTCGCCTCGGTGTCATCTGATAGCAGCAGACACCTGCTCTTCTGTGGTATTTTCGCTTTTAGAGTACAGTGCTCTTTCAAGGTATGTTATTGCACTGACGGCAAAATGCGAGCGAGGGGCAGTATTTTCTGCAGCAGCCTCTTTGGCCGACCAGAGTTGATCAGGAACAATTCGGTTTGTGACATGCCCCTGGCTTCACTTGAGGCAGGAGAAGTACTGTGGCACCTCTGGATTGTTAACTCTAAGAACAAAAGAGAAAATCTCATTTAATTTCTCATTTAGAGGGTAAGATTATTTTACAGCTGGTTTGGGTCACTGGGTTTGTGCAAGCCAAAAAAACCCGTCGTTTCATTTCTGCACAAATACTCAGCTGTGCTGCCTCTGGGATGGTAGGTGGGTCTGGGATTCTTAAGGTAGTTTGGTTCTATTTTCCTTTATCTTTTCCCACATGATATGTTACCTTCTCTTCTGAGTTGCAGGACATGCAGCTGCTCTCACTGAAATTTGTTAGAAATGTCCTGTTGGGTCAGTGAAAGCCATCTGTGTTTATTTCTTGCATTCAAAATGTGAGTTGCTGTCTCTCAGTTCCCAGCTGTGCATGAAGATGTGTGTAGGACAAGTATGCGTGAGAGGGGAATTGTGAGAGGTAGGAAGTGCAGTTTCGTGACCCTTTGAAATAGGGTTAATTGGATGGTTTGGAGAATTTGATAGGGAGCCATTGCTACAGTGTAAACCTGCCTCGGTTTTAATATTGCAGTTAGTTCCTGCAAGCTTTTCACATGCACGTAGTTGTTCAGACAATCTTTTTTAGGTATGTTAGTGGTATAGCCTCCTCCAGGGTAGAACAGGACAAACAACATCGCAACTGGAAGGAAAGGAGAGTTTCTGAAGTACAGTGCCGGTGCAGAGAAGCATCGCAGGGTTGTCTAGCTGCCATTTGGCCAGTGTATCAGATTTAAGAGCCAGAATTTCCTTGTTTTTTTGTTTTTGTTACAGTTACAGACCTTCCTGGGCCAAGGGATAGGGCGATCCATACCGGTTCTTTGCAAATATATAAAACTGGTGTTCAGAAGCAAATGCTGCTTGATGCACTAAAACCAGAACCCTTTTACCAGTCCTCTGAGCTTTCACTTTGAACATTTTTTCTCTATTAACTGCTTACGAATGCTGTACAAAGATCAGGGGCCAGCACAGAGCCAGCGTGAGCTGGTTACTGTCCGTCTCCAGCCAATACTCATGTTTCAGCTGTTTCATAGACAGTTGGCACAGAAAACAGTATGGGAAGAATAAGCTACTGACAGGGTCTTCTCTGGACAACCTTGAGCAGAATATGCTGTCAAAAGGAGTTGGTTTGTCCAACAAGCATCTCTCTCTTGTGGTTTTTAAGCTCCTAATGTTGCCAGGTCTGCATTTAATCTCTCTCGGCGTCTTACATTTTGCTTTAGGAAAAATCATCCTAGAGCAGCATTAAGGAGAAAGAAAAACAAAGCAAGGATTCTCATAAATATAGATGTATATTTTTCAGTATGATAATTGTGGGCACTGTTTTAAATTACTACAAGCCATAGCATTTTCCTGGATACAGTTTGAAGTCTTTTGCAGCACTATTCACATAATTTACACAATTAGCCCAATGAAACTAGGAGATGGTATTTAGGGTATAGGAATTTATGGTTAGCTTGTTGGAAGCCTTTTCTGCACTGTTGGATGTGAAACCACGCGAGCTGTTCCCACCCTTGTCATCCTTTTTATTAACCAGCCAGCCAGCGACCAAAACCATCATCTTTGTGAGCATTGATCTGTCTCCCAAATCTGGCTGCGCAGGAGCAGGCTGGGTCAGCGTATCTGAAAATGGTCCATTAGGAAATCTTGGTCTGTGGTTACAGCCTCTCGTGGTCTTGTCTGTTTGCAGAAATTGTAGCTGGTGTTAAATTAGCTTACAGTTAGCCTCTTGTGCTTTGCCCTGGCTCTAGCAAACACAGGATGTATAGATCAGGGTGTGTTTTTTATCTGCAGACTGTTTTCCCATAAGGGTCTTCACCAGCAATGCCGTCGCAGGGCTAATACTCAATGTGCTTATCATCTGAGCCTGTAAAGTGCAGGTAACCAAACACAAGAAATCTCCAAACCCACTTATTCCTAAAAAAGCCATTCCCCCCCCCCCCAAACAGTGCACATCAAAGCGGGGAGCGCACATGAACAGGATCCTGGTGCCGTTTCTCATGGGAGGGAGCTGATCACCTCAGGAGACCTTTCCACCACGACTGTGCCCAGCGAGGCTGAGCCCGGCTGGGATGGAGAAGCAGCCCAGCGATGTAGGGGAAAGGCCGGACCATCGTATTGGCTTTCCAAATCAACCCTGCTTGCCAGCAGACTGTCCTGGCCCTGCAGCTAATGAGCAGCATGTCCTAAATGAGCACCGCTTGCTTCAGCCTCTAAAGGCAGCTGAGGCCGGATTTCTCCTTTCTCGGTGTTTCACAGGCACAACCTGGCTCTAAACTAGTTGGGGAGAAATGCGAGTTTCTTTGAACGCTGAAATTATCTGCCCTGGGAGAAAGCCTGACTGCTGGGAGGATGCATGCAAACCAAGGATGATGTTAAAATGCTTAAAATGGTGGTTTTCATCTCATGGGCTTCCGCTGCTTAGGGGTCCCTGCAGGCAACTGAGACCGGCCCATCTAGTTTGTCAGCAGGCTTGGATTTGTTTTGTAGGAGCCTTTCCTCTCCATTGCAAGGTGGTTCTGCAAATTAAAAATAAAATAATAGTCGAAAACCAAAATTCAGAGAATCAGAGCCCAGTGAACACACTGGTGTAATTCCTTTTGGCTTTATACAAGATGACTTTGGCTGAGGATAGAGATTCACAAATTCAGAGTTCACTTGCCAGAGTCAAACTGTGTGGCTTGGACCTTTCTAATTTTGGTCTTCAGCTTTTGCTTTCTGCAGCATTGAGAAAGAATAGCATTGCAGCACCTAATATTGTGTTGGGCAGGGAAATATTTCATCATCGTGGATTTTTTTCCAAACAGTTGGAGCAAACAGGTCTTTTTCCAAACAGTTGTCTCTCAGCGTGCGGAACAAGAGAAAAAAAATCCTCCGAGGAGAACCAGTGAGCAACAGAAAACACATCATGAGGGTTTTTTCCTGTGTGTCCAACTCCTTGCACGCTGCATGATGCCGTGGTTTGCCACAATCAGAAAACAGGCGCGGGGCAGAACTGGCAGGGCTCTAACGTCTTGTTCCTTCTCTCCGCAGAGCAGAAGCAGAGCAGTGCCAGGGGGGATCCCGTACCGAAGGCCGAATCGTCCCAGGCCCGCGGCCGATCTCTCAGAAGAGGAAACCAAAAGAATCGCCAGGATCTTCTCTGCTCAGCTGTCCAAGAAGGAATAGCATTGGCGAGAGGCTGCCTGCAGCGGCTGCTTCCCGAGACACAGCCTGACGCATCAGCAATGCTGGGGCCTCCAGGGAAGAGGAGATGGAAGCCATAGGTTTCAGGATCTGATTTTTAATTTGCCTAATTGGTATCCCATTAGAGAGACTTAAAGCCTGGTGGTCAACCAAGGGGAGCTGAGAGACTTTGTGTCTTGCAAGGGCAAGTCCCCACTGAGTCTCAACACTTCGGGTAACTGATGAGCTGTTATCTGGTCTCCAGATAATCCATTTTGGGGATTTATTCATTTGAAATTCATTAACCTTTTTTTTTTTTTTTGAGTAAACACAAAGCATCCCATTTTGAGACAGCTCCTTTTACTTCAGCCAAAGGATGGAGAACGTGAGAAATTTGCCATCCCATCGGCAAGCAGAGAACTGTTGCCTCCCTGCTGGCGTGTGCTGTGGATGGGGAGGGAAGATGAGCTCCCTCCCCCAGTGACCTTCCGAAAATAGTTGGTGGGAAGTGTAATTTTCTGATTCTAGAGGAATGTATGTGCTCAAGGTGCTTGTGTAAATACAGGCCAAGGATACTGTAAAATACTGATGTGTGTACAAAAGGGGTTTACTAGAAATATGGAACTTTTATATTCTAAATTATTTTTGTACATTTTTATGTCAGGTACCTTTTGGATAACAGACTTTGATGCGAACCGAGCTAAGTTATTTTTGTACTGCTCTCCAGTGTTTGTGTTTCAATAAAATTCCCTTGGTTTCTTGTCGGCTGGTGCAAATTGTCCCGCTGCCAGGTCACGAGCTTGTCATTAACAGGTGGACGGGACTCCTTCCCCCAAGAGCCTCCAGTAACGAGCGGGAGAGAACATCATGGAAATGATTCCTGGAAGATGGTGTGGCCAGGGGCAGATGTAAAGGTCACTGCTTTGCAAAGTAATGGAATACCGCTGTATAGTGCAGCCCACATGGAACGAATCGGATCTCGGAGGCGAGCGAATGCTCCAAATTAGAGCTGCTTTTCAAACCACGCTTTGAATTGAGGATTTAAGGAACCAAAGTGTCAGCATCCCTTTTTCCTCCCATCTCTGCGGTTTTGTTTTTCACAGAGGAAATCCTAAATGCATTAACACACAACTTGCCTGTGCTGGGTTAGACCCCAGTGGTAAAATCCCTTCTGCCCTTCCTGCACGCTGCCTGCAGAGCTCTGAGCCTCCTGCAAGCTGCCCCTCGCAGCCTCAGCAGCCCCCATCCTCTCTCCTGCAAATGCATCCCCTTGCTGGGCGAGGGTCAGGATGTGAACATGTGTCCTGAGTGTCCCCAAAAACCCAGGTGGGATGCTGGCTGGGTCGGGAACACGGTTATAGGGGAGGAGACGATGTTGACTCGCGTTATATTTAGGGTGTGAGATAAACAACTTCTTTCTCTTATGTTTAGGTCGGTGGTGGAGCACGGTCCAGCCAGCCAGGAAAACATGACAGCCGCCAGCCGGAGAGGGGTGTCAGCGCCAGATGTGCTTCTGCCTGGAGCCCGATCAAGGGAGCAAAGGTGACTTCAGGGTATCAAACCAGCTTGAAATCCCTCCTGTGTGCTCGTGCGCAAGGCGAGCTCGCACGCAAGAGTGGAAGCTTTCTACACGTCAACGGGGACGTGCAATCTCTTGCGAACGTGTGTGTAGTGCTAAATAGCATGAAGGGTTAAACACACTGAGTTTTAAGAAAAAGGAGGAAAAGGGGAATTCCTTGAGCTGTCACCCTACCCTTGGCCTCCAGCCTCATCCTGAGCCCTGTCCCTCCTGGCAGCACCTTCCCCTTGACCACAGACCCAGCACACGGCCACACGTGAAAGGGCATCATGGTTTTCATCATGCAGAGCACAAACACGGGAGGGATTTACCTCCGAGCCACGCGCGTGGCCCCTGCCCTCCGGCTGGTCCATGTGAGCTTGGGGGACACGTTGCACCGTGCAGAGGAAATCCCGCCGACAAGCTTGGCAGCTGCCTGGGATGAATTCCAGCTGCGTGGTCCGTGCCAGGGGCAAAGGGGGCGGGGGGCAGTGTTCGGTGCTGCTCTGCCTCTGAACTGCTTGCTTTTAAAGCCTTGGGCAAGTGTTTTCTGCATCTTGTCCTTCCCAGAGTGCCTTTAGGTTAAAAAACCATATGACTCCCCCATTCCTGAGGTCCCAGCTGCCACCAAATGGGCAGGACCGCATTGTTGGGTGCTGCTGCCCCACAGCTTTACTCTGATGGGTGCTGGTGGTCTGGGCAGGACACACACACCCCCACACTCCCCCCCCCATGCCCAAGTCCTGTGGGGGAGCAGAGGGCTGAAACACAGCCACCCTGTCATGGGTGCTGGGTGGCCCCAGTCTCATCGGCTCAAATGCCACTGGGGGAACTGGGTTTCACTGTCACCTGATCCTGGCGGCTGCTGGAATCTCCTCCCGCGTGCTATATAAAGGGGGGGCCAAGGAGTTGGCTCTCAGGGCAATGGCTGCGCAGAGAGGGGTGTAAGGCAGGAGCCAGGACATAGTGCTGAACTCCCTACGGTGAGGCCATGGGGGACCTGGCCCTGGGCAGGTCACCCTGGGGGAGACGCTCTCACCAAGCACCCCCCCATTTTGGCTGGGGGGCGGATAGGGCAGGGTGGGCAGTGGTGAATCCCATGCCAGCCCCCAGCTGAGTGAGGAAGCCCCGTGCCTGAGTTTCCCCAGGGATGCAGGCACAGAAATGGGGCAGGATTTGGCTTTTGGGGTTGTCCGAAGCCAGCGAGAGCCACTGGGGCACATTGTCACCTCCAACCCCAAACCGGACACCTGCTTGAAGCCGACGCAGCATCCTGGCTCCGCACAAACCCCCTCCCCTTTCCTTCCAGCCCTTCTGCCACAATGGTGGGTCTGAAGCCCCCCGAGGTGCCCCCGACAGCCGCCATGAAGTTTGTCAGCGCCGGGGTGGCTGGCTGCATTGCTGACCTCTGCACCTTCCCCCTGGACACTGCCAAAGTGCGGCTGCAGGTACGATCTGCCAACCCCCCCATCCCCAAATCCCACAGGTGGAGGGAGCACCCCACAACAGTCAGCCCGCCCCCCCCGCCAGCTCCACCCCAGAGCTGGTGGCGTTTTTTGGGGAGGTGTGGGCAGAGGGCAGGGTGACGCAGTTGACATCCTGCAGATCCAAGGCGAGGTGCGGATCCCCCGGAGCATCGGCACTGTGGAGTACCGCGGTGTTTTGGGGACGCTGAGCACCATGGTGAGGATGGAGGGACCCCGCAGCCTCTACAGCGGGCTGGTGGCCGGGCTGCAGCGGCAGATGAGCTTCGCCTCCATCCGCATCGGGCTGTACGACTCGGTGAAGCAGCTCTACACCCCCAAGGGTGCCGAAAGTGAGTGTCCAGGCGGTCGGGACCCCGTCCCTGCACACCCCCCCCCTCCCGATGCACGACCCTCTCCCAGAGCACCCCGATGGGAAGCAGCCCACCCCGGGCAGGGGGGAGTGAACAACCCACCCTGGGTGCACAACCCCCATGGAGACGCCCCCCCTGCTAAGCAACCCCCCCACCCCACCCCAGACCCCTCGCCCTGGGGGTCCCCACGCAGCCGGGGGGGTCCCCACAGGGCCGGCGGTCCCAGCGCCTGCCCTCTCCAGGCACAGGGCTGGCAGCGCGGGTGCTGGCGGGCTGCACCACGGGGGCAGTGGCGGTGACGTGCGCCCAGCCCACCGACGTGGTCAAGGTACGGTTCCAGGCCAACGGGGCGCAGCCGGACGGCGTCCGCCGGTACAGCGGCACCATGGATGCCTACCGCACCATCGCCAGGGAGGAGGGCATCCGTGGGCTCTGGAGAGGTAGGGGAGGATGGGGACAGGGATGAAATGGGGATGGGGACAGCAAGGCTGGAGCACCCATCCGGGATGCTCCAGGAGGGGATGCAACCGCCCTCCCCAATGCCACCACCTTCCCGTGCAGGGACACTGCCCAACATCGCCCGCAACGCCATCATCAACTGCGGGGAGCTCGTCACCTACGACCTCATTAAGGATGCGCTGCTGCGGGCGCACCTGATGACAGGTGAGGATGGTGCCGGGCTGGGGGGTGAACGCAGCTGGGCGCCATCCCCGTCCCCGCGACCCTCAACCCCTGCCTCTGCACCACAGACAATGTCCCCTGCCACTTCGTGGCCGCCTTCGGGGCCGGCTTCTGCGCCACAGTGGTGGCGTCACCAGTGGATGTGGTGAAGACACGGTACATGAACGCCGGTCCCGGGCAGTACCGGAATGTGCTCAGCTGCTTCCTGGCCCTGCTGATGCAGGACGGCCTCGCCGGCTTCTACAAGGGGTGAGTTTGGGGACGTGCCCCTACTGAGCACTGCCAAACTCAGCGCAACGATGCGCACGGACACTGGCGTGGGCCGGCTTTGCTTCACACTGCAGCATCATCCAAACATCCTAACCCATGTGCCGCCACCGGAGCGCCAGGCAGGGCGTTGGGGACCGCAGGGGTGTCCCCGTGACGTCCCCTCCAGCGCTGCTTTTCCTGGCGCAGGTTCATCCCCTCCTTCCTGCGGCTCGGCTCCTGGAACGTGGTGATGTTTGTCTCCTACGAGCAGCTGCAGCGTGTCGCGGTGCTGGCCCGGCCGGCCCAATCCTGACCCCCATCCCACCCCAGCCCCTCTCGCCAGCATTGGTGAGACACAGGAGTAAATTATATTAATTGCTGAAGCGGCAAAGGAGCAGCGACGCTGCACACCCCCAACCCGATGGGGATCCCCCCGAGAGGGACCAGCGAGATGAAAGGACAAATGACAATGTTTGTGGAGAAATGTGGAAAAACGGAGGTTTCCAGAGGGGAGTTGAGGGAGGAAGAAAAAAAAGCTTATAGGTTTTCCAGGAGGGAAGAGCATCGCTTCCCAGTGGCGGCAGCGGGAACAAGGCGAGCAGCGTGAGCAGGTGGAACTGATTCGAAGACCAGAGGATGCAGCGATTCCTGTTGTGCCTTAGTGACGCTTCCAATAAACCGCCCCTATGGGGTCTGATCACAGCAGGGCTCAGGCCTCCCTCGCCTTTTTTTGGGGGGGAGGGGGGTAGGGTCATTCTCCCAGCCCTGGCGTGCTGCTGGAAAAGGCAAACCAGCCTTT
>NW_010972972.1:6294733-6328959 GCF_000737465.1 Haliaeetus leucocephalus | reverse complement strand
CCCAAGTCCTTGTCCCCGCTCCCCCTGCCCTGAGTGGGGTGCAGGCAGGGGGTCCCCCCTTCCCCGAGGGGGAAGCTGTGTTTTAGCTTGTGTTGTGCTGTGTTTTAGGGTGATCCCACATTTTAGGGTCCCTGGTACCTGGAGCAACCTCTACCCAGCCACAGTGCTGGTCGCAGAGCTTTATTGGTGGGAGGAGAGGGGGAAGGTCGTCATTCCCTAGGAGAGGAGGGCACTTTTCAAGAGCATTTTCTTATCAGGAGTGAGCTTCTTGGGAAAGGAGATGTTGAAATAGATGAGGAGGTCACCCCTGCGCCGGGGGTCCTGGAGCAGCGGCATCCCCTCCCCTGGCACCACTTTACAGTACTTGGGGCTGCAAAGCAAAGGAAGGGGCTGAGAGGAGCTGTGGGATGATCCTGAACATGGGGGCCACGGCCCTGAGCCCCAATGTGTCCACGTGCAGAGCCCCACGCATGCTTCTGAGAGGGTTTCTTAAGGCAAGTTTGCTCCTCCAGCTTCAACTGGTGGCCTGCCCTCCTCTTCCAGCCTTGTGTCCCCACGTTCCTTGCCCTGCAGGCTGTACCATCCAGCCCTCGTCTCATTCGTGTCTTCCACCCACCCACGCCAAGCCCGCTCCCTGCCTCTGCTACCACCAACATGGCCCCCAACCAGATGAGTAGCCCACAATGGGCATCCTCCTCCTCCTCCTCCTCCTCCAGGCTGGGACCCCCCCGAGCCCTGAACCTGCTGGAAAAGCTTTTGAAACACCCCAGTAATTCAGGCAACAGGGACGTGCTTGGGAAGTGCCGAGCGCTTGCCAAGAGGAACAGGCCAATGCTGAGGTTCCTCCCAAGCGTCCGTTTACCTCCTTGGCCACCAGGCTCTGCAGAAAGGCCCCAGCCGACCATCTGAGCCCATCAGCCGTTTGCCCTGCGGCACTTACTCCACAATGTCGTTGATGGGGATGTTCAGCAGCCTCCCATCCAGCGTCCTCACGTCCACCGTGCAGCCGATCAGCGCCTGCAAGGTACAGAGCGGGACCTGGAGCTGCATTTGCAGCCCCAGAGGGGAAACATAAGCTGGGGCGGCTCCGTCCCCTCGCTTGGCTCTACCTTTCCCAGGGGGATGGTGGTGACGCAAGCGAGGTTGTCGTTGGCTCTTTTAAACCTTGGGTGGAGTTTCTCTTGGACAATGAAGGTGATGTCAGCTGGAATGACATTTGGGCCCTAAAATGGAAGGAAAAAACATAAAGATACCTGGAAATGGTTTGGTGTAAAACAAATGATTTTATACAGGAAAAGGTGACACGAATGCCTGCCCCTTTGTTGCTGCTTTCAGCTAGCTTCAGAAAAGGGAAAGGTATTCTCTTCCTTTAAGAAAAAAAGGAGTCTTTTATTGAAGACTCCTGCTCAGCTAAGGGAAATCAGACTGGGTTTCACAAAGGTGATGCTAGGCAGAAAGCCACCCCTTTCAATTATTTTTTATCTATCCTAAGGAAAATCCAGGCAGGAAGGGCTCCTTAGAGTGTTTCTGAGAACAGTAACACTGAATTGCTCCGTTAGCCGTGCTGCCAACTGCCCACAGAAATGGGAAACCTGCAAAGAGCGCACAGTTGATCTCAAGGAAACCTGGCCCAGAACGTCAAGTCACGGTCACTACCTGGTCTCCTTCCTTCTCGAAGGTGATCCTGGTGCCCTGCTTCCAACCCGGCTGCACGTCAATTGTTAAGATCTTATCCCTGATGGTGCTCGTTTGACCATCTTCGTTCATCACCTGGGGAGTGGACAAGGGGGTTAGAAGAGCTGGGTCATAGAATCACAGAACGGTTTGGGTTGGAAGGGACCTTTCCAGGTCGTCTCGTCCACCCCCCCTGCCACAGCCAGGGACATCTTCAACCAGATCAGGTTGCTCAGAGCCCCGTCCAACCTGACCTTGAATGTTTCCAGGGATGGGGCATCGACGACCTCTCTGGGCAACCTGGGCCAGTGTTTCACCACCCTCAGCGTAAAAAAATTCTTCCTTAGATCTAGTCTGATATCTAGTCTCCCCTCTTTTAGTTTAAAACCATCACCCCCTTGTCCTATCGCTACAGGCCCTGCTAAAAAGTGTGTCCCCATCTTTCTTACAAGCCCCCTTTAAGCACTGGAAGGCCGCAGTAAGGTCTCCCCGGAGCCTTCTCCTCTCCAGGCTGAACAACCCCAACTCTCTCAGCCTGTCCTCACAGCAGAGATGTTCCAGCCCTCTGACCATTTTCGTGTCCCCCCTCTGGACCCGCTCCAACAGGTCCCTGTCTCTCCTGTGCTGAGGACCCCAGAGCTGGATGCAAAACTGCAGGTGGGGTCTCACCAGAGCGGAGCAGAGGGGCAGAATCCCCTCCCTCAACCTGCTGGCCACGCTGCTGGTGATGCAGCCAAGGACACGGTTGGCTTTCTGGGCTGCAAACTCGCATTGCCAGCTCATGTCCAGCTTTTCATCCACCGGTACCACCAAGTCCTTCTCTGCAGGGCCCAAGGGACAAAACAGAGCGGTGATCTGTGACACTGAGGTGCCCAAAGAGAGGACGTTATAACTGCTCTGCTCATCCAGCTGCGTGTGAGCCGGCAGAAAGGAGGGCAAGTACAGCTCACACTCCGCAGCAAAGTGGCTGCGGGAACAAATGGGGACAGATCAATTAGGAGGAACTCAGGGCTGAAACCAGGAGACCAGGACAGTGAGAGGGGGCGATTCAGGTCACTGAGAGCACAAAGGACAAAAAGCCCCATGTGAAAATGAAATCAGGGGAGCGCAGGAAACGCTGTGCTCCTTCTCCACCCCACTCTGAAATCAGCCCTTCCTTCCCAGCAGCTTTTGCATCACCTCTCGTGCTGAATTCCTTTCACCAAGGCAGGAGAGGAGGGTACCGGTTTGGATCCTGCTGGTGTTTCTGCTGGGTTTGGCTCCGACCCCTCCCCACGGCACAGACACAGTGCCATGGCCTGCTGAGCCCCCTGAGCAGGACCAGCCCTAAAGCCTCAGGTTCTGCTGCCGAAACATCCTACACAAAAAGGAGGAGAGCCCAGACCCAAATTCCTCACCCTGCAGAGCATTCCCCCCTCCTTCACACCCACTGCCCCTACCCGGCGGGAGATCTTAATCTTCTTGGTGCAGCCATAGAACAGGTCTTCAAGGGAGAGGTAGAGATCCCGCACGATCGGGGGATCTTGCTTCATCGCTCCTCGTCCTCGCAGCCCTCCGAAGGGCAGGATCAACTCCGAGCCGTCCTCAGCAAAGAACTCTGCGTGAGCAAGCAGAGAGGGGGTCACCTCACTCGGATCAGAGGGTCAGGGGTGTCCCCCAGAGCCTCCTCATCGTGGAAGCTGAGCACCCCAAATACACCACCCAGAAACCTCCCATCTGCTTCTACCTGGGACCACCTTCCTCCTTTAGCTGAAGTGTTTTTCTCCGGGAGTGTTTTTATCTTGCTCACGTGTTTACAGCAGTCTCGCCAACCTGACCCCTCTTTTTGATGGAAATCCTCCAAGAAAAGGGTCACAACAGTAGTTGGGGAGACCTGACAGCCTGAACACGCACCCCTCGGGCCTCTTGCCCACCCAGGACTGGGGGAAGTCAGGATCTAACCTCCAAGCACTGGAGACCAGCAACCCCAGAGGAACCTGAGAGTAGCTGAGCAGGGAAACATCCCCGTAAAGCTTAAAGCTCAGAGCTGGCAGTGGCCACAGCACCACGACAGCCACAGACTGGCCTGGGCCACCCCTCAGAGCCCCCCTACCCACCTGCAAAAGGGTTGTCTCCACCAAAGAACTCCCTGAAGACTTTGTCAGGGTTATTGTGAAACACATAGCCGGCGGTCCAGGGGTTCTCGCCGCCAAACTCCGAGGGGATGCCGCCTTTCAGCCCCTCTTCTCCAAACTTGTCGTAGATGCCTTTCTTCATGGCTTAGGGAACAAGGAGGAGTTGGGAATGGCACGCTCCCCCCATGCTGGGTGCGGGGTGAGAGCCCCAGTCTGAGATCCAGGTTTTGCTTGGATGGAGGCTGGAGGGGGGGTTCCCCACCACCTTGTGAACAGCAGCAGGTGGGATGGAAGCAGGAGCATATGCCAGCTCTCAGCCTGGCTGTGGGTCGCAAAGCTGACGCCACCTCCCTGGGTGTGCCAGGGACCGGGGGTTCAGAGCTCAGCACACCTCTGGCCACACCAGAGGCGCTTCACCCCCCCGTCCGACCCCTCCTGCCCCTTAACTGTGTGGAAGAGAACCGTCTCCCCACTTACGGTCGCTGAGCACATCGTAGGCCTCCGCCAGCCGCCTGAACCTCTCCAGCGCCCAGGGCTCCTTGCATTTTAAAGGATGGTTCTTCAAGGCCAGTTTCCGATAGCTATGAAGGGGAAAGGAGGGGAGAGCCCAGCCTCGTAGCCAGCCCCGGCGCCCCAGAACCCCCCTCCCCCCCCCCCAGCCTAGGCTGTTCCCTCACACCTTCTCCCAGGTCCTTTCCCCTCCTCAGGCCCCTGCTGTGGGGAGCAGGGGGAGGCGAACGGCAGCCCCCCACAGGGTCCCGGACCCCCAGGTCTCTCCCCGGCCCCGGGGCTTCCCCCCCCGACAAGACCAAGGCCCCTCACGCCTTCTTGATGTCGGCGTCCGTGGCACCGCGGCCCAGCTCCAGCACGGCGTAGTAGTCCTGCCCCATGGCGGCCCGCTCCCACGTTGCTATGGACACCGCGTCGGGGGGCGACGGGAACTTCCGGTCCCGTGCCGCGCCGGGCACCATGGGAGTTGTAGTTCTCCCCGCACACTTCCGGACTCCACCCGCCCCAGGCCTCTCTTCTTCCCCCCCCTCTTTTTTTCCCCTTAACTTCCCCTCCTTCCTCCTTTTTTCCCCCTTCCTCCTTTTCTCTCTCCCGTTTCTCTCTCCTTTTTTCTCTTTTCTCTCTCCTTTCCCGCTCTTTTCTCACTCTCCTCTCTCTCTTCTGGTTTCTCCCCTCTCTCCTGCTCCTCTCTTTTTTCCTCTCTTCTCTCTTTTATCTCTCTCTCTCCCCCCCCCTCTTTTTTAAAAAAAAGACGTTTTCTTGGAAAATTTCTTTTCCACACGCGGGTTATCAAAGCAGTAGCTTTATTTCAGTCCATACCGTGATACAGTTGCCTGCATCGCCCCCCGCCCCCCCCCTTAGAAAGAGCAGTTTTTCAGCGGTGAAAAAAAATTATTGCAACACAAGATCCTCTCTAACACCTCAAAGACGCTCTCAGAATTAAAAAAATGATCAAAGTTGTGTTGTAGTAAGAAATATTACCTGTCACCAAAAACCTCTGTATAGAGCCTGGTCATCACAATAGCCTCAAAAACTTCTATATACACATCTCAAACACACTGTACAGGAAAATAAGCGTGGAAGAGCTATTTGGACACATCTCTCCACTATCTGGCCAATCTGAACACTTAAAGTTCGGAAAGTTGGTATCTCCTCACTATCCCGTCTCTGCAGCATGTGTAAATTTGCTTCTCCCAAGAAGCCACCTGAAAAAGAGCCGGGGTGGGGGGGGAAGTAGTATTTAAGCATAGTATTTCCCAAGTGACAGTTAAAAGTAAAATTCTCAGATCAGCTTTCCTTTTGGGCTTTTACAGAGGGAAGAGGAGGTGAGTGTCCCCTGAAACAGCATTAGCAGGTTTCCAAGAACAGTTCTAGGTTTTACCAGGAGCATAGGGAGCAGGTAAGTGCTCACACAAGGGTTCTTCTGTTAAATTCGAAACAGAAAATTACTTTTTTTCACAGTTTTCTTGTGTTTTGCACACGCCAATGAGTTGTGCAGGTCAAATCTCAGCCTCCATGTGAGGCTGAGTGTTACCCTTGAGGGTGCGTGTTGGCTAGGAGAGGGGGAACTGGAGTGCAGAGCTGGAACGGGTTAAAAAAAAGAGCTGATTTGCACCAGTGCCACCAGGTTGAAAGCCCAGGGAACCCAGGTCACCCTCCCCAATCTGCACAAGCGCAGCGAGGCATCTGGAAACATAACAGCAAGACCCATTTTCTGGTCTCGAGTCATGAGGGGACAAGAGAAGATGGGCAGCACTGCGCAGTCGGCTGCTGCTTTTACCCCAATGATCCTCCGAGCACAATTAATTCACGCTTTTTACAGAAACACAGTTCTGCCAGAGCTACTCCAACCACCAAGCTACTCCACTGCTTCAGTTTTGCTCCTGCATGATGGAGATAACGCCAGAGTATACCACAGAGGATTTGTTTACGCAAAATATTAAGATTATTCAGCTAGAAAAAAAAAAAAGCTTAAAAGTCAACTGTGTGAAGGAACCCGTTGTAAAGGCTGCCAAATCCTGAGATAAAGGCAGCTGCCTGCTACCTGGCATCACCTTTCCCTGCACCCTTTATCTTGGGCGATACACAGTATTCCTTACCTTGTACACAGGGTCGCAGTCAGCTTCTGTGAGATCGAGGACATAATCGAGGTCTTGCTGAATGATAAAGCAGGTTCCATCACCTACATGAGCAGAACAGATACGAAGCAAGGAAAGAACGGTGGCCAATTAGTGAAATAAGCCACACTCTTTATTGCAAACAGCACTAACAGGCCCATCAGAAACACCTGATCACAGCAGACAGAGTCCCCAGGAAGAGGGAGAAGTGCTGTGAGGATGTCAGAGAGATGGGAAAAGGCTTTAATCATTGAGAGGCAACTTAGAGGCCCTATTTTGGAGGAACACGGGGGGAAAAAAAAATCAGAAGGCAAAAAGCAACCATATAATATAGCTCCTACTACATCCCCTTTTTGCCATGGACACTCTGCCCAGCCAGCCAGTGCTTCTATCTAAGACAGCAATACCCAAAGAGCAGAAAACTCCTCAATTCGATTATACAACTCCTACTCACACAATACAGGACTTGAGTTACCTTGGCTGGCAATAAATCCATCTCGGTACGGGAGCAGTGAAAGCACTGGCGCTCCTGATCTATGGATGACCTGGATTGGAGCGCTAGAAAAAGGAGCACAAACAAGGGATGAGTATTACGGTCTATAGTCAAGAGTCCATTCCAATGTGCAAACACTGAAAGAGTGTGAGCTCGTGGTTAAAAGATACATGAGGAGAATGTACAGGACATGGGGACTTGATCAGTGGTTAGCAAAGAGTCTCTGTCCCCTAGAAGCAGATGGAAGTCAGCACTGGTTTTCCTGCGGATGTTGCCAAAGGATGGAAATGGGAGTAGCTAGCAGGTGAACATCAGCATGCCTCCATGGATCATAGACAGGAATTATCTTTACCAAGGCACAGACAAAAGCTTGGAGCTCATCCAGCATGAAAGACTCTTCAGATGTTGGTGCCAGCCTCTCCAGCCCCGACCCAAAAGCACCATCTGGATGCCTCCCTGCTCGAAGCTCGCCTTTGACACCAATAAAAACCAACTTAGAGCAGCTCCTGCCCTCAGCGACAGCTCAGTTCCAGTCCTATGCTGGAATGAGGATCAGGGTAAAGCATAAGACCTTACAAAGACACTTAGGTCTTATTGGTGAAGGAGAGGAAGGGCCTGTGCTTTTGGTGGGAGGAATACTGCTGTTATGCTTGTAGACAGATTTAGCAGAAAACTTCTTTATGTACATAGATTATATATAATCGCACAAATATTCATATATAACATAATATGCACAGTACACAATATATGAACATAATTTTTATATATATATTAAAAAAAGCAATAA
The DNA here is from genome assembly GCF_000737465.1 of Haliaeetus leucocephalus. Lineage (NCBI taxonomy): Eukaryota > Metazoa > Chordata > Aves > Accipitriformes > Accipitridae > Haliaeetus > Haliaeetus leucocephalus. The sequence goes on along the minus strand of NW_010972972.1, from coordinate 6,321,264 downwards.
TCTGAGAGGTCAGGCTATGCCAAGACCACCCCTGGTCACAGATCAAGACTGAAAAGCTTTTCAGTAACTAAAGGAGGCCACACAGAGCCTATAGTCTTTTAGAAGGCACCTCCCAAAGAACATCCCATCAGATCACCAACCCAAGCAAAAGTATCCTCCCCAGTGCTCCCCAAGAGAAAGAAATGGCTGCAAGAGGCTCAAGAGCTCACGGTGCCATGGCTTGGGCTGTATCCACCCTTCAGAAGGGGCACTGTCTGCCAGCACCCTCGATCTGGCTCTCTTTCCCAGGCAAAAAACTAGCTGTCATTTAAATATTTGCAGCCCCAAGCACACACTCACTTTGTGTTTCTCACATCCAGCTGATATATGTTCCCATCCTGAGTCCCTGCTAGGATATAGGTACTTGAGAGGAATGTGCAGCAGTTGAACGCATCAGATCCAACGAAGAGGAACACCTGGGAATACAGGAACAAATTCAAGTGTCAGACACTCATGGATGAGGACACAGGACACCCAGGAGAAGGAAGCAATAATTTATTTAGAAGTCAGTACATCACTTCCACGAGTCACGGCACAAACTGGCAAACCCAGAGGTTAATAACCCCTCAGCTCTGCTCCAAAACACAGAAGGGAACAGTGCTCCAGGATCAGTTTTGCCAAGTCAGCAGAGACACTGCAATCAGTGAATGCTCCTGAGTCTCCTTTGGATAAAGGATGTGTCACTGTGACAGGTGAACCAATACTGAGCTCAGACTAATCTTCAGACACCCATGGAGCAGCGAGACCAGATCTGCATGGCAGGTTGGCAAAGACCACTCCTTCCTCCCAGAGCTGCAGTCACTGTTACAGAGGCTGTGAGTTTTCTCCCAGGTGAGCCTTTGCCATCTCACTGACAGGCCTTGGTGAGCTTATCTGTTCCACCCAAATTTTACTCTCCACAAACACCACAAGCAGTTTAATCTGCTACATCACCAGGAGTGCCTGATAAGATCTTCAATACCCTAGATCTACCAAATCCATCTCCCTTTGCCAAGAGGAAGGAGATGGACTGGTGACGACCTAAGGTCCCCTTCACACACTGCTTAAAACACCTGCCAGAATAAACAGCAACTTTACACCTTGGCTGGATGAGACAGCCTGCAGTTCCTGCACTCACAATGACATCTACTGGCCACTGTTCAAATTTAAATACCATATCCTCCATACCCAGGTTAAATCGTGAGCAATTCTTCCTCCTCAAACCCCCATGTAAAAATCTGGCCAGCAGGAAGGAGAGAAAGCATCCCTTTATTGTACCAGGTTTTAGTCTCTCCTCCAGGGAATACATACAGGGGACAACACTGCAGCATAAGACCAAAGGCAGGCAGATGAGCCCTCCCCTGCCTCCAGCCTGGTTCTGTCCCCTTCTGTGCCACATGGTGAACCTCACTGGGGAATGGAGCTGGAATAACACTGAATAATTAGATAGATAAACTATCTAGGTTTAACCTGGCTCAATTCCTCACCCCAGTGCTCCGCACAGCCACATGAACAGCAGTGTACAAACTGAGGAGCTGCTGCAGCAGCAATAGAAACAAAGGGACTGGGGCCCCGGAGCTGATTTTATAGCAGCATCTCAGAGCACTCTCCCAGGCAGGTACTTCTGAGAGTCTCAGACTCCTTACCGGCTGCCTGCTCTGCAGTCCCACTCCTTGAAGCTTCTTGTCTTCTCGAGCCAGCAGCAGGATTTTCCCTTCTGTCCCAATCTCACGTTCACCTGACAAAAGGACAATAGTTAACTGCAGCAGTGGCTATACAACAAGTCTTGATGGTACCAAAACCTGACAGTTTGGATCACCCCTGCTGAACCTGTAACACCATTCCTCCATACCCTAAGACACCAGATGCAGCAAGGCAGGACAGTAATCAAAGAGACTCCTGTTAATCACTCAAACTGCTTGATAAGGCTCAATTCCTCTGCAGGACTGGAGTGCTCTATTTTGGCAACCCTAGTTCCCTTCCCTAGTTGGTACAAGGGCACACAGCAGCGTGTCAAGCACTCAGGATTATTGGTGACAAACGTAAGCAGTTTGGGGAAGGGAAACAAAGGTTGAATTTTAAGAGAAAAACCCTTACTAGGAGCTTTTTCAGGCGTGCCCAGGTTCAGTGAGTTGTCAGCAGTGCCCACAGCAATGCCGTTGACAGGAGAGCCACAGTCAGCAATGACACCCAGACAGGCGGATTTTCCACAGTCCCAGAGGCGGGCAGTGCCATCTCTAGAGCAGGAAAGGACATTTCTTCCCCGATCCACAATGGCAGTGTCCAAAATACCTGCATCAAAGCAAAGACCATGCTCAGACAGACAGCATGGAAGGCAGACAGACAAAGCATCTCATTTCCCAAGGTGAACTCAACTACAAGCCCCAAGCCACTGTCCCCAGAGTGCCACCAGTCACACACAGCCAAATTGCGTGGTGTGCAACGTGGGGCAGGGAGCCACTGCATCTAGAAAGATGTACATGGGAGGCAGCAGCTCCCAGCAAATCACATGCCCAACACAGAGGCAAGATATTACCAATAAAATGATCGGCAACACCTCACCTCGAACTGAGCCAATACTGCAGCTGCTGCTGAATTTCTACCTCCAGAACTAACCTCTAACTTGGGCAGAAAACAGTCTGGCCCAGCACTCTTAAAACGTTGCCAAGTCCAGCTCTGGATAATCCCAAAAGTTGTGTGGGGCAAGCAGCATCCACATTATGCAGCTACAGCAACATCAAAAGAGCAGTCTTTGCAGGTGCTAATATCCCCTAAATACTTCACTTCACTGCGGGCTGTTGAGTCTAGATCTGAAAAATGACGCAGTGTTTTTTTGGAAGGGAACAGTCAGATGGTTAGAAGATTTAATTGACACTTTCCCTACAGAAGCAGTCATTAAACATGACAAGTTCAAATGACAGGACAAGCCAAGCAAATCAACTGCAGCAGTTTGGGCTGGAGTTATAAGCAGCAAACAAAGTCAACTTCAGAGTCATCAGGAGCCAGCCAGCCAACTTCATTCTGACCAAAGCTCTGTTACGCTGCCTGCCGCATTTTGTTTACAGGACATTTGCAGCAAAGTATTTTGAATCCACACAAATAGATCATATGAGAACAATGGCAGGTTCAGCACAAGACAAGTTTTCAAGTTAATCAAGTTTTGGGCAGCCAGCCACATGGCTTATTAATTAACCTTTTCAATAAAGCCTAGCATCTTGTGAGACAGGGAAAACAACCTGTATAGAGCAGTTAGTTTCTCAGGGAGGAGATAATTAGGAGTAGGATTTTGGGCATCTGATGCCACATCCACAATTCACTTGGATTTGCTCATGATCACCCAAGCATTCAAGTCGGCATCCCTTAGGAAGTAATCACCATGACAAGACAGCAGCACCAGCCACTGTGCTGTGGGTCAGGTGTAAACAGGAGTAAAATGGAAGCCTGCTTAAGCATTACATATAAATCCACACTGCTTCTGAACGAGGGGTCCTGGAAACCAAATCTTCTTTCCAGAGATTAACAGAGGCTCTGTCCAGAAACTTGCTTTGATCACAGCTCTCAGGAGCCTTTCTGGGTAGCTCATTTGCCTTCCCTTGCAGTTCTTCTTTAGGACTAAGACAGCATCAACTGGAGGAGTTTGTAGCGTAGACCCTGAATGCAAGGAACAGCACTAAACTCAACCATGTAAGGTAGCCAGTGCATCCTCTGCATGAGGACACAAGGAGGGTGAAGAATTTGCTCTCATTTTCAGCAGCACGACCATCAGCAGGGGCAGAGCTGAACATCTGCCCTCGGTACAAGGGTGGACATGCTTATTCCAGCCCTTCTTAAGAAATAATCTCTTAAATCTCTTAATTATCTTTGCAGCTCCTCTTGTTCTGCTTTACTCACTTTCAACAGCACACGTCCTCGAGGCAGGTAACTGCCTGCCTGAGTTCTGCAGGACCATAATAAACTGCTATATGCTTTTCTGGGCAAGAAAAAAAAAAGAAAAAAAAAAAAAGGAAGAGGCTGTGGAGCAACTGAATGTAAGCAGGATGATCTGGGTGCAAGCAAGAGGCATTCTCAGTGCAGGCAGCAAGGCTACTTACTGAATGCAGGTCAGAGCTCTGGAGAGCTGAGACTGCCCTGGAGGAGCAGAATGCCCTCTGCCTTGACCTCTGCCACTCGCGACAGACTAATGGACTGCATCCTCCCTCCTTTTACTTTAATTAATGAGGAAAACACAGGCTGGTGGGTGAAACAGTTTCATCTGTCTAATACAACAACTACTGATCTTTTTATTCAAGTTCTGGGAGCTTGAAAAAGATACTCTGGACATCTAATACAAATGCAGAGCACAAAGGGCAGTAGGCTGGCGACTGAATGTTAGTCCTCGGATGCAAGGCAATTATACACACGGCAGATCAAGCATTTTAAAGGCTAAGTACTCTGTACCTCCTTTGTGACCTTTAAATGTTACTACGCAGCTGGCATCTTCTGCTGACCAGATCTTTAGCTGGGCATCCATTCCCCCACTCAGAACCACGAGGCCCGATGGGAAAAACCTGCAACAATTCACATCATACACATGGCCTTCCAATAGTCTCTGGAAAAACAAAGAACTATGTGCTAGTTCCATTGTTATCAACCTTATGCCGAGCAATTTTTGAGCTATGACACTGGAAAACCTGGCGTTCCCACGTGGGCAGAGGATTAAGTTCAAATCCTTTGGGTTTGTGTTCCTGGAACAGACTCATCTGAATTTGAGGCAGTCAAAGAGGTAGCGGGTACGCTTTGCACCTTCCCTCTACCATCTGAGTAGCTAATTACATAGCAAAGGATACTACATTTGTTTCTAATCACAGGTTAAATGTCTTTATCCTCTGCCAAACAAGCAGCGGACAGGTCAAGCTCCACAAGAAACACCTTAACTGGTAAGGCAGATAGCCATGATGTGGTTAATCCATCACAGGCAGGAGTCTTTTCTTCCTCACCTCTTCTCTACTGCAGAAGAAGTTCAGTGCTTGTACCACGCAGGTTAGGAGCTGTCAGTTACCTTCTGCACTCTAGCTGTCATTCCTAAGTACCCATTCTCATTTTCACCCTGGGACTCCTCTCTGGATTGCTGAGCATCATTTCCCTTGGGAGAAGTCATGTCTTCCAACAGTTTTGACTTAAAACCACCAAGATGTCAAATTTCGATTAGCTTTTCAATAAAAAGTGTGTGGATAGCCTGACCAAAGTCACGGCCGAATGACTTCAGTAATGTCACAGACAACACACAATGTCAAAGCTTAGACGGTCTTACTCTTATTTCTCCATTCGCAGCCTGCCAGATCTTCATGGTCCCATCTGTGCTGGTAGACACGCCAAGCCCTCCACCACTGGAAATATCAAGACAGGTAATCTGCAGGAGGGTAAAACCACCAAACATTAGCTTTATATGAATGACCCTGTATATAGGTATTTCTGCTCAAGACCCTAACTCTGTACTGGGGGACATCTGCCAAGTACATCATTCAGCACTATTATCTCCCCAAGACACACTGCTGGACTCATTTAAAACACCCAAAAGAGCTTCCAAAGTCCTAGCTAAACATTTTCAGCCTGATAATATCCTAACATTAAAGCAAGGACTTCACAGGCTTTCTCACCTCACCCTCTTGATATGTTTTATGAGATATTAATTAAGCCCTTAAGAAATCAAAAAACAAGCAGATCCTGAACAGCAGGGTTTATCTAGAGGACAAGGGCAGCACAAAAAGAAATCCTCCTCAGTTTATCTGTTTACACAGATTGCTGCATTCCTCCTTCAAGAGTGAGCTGCTGATCTGGGCTGACCTGCAGCCAGGGCTCAGACAAGTTGGGTGACTGGAACCTGGCACAAAGCACCCTAGATTTCTTGTAATTGCCACCAAATTTGACAGAGAAATTGTTATTCTCTGCCTGTGACTCTACAGAGATCTGCCAAGCAGGGAGAAAAAGAAATGCTGAGTCAGAAGCCTGCAGAGACAGCAGCTGTATTTCAGGTTTACCCCAGGTGAAGCAGAAATCTGGATTTTTCTAGCAACTCCTGTACACAGGTAAGAAATTGAGCCAAGCTGTTCCACACCAGCTCAAGATAACTGGCCAGCTTGAGAGCGCCCTGACTCACAAGCCCACAAGACATTGTTTGAGATATTTATGAAGCCAATGGCAAATTTTCTGAAACACTGACTCAAAACTAGTTCCTTATGCAGGCAGGCTAACTCCTCACAGTCTATCACACTAAGGTATTAACAACTGCCTGCTTTGCATAAACACTGGGAAAGCTGAATACTTCTGAAGAGAGCAGATGTTGATCTTATGTTCTTGCAAAAGGGTAGCCTTTCCCATGATGCCAGACATTATTGCTGCCTTTTGAGAAAGGCAGATGCATTTTAGTTGTGGATAAATGCAGCTGGACTAGATGATCATTGCAGGTCCCTGAAATATTCTATTCTATTCTAAAATAATTTAAGATAACAGGTATTCTAGCCTTCAGTGAAACAATTACATCTCCCAAGTGACAGAGGTATTTCCAACACAGATTGCAGCAACACTAAACAGGCTGAAAAAACAATATAGATTTTATTAGAACAAAGGTTAACACTAGTGTTGCATCCTGCAAAAAACAATAAAACTATCACAACTATGTAGTGGAATAGCTGCTTTGTCTTGCAAGATGTGGATACTGGAGTCATGCTGTATTACCTCCGAAAGCTTCCTAGTAATTGCATTTGCACTCCATGGATTAGAAGAAAATACTACAGTGGTAAAATCCACTGCCAGAAGTGAGAAATGCAGATCCACCACAAGAAATGCAGATTACAGTTCCATCGCCATTCCAACCCCCTCACCAGCACAACAAAGCACAGGTTTCTGGTCTTAACTTGCACAGTCTGACAGTGCGCTTGCAGGTTGCAACCACCTGGTCAGGTATGTAAGGGATGAGGCTGCTCATCTTTATGCCAGGCTTCAGATTAAATGCTTTTCTGAACAATTATCTATTCTCAAACAGGACTGGGCTCTGTCGACCCTCTTGCACATGCTCAGCCTTAGCTAGCAGCCAGCCTGAAGAGACAGTCAGATTTACTACCATGTTCACAGGCAAACCCAAAGATATGAGTAGATTGAGAGACTTTGCCAAAAAAGATGACAGCTAGAGGCCCGAGATTTAAGGATGATGGCCTTGGGCAGACCAAATGCATAACAGACCTGCATCAATCTCCAGCTGTTTCCCGATGTTAAGCAGGACATCCTATGGTATCCTATTGCTGCATGTGCATCAGCCAGAGCTTGTGGGGACATGATATGCCACATTTCAGTCATAAGTTCTCCTGTCCAAGCAAGGGTCAGACCAAACTCCTCTCCTGAAAAGCTCTGACAGCTCAAATCACAGCTAATTTTAATAGGGTGCAGGATCAATACTCAACCTCCAGTTGAAAAAAACAATCGGGAATGGAAACAGGAATTAGAAGATTTAAATAAGAGCACAAGGTAATGGTTTAGCCATTACAACAGCCATTAAGTACATTTACTTACATATCTGTAACATGAGAAATACATTGGTAACATGTACTCAGCATTAACGAGGTCACACCTCGAATACTGGGTTCGGTTTTGGGCCCCTCACTACAAGAAAGACTTTGAGGTGCTGGAGCGTGTCCAGAGAAGGGCAACGAAGCTGGTGAAGGGTCTGGAGCACAAGCCTTATGAGGAGCGGCTGAGGGAACTGGGGTTGTTTAGCCCTGGAGAAAAAAAGGCTGAGGGGAGACCTTATCGCTCTCTACAACTGCCTGAAAGGAGGTTGTAGTGAGGTGGGGGTTGGTCTCTTCTCCCAAGTAACAAGTGATAGGACAAGAGGAAACAGCCTCAAGTTGTGCCAGGGAAGTTTAGGTTGGGTATTAGGGAAAAATTTCTTGACCAAAAGGGCTATCAAGCCTTGGAACAGACAGCCCAGGGAAGTGGTTGAGTCACCATCCCTGGACATATTTAAGACATGTAGATGTGGCACTTAGGGACATGGTTTAGTGGTGGGCTTGGCAGTGTTAGGTTTATGGTTGGACTTGATCTTAAAGGTCTTTTGCAACCTAAATGATTCTATGACTCTAACTTGTGTGGCATTTTATATAACAAACCAATCTGTGGTAATTTGCTCCCTAGTTAAAAAAAAAAAAGCCTGTGAAGGTCATTCAAGGAGGAATGAAAAGCCTCACTGATGTTTGACATATCCTCAAATTTTCAGGAGGGATACATAAACAGGCAAGGCCAAGCACGAGTGCCCAGAACAAGAGGCAGCAGGTAAAAGGATAACTGGAGCTTAGTCCACACCAGCTTTAAACTCATCTACATATTAATAGATATTGCTTCAGCTGCTTTCCAGAGGAGATATCTGCAGTGCAGCTGTAACCCATCACACCCATTTGACAGCAGACTAAACACTTACGCCTGCATTTCCATTTTGCTGTGCTTTGAATGTTGATTCCATTTATCACACAAAAGGGCAGCTGGGGACTCTTAAGTAGCACAAAGCTCAGAGAAGTGATTCACCTCTGTCTCCAGAGCTGCCTTACTGCCAAGCTCTGTCTCTCAGCAGAGCCCCCACTTCCTCTTAAAACAGCTGTAGAGATGCAGAATTGCCTTGATGTCAAAACGCACCTTGATTTATACCACTTTTGAGCTTCATTAACAGAGACTAACTTTTCAGCATTTTCAGCTGGGTTTATCACAACCATTTACTTAATAAATCATGAGACAAGTGCACTAAAACATCTCCACAGGAGCCTTCAGGGGACTCCCTTTAGGGCAGCCGGCTGTACCTGCAGGCTACACACTCGGTAGTTTCTTGGATCATTTCCACGTAGGGTTAAGTGTTCAGCAAAAACACAGACTACTTTCCAGCAAAGCCAAGTTATGTGCTTCTCTTGAGTGAAGAAATGAAATTTCAGGTCAGAGTCAGCCTTTCTGTATCACAGTTTAGTGACAAGCTGTTACTTGTTGCACCCGCAGATTGATGGGGGTGCAATAAGAAAGATTTTTCAGGAAAACAAGTAGGACTGCTTTTAAATAAGTGAGAAGTTCATGCAATTTATTTATTTTTTAAATAAAAGCTGGGCCTTTCTGGGGTCTGAATTCTCAACAGGTCAAGGTGAGTTTATGCAATATTCAATTCCCACCCCTACACACAGAAATTCATACAGCAAATATCAAATACAGACAACTTCATTACATAGGAGCAAACAGCTGCTATAAACTAGGGATAGATTTGAACCAGTCAGAGATGAAGAGATCAGTACCTGGAACCTCTTATTTTTATCTTGGTTTTCGACACACTAATTCACATATCTTATTCCTTTACAGGAGGATCTATCATGGGCCTGAAGTGAGCAGAAATTACATCACCTGAAAGAAAACAGTCTAAAGAATTTTAAAGATTATGTTTGGGGGCTAAACATAACCATCATCAAGTTTCCCAAGTTCTTACAGTCTGATATATTTCATTACCTAGTTCACACACAAAGTCATGCTGCAGACCACCCCTCAGAACAAGCACGTGATGGTCAGAGACATGTGAAAGTTCATGGTTGCTTCTAGTTATTTCTCATTCACTTCACAAGGTTACTTACACTTTTCTGATGAATTCTACAAAAAGTTGTGTATGGGGCCAGGAACTTGGTAGACACATTTTCGTGAGGACAAGAAATGAGAATGCTTTTCTAGAGGAGGAAAGAGAGGGGAAAAGAATTAGAAGTGTTCTTACGCCTACTGAAACACAGGGGCTGCCAAGGTAGAACTACGATCTGGACCCAGCTGTGGTCTCTCACAGCCTGAAGACTGATGGAAGGTGCAGCATTGGGCTCGTCTCCTTACGCCTCCTCAAGATCCAGGCCCCGGGTGGCAAGAGATGGCCACTACGTCCTGGCCAGCCATGACACACAGCTCCAGCACGACTATGGAATGCTACAGACCAAATCCAGGACACTGCAGAGGCGGGAGGCCTAGGACAGCTGGACAGGACCATGCAAGGGCCTGGGCAACAGCTTTAGGCTGCTGTTTTGACTGTTGTAAAAGTATCGCCCTTTTGCACATGGAAGGCAGTTACTGACCCCTGCTCCACCCCAGCCCTGGCACCTTGGTGACTGTCCCAACCACGAAGCCCTCGGAAGCAGCGATGTCAGGGACGCCCTCAGTGCTGAGCCCGCGGCGGGTCAGGCTGCCGTACAGGGTCGGCTTCCCTGCGGGGAGAGCAGCCATCAGCTCGACCACCTCTCAGACCCCAGACCCCCCCTTCAGCTCACCTTCCCCTAATCCACAGGGCAACCCCCCAACTGCCCTCAACCCCTCCTAACCCACAGGGCAACCCCCCAACTGCCCTCAACCCCTCCTAACCCACAGGGCAACCCCCCAACTGCCCTCCCCAACCTCCCAAACCACACGGCATCCCCTAACCACCCTCACCCCCCCGCCCCAAACCACAGTGCATCCCCAACCGCCCTCACCCCCTCCTAACGCACAGGGCTCCCTCAAGCCCCCCAGACACCCCCTCAGCCCGCCTCCCTCCGAGGTCTCCTCAGGCCCCTCAGCACTCACCAGGGCTCCGGCAGCTCAGCCAGGCCTCTCCCTCGTCCCTCCTGCGGAGAGAAAGAGCGGCGGTGAGTGCGGAGAAGGGGACCGGAACTAGGGGAAGAGGACCGAGAGGACCATGCCCACCTCAGCGCTTGGCTCCAGTCGCTCTGGATCCGCAGCGTCGCCGCCATCTTGCCGAGGCGCCCACAACCTCTTCCGCCTCCTTCCTTCCCGTCAACCCCCGCGAAGCGAGAGCGGAAAGGGGAAGGCATCCTCCAATGAGCGAACGCTCCCACCGCTACGCCCCGCCCCGGTAGCGTCTACCCCGACGCCAGCCTTAAAGGGACCGCGCTGCGCTGCTGGACTGGTACGGGGGCGGGGGGGGCTGGGTACGGCATTGGGAGGGCAGGGAGGGGGCTGGTGAGATGTATAAGAGAGATGCTGAGCACCCATGGGTGGGGGTAAGGCGCTTGGGGGGTGCTGGACACTCACGGAAGGATGTTTAGGGGGTACTGAGCACCCATGGGTGGGGGTAAGGTGCTTGGGGGGTGCTGGGCACCCATGGAAGCATGTATGGGGGGTGCTGAGTACCCATGGAGGTGTGGGGGCTGCATGGGGGGGGTTGCTGAAATCCTTCTGGGGGTGCATGGAGCATCTGGGAGCACCCATGGGTGCATGGAGGGTGCTGGGCACCAATAGGGGTGGTGGGAAGGGGGTGCAGGGGGTGCTGAGCACCCATGGAGGTTTGGGAGTGCTGGATCACCCTGGGGGGTGCCCCCAAAAAAGGGGGCAGTGACCCACGCAGGGCTGTCGAGAGGAAGGCAGCGCCTTGATGCCTGCCACCTCTCTCCAGCCCGGCTCAGCAATGGCGAGGCCAGGACACGCCAGGAACCGTCCGTCGTTGGAGGAAGATGAGGATGAGGAGGCCGAGGACCCGCTGGACGCCATGATCTCACGGACAGGCTGCGCGGCGCAGCACCGGGAGCTGCAGGAGTGCATGGCGGCACGGCAGGACTGGCGGCATTGCCAGACCCAGGTCCGGGCTTTCGGCGAGTGCATGGCTCGGCGGCAGCGTGCCGAGGAACCGCGCCGAGCACGCGGCTCACGCCAAGCCCATCCTTCACCCACCGGGGACTGAAATCACCGGGGAACCCTGCTCCTGGCACCACCAGCCAGCCCATACTCGGCACCCCAGGAATGGGGTAGCTGCACCATTTGACCCTTTTTTGGTGTTATTTTTTATTCAAGCGGGTGGACGTGCCGGGTAAATCCACGGTATGTTGTTGGGAAATTAAATCCAGTGGCATTTGTTGTCCTGGCTGAAGCATTTGTCTCTGCGCCACCGGGGCTCACTGGGAGCTTGGAGGGGATGGTTGTGGGGTGAGATGGGGATTTCTAGCCCAAAATATCCCAAACTGGGAGCATTCAGGCTGGGTCTCAGCTCTGTGACCGCCCTGCTGCAGATTTCCACTCCCTGTCCTTCCCTGTGCCATCCCACAGCTTTTCCCAGCAGTGATATCCTCATGTCCCACAGGAGAGGACTTTGGGGGGGAATTTATCTCCTGGGAAGCCCCAGGAGCATTAGGAATGGGGGAAAAAGGGGCTTTTATGGAGTGGGATGCTCATCTGAACACCACCTCCTAGGGAATAAGCTATGAAAATGAAAATAAAATCACTTTTTGTAGGCTGGAAAGGGAAGGGCACCTGTGGCTTTTGCCAGGGGCAACTTCCTGGGAAGGTGGGTGCTGGGGCTGCCGAAGGGCTGGGTTTTCGTACTGCCAGCCAAAAATCACAGCTGGCACAGGACCACAAGTGAATATCCAGCAACACCTGAGCAGCCCCAGTTTAGGGGGGGAGTGTTAATGGTTATTTTCCCTCTTTTAAAGAGCTGGTGCTTGGGAAGGGGGAAAAAACCCCAACAAATCAACCATTTTTGGGGCAGGAACAGAACCTTCTCTTAGCTTCCATCAAAGCAGGGCTCAAATTTCATTATAACATACTTCCTAACAGGATGGCATGATCAGGTGTATCTTAGCTCCAGCCTAAGCAAAAACAGCTGCACGCACCCTGTCTCAGAATTGAAAGAACGAGGATTGGAGCAAAAACCCAGGTGCCACGACCTGTTCAACCCAGCACCCGTAGGTGCACCCAAAAGCCAGAGCTCCCACAGGCTCTGGGTTTTGCAGGACGGCAATAGTGTCTAATTCGGTCCCACATCACTCAGGAAAAGCGGCAGTCCCGGGAAAAGCATCTGGCACCATCCTGGGAAATTCTCCAAACAGCTTTGCGCTTCTGCGAGTTGTCCTTCCAAGGCACAAGTAATTTCTCCCTTTCCAAAGGGCTGTTGTAAAAAGTAGATTGACTTCAGGGATCCAGGGGAAAGTTTATCCTTTATGGCTTGAAAGGCAAATCAGAAATTAAGGAGAAATTTTGCACACACTGCCTGACACAGCTCCAACCTTCCTGCCTCTGCCCTCTGAGGCTTTTTTCTGTTAAGCAGTGGTTGTTCAGCTACTCGGGGACGATCATCCCCACCCCTCCCAGGGCTCTGAGGCTCCATTCATGTTGGTGAAGCTCTGATTTAAGCAGCTCTTACGAGAAGAACACATTGCTCCAGCCTTCAGCTGAAGAAAGGAGCAGGACAGTCACTTCCACATCAACAGCTTCTGGGAGAGTTGCAGTGCAGCATTATTAACTTGCAGAGATTTCTGCAGACTGAAACTTGTAGAAACCCAAACCCAAAACATGCAGGAAAAAAGAAAAAAAAAGAGGAAGAGCTGAGAAAAGTAACCCACATTTCATTGTGACCCCCCCTTCTCTCAGAGTACTAATCAGTCACATATAAACACATGTATTTGTCTTTATTAAGACAAGCTGCTTGACAACAGTGGAAATTTCTTCCAATTCACCAAATTATTGGTACACTGCTCATGAAGTTGCCTTCTGGAGGCTCAAACGGCCATGGGGGAGAAGGCTTGCTTTCCCAGGGGCAGCTCTGAAATGGATGGAGCATTCTTCCTCACTTCAGTTCATCTGCGCTAGCAGCTCTTCAAGTTCTGGTCGAGACTTTAATCGGCTCTTGAAGTCAGCTTCTGTGTGCTGTGGAGGGAGGAAAAAAAAAACCCTCAAGCAAGTCAGAATCACCTCTTGAGTACTTTTTGAAATCAAGAGGAATTCAAACCCTCTCCCAAAGAGAATCACTTAAGAGCAGCAAAATAAAAGACTTAAATGTCCACTGAATCCAGGGAGTGGGAAGCACAAGTGGAAAGTCACTGCAGGCTACGCTCTTGCAGGCAGCTCAACCTGGAAGCACAGCAGTCATGGACGTGCTTGATCACTGCACGCACTACTCTGAAATTCAGCCTTGTAGGCTCCTCCTCACCTGGGTAACTGCTTTTGGAAGGCTGAGCAATGGCACTCTGCTCAAGAAGTCAACTGGACATCTCCAACTCTGCCACTGCCTATCATCGTAGCATCTACTTTCCTGACGAGACCTGCCACTTTCTCCAGACCTTTGCAGGAGCATCCCAAAGCTTTCACCTCTCTTCTGCACTGCCAGTCATATCAAGCCAGCTCAGGTCTCTCCCCTGGGCTTCCTGCATCAGATTGCAATGACTTTGCAAATGGCACAATGTCACAGTTCTCCCTCCAGACGCAAAGCCATCAGCCAAAATTAAAAAAAAAAGACATGGCAGCCCTAAGGCAGAGACCGGACTGTGACCAAAGCAGAGAAGATTACTGGACTCAAGAGACCTCCTGTATTCCTTCTGGTTTTGCAGAGCTGGAGATAACTAAACATTCTTCAAAGGCCACTTAAGAAGCCAGCTGTGTTTTCATGTTTGAATTTAGCGTGCTGCCTTTCCTTTCCAGCCACAGAAGTCTTTTAGTCCCTGAATAAAAAGGGCCTGGGACTGTTCTATCCGAATGTAAAGTGACAGAAGTTTAAATATCTCCTTATGCCTTGTCCACCAGTGATTGGAGTTCTGTCCTGAAGTCCTCAGTGCTGAGAAAACTGTTGGGCCTTTCTGCAGGAAACAAGCTGAACCCCTCCCAGAGTAAATTCCATCAAAACAGGGCACAGCATTTGGGTTTCCAGTCTCAGCTTTGCTACCAACTGCTCCTTGAAGTTCCTGGTGATTCCCAGATAAGAGGCAGTGAAGCACTGCTGAAGGAAAGTGTTCCCTTCCGAGTCGCAGGGAATCTGCGGCAGCAAAGGAAAGCAACTTGCAACCTGCCATTTCCTACAGATCTATGGGATTGGCTGGGAAGGTACCTTCTGTGGCACTAATTATAGAAGGCTAAATAGAAAATGAAATGTTCATCAAGAATTAGAGAGAATGGGTTTTGATAGACCAAGTGAGGGCCTGGGTCTAGGAGATCCTGGGTATCCCTAAGTCTAGATTAGACAGTAGCCTCAGGACCAGGTCTGTATTTTCAAAGCAAATTCATGTCACGCATCATATTGCTTCCTAAATGCAAAGGCATTGGTAAAATTAAACATACCTCTTTCACTAACAGATGGACCCCTTCAGGCTGATTACTCTGAATAATTTCCAAGAGTATCGGAGCAAACGTTGAACTCAAACCGCTGATCTGAGAGAAGAAATAAAAGTGCTGCAGGAGCAGAACACCACATACAAAACAGACTCATTATATTAATGGCACAGGAAGAGAGTCCATTTCGGTATGAGCCTGTGGCAGTCAACCACTTCATTAGAGAAGCACTCCCTGCTTTGTGCACACACCTCTCGCATGCAGCACAGCCCAAAGCTCTCGTTTCGGCTCTTCTCTATGAACGCTGTGCTTCCTGCCCCTGCCTGTATGCTCTCCTGCACATAAAGAGACTTAACCACACACGAAGACCTCAATTTAGGTGACACCCTAATACAAAGGCTGCCACGGTGAACCTGCAAGCCCCAGCGTTAGCCACCCATCAGCTCTCTCCAGTGGAAAAAGTCTACCTCTAGGTTAAAAAGTAATTCAGCAGAGGTTTAGCATATAGCAAGGGAAGACACTGTAAAATAGGAAAAAGTCACTTAGGAGAAATACCTGTTTACCTCAATCAGCTGCACACTTTTGATGCTGGCCCTGATACTAATAGTATTTTTATATTTCATCAAGTTTGTCCAATCATTCATCCTTAAATATGACTTTTCTACCCATTGTATCAAGTATTCTGCATAAAATAGATCATAAATCTTCTGGCTGAAATACAGAATCCAGGAACCCCTCCTCTGCTTCTACTTTGTGAGCAACCTTTAGCAAAAAATCTAATTAGACTTCTTTGCGCTTCAATTTACGCCTTTCAGTTGTTCAAGGGAGTTAACTCCAATTGTTAAGGGGTTTTGAGAGCCTGAGATAGGAGATGCTGCACAAGAGCCGCAGCACTATCAGCAAACACCAGCTCATACCTGGACAACCCTCTGATGGGTAGTGAGGACTGCATCCAGCTGCATTTTGGAACCTCGCTCTTCCAAGAACAGCACTTCGTTGGTTTTGGTGGGCATCGCGTAGCTGCAGGAACCACAGGTCAGTGCTTAGGACAGGGAGGATAGATTTGCACTACTTTACAGGAATGAATCTACCTCCAGCAGCAGAGAATGTGGAAGGAGATTAACTTTTCATGAGAAATTAATTATGCAAACAATGTATCTTGCAAATCAAGCACTGGCAGAAGCCGGGTGTTTTACTGGAAAGAGATAAGGGAGAAGCTTGCAGCAGTATTGCCAGCAAAAAACTGTTTCAGCTACAAACACCAGCTTGAGAAGAGAACTTCTAACTTCTTTATAGCTAAAGGAGAGCTTTAAAGCAACAGTTCTGGCTTATTTTGTAATCTGTTCGTTAGGAACAGAGCTAAAAACCACTGCTGCAACACACCGCTCAAAAGACATTACTTGCACCTCTGAATTTAACAGGAGTATGATCAGGCACTGGATCAGATTCTGCTCTCCGGTTAGCTTTACTCCAGAGACCTCAGCCTCCCCATCTCCATTTGCACAGCATCAATCACAACAGGCTACATCCTACTGTCCACGTTTTACCCTACAATTTTTGCTCATAAAGGGCAAATTTCTTTCTGTACATACTGAACTCTGCACACCCAGTCCAACCTCAGAGGGCACAAGTACGTTACAGAGTAATAATGCTTTACACTGAAAGTGCTATCAACAGTCTCAGGCTGTGGGATTTCTCTGCCAATGCTTTCCAGTGCGTCGCTGCTGATGAGACTACAAGTGACTGATCTATGGACAAAGGATTTCAGACCCATGGCTAACAGTTCATCAAAGTAGATTAACATAACGAAAATGATAGGTTTAATTGTAATGAGCAGGAACCAGTGTTTATACTCAGTGTTACAATTAAAGATACACATTTCAGAGAATCACAGCGAAGTGTTTTTACTTCCTTACAGCAATGCAGTGCTTCTCCCAGCGACTACAGCTCCTTGGGTGCACTGCAGGCACCAAGAAGCTGTATCACATTCCTCAGACTCATTAAAACCAGCAATGCTGCTATCAGGGGTACACCTGCTTTGGAGATCTAGTGTGCCACTGAAGCATCCCCTACTAATAATAAGCTAAAGCAGTTGGTAGCTCTCCCACAATCTCCAGGGGTTTCCCAAGCTCATTCTAGTTTGTATAATCAGTATCATTTGCTTACTGCACAATATATGTGCAGAGCCTGGATGAAACACTATAAAGAAAAAACAGCAGCAAAAGTCAGCAATACTTAAGCCTACGTTCCTGGGGTCAGCACACACAGGCTTAAGCCTTTTTCTCAACGGAATGAAAAGTAACAGCTATTTTTTCCCTTGATATCTGTTCAGTCAGTGCCTGAACAACTCCATTTCAGACTTCCTTGTATAAATAAAGCATACAGACACACAAAAAGAGAACACCAGGCAGATGACAGAAGATTTGGATTTACAAGTAGGAATCTATCAGAGAGATTAGACTGCACCCTTCTCTGCAAGGTATCATCATCTACGAGCCTCACACGGCCTAACGCAACCTGACTGCAAGGGATGACAAACACAGAGCTGTGTTCCTCCTACCTTTCATTCACTCTGATGGAGAGTCGGTTGCAGAGTTTATGCACATACTGAGCAAAATGCTCCACGAGACACATATCATAGGAAGTCATCTGGATGTTGACATCTCCATACTCATATTCGGTTCCAACATTTATCTCTTTCATCTGTACTTTATCCTTTCTCTTCTTTGGAGCCTGTATTTAAAAAAAAAAAAAAAAAATAGAAAGCCTATCTGTTTTGAACAAAGCTGGAAATAAAAAAACATTAACTCTTGCCCCTGCACAGGAGACCATGCTAGGGTACTCTCTTCTGACACAGGTTTGCTGAACTATGTCGAACATATCACAGCCCATCTGTGCTCACTTTCCCCGACTACAAAACTGGGATGACATTATCTTAACAGATGTTCTCAAGTTGAGCAGTTCAGTTCTTGGATGGCAGCACCACAGAAGTCACACAGAAAATACATGCATACCATGATTAATTTCTTCCACAAAAAACCAAGGAGTAGAAAACAAACTGCTTTTTATTTCAGTTCCTGCCTTCAAGGCAGCTGTCTAGATGAGTTAGATGCTTCCTCCTTCCACAAAAATTGTTGTCTTTCCAAATTTCAGGGAAAGTAAAAAGTTTAAATGCAAGTAAGACCTGCTCACAATATTCTGCAATAATTTGAAGTTGGGGTGTTAAACTCAGCATCAGGAAGAGATTCCTCCCTCCCAAAACTACCCATTAACTTAAACAAGAATGTACCGGACAAAAGAAAGTATTTATGCAGTGTTGTGAGTGCATACTTCATGTGACATAACACTCTCTACCAAGAAAAGTAGCAGTAAACCACTACATTATTCCTTTTTAATATGATTCATCAGCCATGGAATTAATAATACCAACATTTAAATCAGACTGTAAAAAGACAGGTCAGATGAAAGCAAGCACATTAGGGGAGTTCTTATGCCTACCTCCTTCGGGAGCAGGTATTTAAACTTCCCAATACCATGTGTAGGACGGGATCTGTAATGTCTGTGGCAACTCACAAGCGCATCACCTTAAAATCAAAGCAGAGCAAACATGTTTCCAGCTGAATGGCAGACAGCCCTTCTTTTAAAAAACATACATGGGTGCTTTGAGAGCCCAAAATCCACACCAGGGACAAGAATTTGTCCTCGGTTCTTTGACACAAGGCAAAGGCAGGGTAAGGCTTCGGCCGATCTCTGCTCAATGCAGGCAGCCTGTGCACCATAGCAAGCCTGTTACAATTCACAGTTGGTTATGGTTTAAATAAGGAAGGAAGAGATTAAAAATGACTCATTTCCCAGGTGAATTCTTAGACAAACAAAACCAAAAAAAAAAAAGACAGACTTGTCAGCACCAGTGGATGGTGAGGATACTGATGAAATATTACATCTGCCTCCTCTTATGCGACAGCAGTGATGCTACTATGATGGATCTGAGCCCCACTTAATTTTAAATCTAGTCCTGTTCAAATATTCATATGCTAGGAAGCCAAACCAAAACTGCATCAGCTTTTATTTATACTTCCTTCTCCAGAGTAAAATGAAACCCTCAATAACGCTCATTTTAATAAACGAAGCTCAGAACAGCAAAGAAAAACTGAACACCAAGGATCTAAGCCATTCAGTTATACTTTGCCTCCGCATCAAAATCAAATTCTATTTTAAACTGTGACAGCAGACTCTACCAGCTCAATAAAAGTTAAAGTGGGTGTAAGTCAGTTCTCAGGCAGTGATGCAGTGAAAAGCATCTGGCTGGTGTCACTCCACAGCATAACGCCATGTCTAGTTCCACCTGCTTAGCCAAGAACAGGGAAACAGAAGAAAAGGTTAGAAAAAAAGGTATGGAAGTGGAAGAGCACCTGCTCAGGTTATTTAACCAATCCAAAATTGGCTAAAAAAAAAACAAAAAACAAAACAAGACACAAACGCTCAAATATGTAATATTTATTTTGGGTAAATGAAATTTTGCCTTGCACTGGATTACTAAGAGGCCTTACCTGCAGCACACAGACAGCTTTCTCTGGGTGTTGCTGCTCTGTAGGAAACAAGATGATAATTAAAAGCTCTGATTTCACACACCTGTGGAAACACAACATATCTGGCTGATCTCCTTAACCAAAGGCTCACACCCGAAGTCCCTCAGACACAGATAGATCCCGTTAGGAAAGAGATCTTCTCTCCTTCACATCCCAGACATCAGCTGAAAGTCTTCCCTCCACAAAAAAGATTTTCCTTAGCAAAAAGTACTTTTTTTGTCATGTATGTTTTCTGACAGTCAGAAGTGACCGAGCATTTTTAATGCCTTATACTGTGTATTACTTACTGGGTTTGATTTCAGACCACTCACCTGCTGAGCGCAAACACCTGCTTTAGCAATGCTCTCTTCCTCAAGCACAGCACCTGCAACAAGCCACAATGGTCAAAACACAAACAGTATAGTGGATACTCAGTGAGTCTTCACTCACACTTCCCAGAACACACCCATCAAAACAACACATAAGACCCTCTGAACGTACCAATAACCCTCCACTGCCACCAGCCACTATCACTTTCCAGAATACCACCGCAACACAGAGGAAAGGGATGAAGGAGGAGGAAGATGATGACTGCGGTAACCTCCTCATGCACCCCCTCACTTTGCTTCAGGATCCAACAAGTGGGGGTGGGCGACCCTCCTCCCCTTGGTTACAGACCATATTCATCCCTCGCACCTGTCCCACCGCCTCCAGGCGACAACAGCCGCACGAACAACCCTCGTGCTTGTTCCAGCTCCGCACGGACGAAGGGAAACACAGCTCATCCATCCCCAAGACAGCGCGAAGCAAAGCGCTCTGCTGTCACCACAACCCTGGCAGGCCAGGAGCTGCATCATGCCAACCGGGGTGGGGGGGGATAATTACCAATGTCCCCAAAGAGTGACGAGAGGGACAGGGAGGACCAGGGATCTGCCGCTCCTCGAGGGCAGTGACATGGCGGGGGGGGACCTTGTGTCTCTGGGGTGATCCCTAGGTGCTGCAGGAGGGGTGGGGGTCTCTGCCCAAGATAGGCGACCCAGGGCACTAACTCAGGGTCAGGCCTGTGTCCCCCCAAGAGACACAACCCCCCCCCCAATCTAGTCCCAGGGCCGGGTCGGGCCTGTCTCCCCCTCAGAAGGGCCGGGCCTGACCCTGCCGTCCCCGGTCCCAGAACCAGGCCTGTCCCTCCTCTCCCCGCCCCGTCCTCCGCCGGTAACCGAGGCCGGGCCCGGTGTCCCCAACAGCCGGCCAGAGCCCGCCGGTACCTTCGGTAAGGCCGCGTTCATCCCTACGCCTCAGACAGAGACGCGTCCGTCGCTCTAAAGCGCCCCCCCGCCTTGGTGCTCCCCCGCTAAGCGTCCCCGCGGCCCGCGGCTCTCCGCCCCGCGTTCCGCCCACGGGTGCCTCCCGAGTTGCCCCAATTTTTGGACATCCTCTCCCCCCCGCCTCCAGTGGTCGCAGGACTCCGGTCTCCTGCAGGAAGGGGTGGGCAATGCTTGTGGGGGGGACGGACGGCGACACGACATGGCGGACACTTTGTTCCTGCCGCCCCACGGAGCCCCGCGACGTGGCAGCGGCTGCGCGGCGCACCCAAGCCTGCGCCCCAGCGCTACGCACCTTGCTAGCCGCGGCCCCGCCCCCCGCCCGCTCCTCGCACACTGATTGGCCTTCCGCCGCGTCCATCGAGGCACGGCTCGGCGGCCATGTTGAGTGTGGCCTGGGTGGACTCGCACCTAGCGGGGCGAGGCGGTTGTGCTGAGCGCCGTCTGTCCGGCCCCGCCTCAGCGTGTTGCGGCGGCCATCTTGAGTGTGGCTTGCCCGGCCCCGCCTTGCGACGGCCATGTCAGCGGAGGGCGGGAACGCTGTGAGGGGAGAGCGGGGATGGAGGGTGGCTGGGGTCAGGCAGGTGGTCTGCTTTTATGAGCCCTCAGTCAGTGCACTTTATCCGTGCTGGCTGTGGGATCGAGGCAGGAACCCAGCGGGGGTTCAGCAGGCCCCTGCTCCAGCCTGGAGACAGGCCCTGTGGGGTGTGAGGGCACCTGGGGCCGGCCGGGGTGTGCAGGCCTGAAGCAAGGGCCAGGGGATTTGGCACTAAACCTGCGTCGTTTGGCGCTGCCACCTGGTACAAGCGCTACAGAGGGGTTTTCTTTGCGGTTGCAGAGGACGGGCTGGACCTTAGCCTGTAGTCACCAGCTGTGTAATGGTCCGGGGTTGGCTGTGTCCATGCTGGCAGGCCGCCACGGACCTTGAAATGAGGTGTTTGGGCCCCATGGCAGGCGTGCTTTTGGTTTGTGGGGGAAGCAAAGACAAACTCCTCTTTCCACAGCAGGCTGCTCCCTCTGAGGGAAGCGTGAATCCTGCCTTACTGCTAGCGCTTTGATCCCAGCCACTCTGGAGGCAATTCCCTAAAACCTTTATAGTGGGAGGACTGTAGGAAGGGTGGACTGATGGGGACCTCCCCGATCTGCAGCATGTGTTTCCCAGTGGGAGAGGAGCTGGGCAGGGGGGTCTGCCTGGCAGAGTGGGGTGGGAAGAGATAGGCACTGCGTAGCCCTGTGCCCCCCAAACCTGGCAGTTGGGAGTTGGCTCAGGAAAAGCCATCCTGTTGAAAACTGCCCTATCCTGTCTCTTCAGCCCTCCTCCTCTTCACCAGGCCATCTCCTATACAAACCTTTATTTCTCCTAGGCTCTTCCCCACTTTCTTCTCTCCTGCCTCGCCCCAGTTTCCCCCTTCTTGCGTGGCAGATACTCCTGCCCACTTCCCTGAGCCCCCATCTTAGAGCTGTCTATCCTGGGCAGCAGCTGCCTGGCAGCTTGATTTCAGGTCAGGACTTCTACCTCTGCTGACTGATTGCTGCTCCAATTGCTTTTGGCTGGAGCTGTCAGGGCTCATGATGGACTTTCTCTCTCCAGTTCATCTGCGTTCATTGATGTGGCAAGTCTCCTCTGCTGCAGACCAGACTCATGCATTTGATTCCTGCTCCATGATCTACCCTGCCAGGCCCTGTCCTGCATTTCCAAGTGCCTGGAGCTCGCAAGACACACCTGACACCCCAGAGGTTCATCCCCATTGTGATCTGATGCATGGAGGTGAGAGAAGGAATGTGAGATGACAAGGTTTGCCCGAAAGCAGAGCCTGGGTGGGCTCTGTGCCACGCACAGGGCTGTGCTGTTTCCTCCAGCATATGGAGTAAGCAGAGTGGACCTGTGCTACCTTTGATCTCTCCTCCACACTTTGCAAGGACGTGGGCTCCCAGCTCTGAGCTGTGTTTTCGTGGCGCTCCCTGGACACGACAAAACTGCTCACGTGGAACGGATGTTGTACTGCCCTTTGATCTCACCTCGCAAGCCCCAGGCAGGGCCACCCTGGCAATGACACTTGTTTGATAACTCCAGGGTGCTTCGAGCAAGGAGCACTGTGGGAGTCTGAGCTGGGTTAATACCGGCACTCCCATTCCAGGAAAGCTGGGCTTCAGCTCCCCTGAACTTTGAAAACCTGGAGGAAATTCCATGCTTGAGAGGGGGCTGCTGTGACTGGAGGGGGACTGGCTGGTCCTGCATTTGTCAGGGGAGGCTGTGACAGGCACTGCAGTTAACAGCAGGTCATGCTCACGATGACCCCTTGTTCCAAGACCTCAAAAACTGTGTGCTCGTGGAGGGGGGCTACACCCCTTAATTTCCTCTGACCCTCATGGGGAGTCATCTTTCGGCCACCCACAAAATGTGGCTGAGGAGGGGGCATTGCCCCAGACCAAGTTTGGGGTACAGCAGTCACTGCTAAATGTATTGCAGGAATTCCCTTCCCAATGTCCATCATTGCCCTACATGTCTCAGTGAAAAACTAGTCCATCTCTTCATTGTGGAGTTTCTCCAACATCTGTCATAGATGGATACGTTTTAAGGCCAAAAGGGACTGTTAAATCATGTAATTCAGTCTCCTGCACATTGCAGCCTATAGATTTCCGCTGACTTGCAGCTGTATGGAAGCAGATCACTCCTGTTTCGATGAAAGCATCTTTCTCATAAAGGCTCCTGCTCTTGATTTTCCCTGGATACAAAGATAGGGCTGCTCTTGGCAGCTTGTTCTGGCGGCTGAGCACCCTCTCTGTTAAAAACGTGGACCTTCTTTCCAATTTGAATGTGTCTCGGCTTCAGCTCCCAGCTGCTGGTCCTCACTATGCCTTTCTTTGACTAATGAATCGTTTCACAGCCAGGTAACTGAATCCCTGTTTGCAGGAGCACAACCTGCCTTTTTGTGACATTTAGAAAAAGAAGCAAAGCCGCAGAAACCCAAACCACCCCTTTTCTGTACTGCGCTAAAGAAACCCAGGGAGCTCTTCTTCTTTTCAAGGCTCCCCCAGCTGCTGAGAGGGCCAGGCCTTGCTGGAGAGGTTGTTTCATCCATCCTCTTCTGCTTCGCTGCAGATTTCTCCCAGTCACGTAGCTGGATGTGCCCTGTCAATGACCCAGCGTGGTGCACAGCGCAAGTGCTGGCAGAGATGATGCTCGAGCGGTTTGCGACCTACGCAGAAGGCTGTTGCAGGCTCCCTGTCCCTTCTCAATCCACTCTCTATTGTGCTGTCTGGAAGAGCAAAGCTGTCCTAGAAGAGTTAAGATCCAGCGCCTGAATCTCCACCTCTTTTCGGACTTGTTCGATTACAAAAACAATCAAAAAGTGTTTAAATACACCTTAGAAAAAAATCTCTGTTGTGCATGTCTCCTCTTCTACCTTCTGCAGCACTTCTTAGGACCGCACCTAAGGCCCGCAGGGGTCGGCGGGATGATCTCCCCTAGCTTCAGCAAGTGGAGGCAGGTCCCTCAATTGCTTTATCTTGAAAGCCTCATCCATATCCCCTGCCAGCCCCTCGGGCTGAAACCTCTTCGGCAGGCAATGCAGAAGTGTTTCCTTTGCTCAGTGCGAAGAGATGCTGAGCCTGAGCAGAGCTTTTGTGATAAAAATAATTGTTCCTAACAGACGACTTTTCCCTGATGGAGAGCCCTTGTTTTCCCTGGGATCAGTGGGAAAGATCCTTGAATCCATACTGACACATAACCAAGGAAAATATATGTATTTAAAATGATGTTGGAATTAGTTAAGTCAGGTCTCTGCCAGTCTGGATTCCCTTTCCTGGTGGTGTAGGAGAGCAGCCACATGACCAGTGCCACAGCAAGGGGGAAGTGCTCCCAAATGCCGGGTGCAAAGCTGAATGCGAGCTCCTGCTCATATCTTTATTAAAACTTATTTAAATTTAACCACCTTATTAAAGACACATTTTCTCTTTCAGTTCACTGGCAGTTCAAGACCTGGAAAAAAAAAACTTTGGAGAAGCAGTTAATCATGTTGAGGGAGTACAAATGAAATGATCAAAAATAGAAAATGTAGACTGTTCGGTTTTCAAAATGCCGTCTAATTCTGCACCTGGGTTGCGGGCGCTGGTAGGGGTGAGACTCATGTCCCCAGAGCGGGGAGCGTTTCCATTCACCAGGCAGAGACAGAGCACAGAGACCACAGCTGGAGACACCGAACAAAGGACATTCATGGCCCAGGGTGACCTACCTGCAAGCAAATCCTTGCCGAGAGCCTGTGCCCCTTCTGGCTACACGGACCATTTACAAATCCAGGACAGCGGGTCACATGGAGATGGAACAATATTAGTTTCAACCCATGATCTTTTTCAAAGAGGAGACAGATTTGGGGGTGTGTTGTCCCCCTAGCAGAAGAGGTGCAGTGCTGAGATGTAGCCCTTGGGCCTTGGAGAAGAAGGTGTTGAGATGTGAGAGGGCACAAGAGAACAGTATTCACTGGCAGTGACTACATTTAGGAGACTAAACGAGCGGTGGATGCCATTTCCCTGACCATCAGAGCAGAGAGGCTCTGGAGCAATCTCCCAGATGGGTAAATGGTGGAAAACCTACCTGTTTCCAGGTGGAAAATACCCCATGAAGCATTATTTGGACCTTGTTGAATGGATCGCAAGAGATTTGCACCAACATCAACATGAATACGACCATGGGGCAGGAGGTGCAGACCCTGGAGGGCTCCGTCATTGAACACATTCTTGTTTCAGCTGAGATATTCCTGGGAGCGGCAGGTGATGCCAGCGCCAGCTGAAGCCCTGGGAAGCCCATGGGGGGTGAGGACTTCTGAAAAATCAGGTTTTGTGTTCAAATTCAAGCAACAGAGTATCGATCTGCACGGGATTGCACCAGCCTGGGAGAGAAGGGAGCAAGGCTGCGTGGACAAGAGACATCCTGAAGCCAAGGTTTAAACAGGAGGGGCCAGGATGCAGCTGGGAGCCTCCTCATCTGCTGAACCTCAAGGGCAAGCTGTGCAAAGTGGGGAGAAATGGGCAAAGAACAGCTAAAGGGAGAGCTCGTCCCCAGGTGGGGTTCTGGCCTCTCCTCCAGGCAGGGAGGGAGCACCGAGCTGTTTCCGAACGACACCACAAAAGGGTGACAGTGGGAATCATTGACTTCCCTGGGGAATGTCACCCTGCCCTGAGGGATCTGCTGGGGACATCGTGGAGTGAGCGTTCCCAAGAGATGCTCCTCTGAAAGGAACATCTGCATCAGTTTAGGGTTAGGCCTCTGGTCTTAAGGACTCTGCTTGTTCCTCACGCCTTTGGGCCCCCCCCGCCTCAGCGATTTCAGCGAGCGGGAAAACCCACGCACCCATCGTTAGGCTCCAGAGTGATCGCACCCGCAGCTCAGAAGCAGAGGCCGGCAAGCCCCGCCCTCTCCCATCCCACCCCGCCCCTCCCTCTGTGATTGGCCCACCGCGCGGCGGGCGGGCGGGCCACGCAGCGCGACGTCCAAGCGAGTGGACGGGACGGGTCGGGGCGGCGGCGCGCCTGCGCGGGTGTGGAGCCGAGCGAGGGCGGG
>NW_010972972.1:6294358-6294719 GCF_000737465.1 Haliaeetus leucocephalus | reverse complement strand
GTGTGAGGCGCGGGGGAAGGAGCCCGGCCCTGAGGGGAGCGGCGGCGGCGGGGGGGGGGACACCCCGCCCCGCCGGGTGGGCCTCCCCCGGGGGCGCACGCCCGGTCCCACAGCCTTCGTTGTAGGGGGGGGGGGGGGGCGGAAAGAAAGCGAGTGAAGAGCGGTTGCGGGTCCCGTCCGCGGGGAGCGGAGCGGAGCGGAGCGGGCGCGGGGCGGCGGCGGCGGCTCCTTCATCATGTCGGCGGGCGGCGACTTCGGCAACCCGCTGCGGAAATTCAAGCTGGTGTTCCTGGGCGAGCAGAGCGGTGAGTCACCGCCCGGCCCGGCTCGGATCGGTTCGGGTCTCCCTCAGGAGAGCGGC
>NW_010972972.1:6272269-6294348 GCF_000737465.1 Haliaeetus leucocephalus | reverse complement strand
CCCCCCCCCCCACGCCGCGGCGGACCCACCCTGGTGGGGGCTGGGGTCGCGTCTGAGGGGATTTTTCCCCCCCTCTCTTCATTATTGGTGTGTGAGGGGGCGGCTGTGCCGTAACACCACGTTATGAGGGGAAATGGGGGTCTGCCGCCCCCTTCCCGACGCTTTCCGTGGGGTGGGGGGGCTGCCTCGGGGCGTTTGCCTCCCCCTTGCTGAGACTGCTCTGCCTGGTGGTCGCAGCTCCTTCGGTGGACAGGGAGAGACCGAGCGTGGTTCAGCTATGGTTTAAAAAAACCAAAAAAAACCCGAAAAATCCCACCGAAGCCCAACGGCCACATCTCCAGAAACAGTTGCTGATTCATTTGATCCCAGCTCCTCTGTTTTTTTGGGGGGGGGGCAGGACTCTCAATCCTTGGTGTTTTCTATGTAAATATAGCGTTTTTCGAAAATGGAGTTATGTCTTGGCAAAGCGGGTCCAACACTCTAAATATTTAATTCAGTCAGTGAGATTTTCTTCCCTGTCTTTGGAATGAAAAAAACCCCAAACCCAAACGATGTCTCCTCCTTCCTCAGTAGAAGGCCTCTATCTCCAATACTGCATTTCAAATCTTCCACTTAGGAGACTTTTCTGAAAAAATGCTCATTTGTCAGATGCTTTGTGTAATCCTGGTCAGCTATTGAGCGGTCTTTGACATAATGAGTAGGTGCAAAACATTTTCTGTCTCAGGGTGGGGTATTTGTTCCCTCAGCCACCTTTGGTCTCTTATGTGGTAGGAGATGATGAAATACTAGTCTTTCTTTTTTTTTTCTTTTTTCTTTTCTTCCCCAAATGACTTGTATCTTAGTGTTTCCTCACTCATACATAGATGAGCTTGGTGATAAGGCTGCTATTAAAATTATTTACCTATACATCGGTGGTTTCCTTTAGTCTGTTCCTTTAATTTCTTTTTTGTTTTATTTTTTGGTATAGGAATAGCTTCTCTTCATATTAGGGATTCAGAGAGCACAAGTTCAACTTGGGTATTTTTTTGGGGGGGTAAGTCACCTGATCTAGTTGGTGAGGTGCTATTTGGCCAGCCATTTTATGAGGATTTTGGAAGAGGGTCATGTGTAAAAGATGCTCCCCCCCCCCCAAGGTATTTGAGAACAGCTTCCCCCCCCCCCAGGTATTTGATAACAGGAATCTTAAGTATTAGCTAGGAGTTTGCAAAATGCTTGGCTTGTTTTACTGTATTTCTGAGCTTCGATTTCACAAAGCTTTTCAAATACCTCCATGGAAGGTTGCAGCACCTGGTACAGATCTTAAATCTCAGCAGCTCTTAGTTTACACGTGGATTTCTTGCCTAATCTAGCAGACATAACATCAGATATCTGCTTCCTCTAGTCTTTGTCATTTTTTTCCCCTCTTGGCTAATCATCTGTGTTCATACTGGAAGGTTTTAAATCCTGTTCATAGTGTCAGATCTGGAGAGGAGAGAAGGGATTTTATGGGTATAGTGTAGCAAAATACTTCTAACTAAATATACATAGCACTGCAACTGCTGTCTTGACTGTGGCTTATGGATGGGTTCAGGCTGGTTTGAATCTAGCTTGTTAGGGCCCAGCTAGCAGCTGTGGTGTGGGTTTCAGACCTGCCTTTGTCTCAGATCCTGAGTGATGACTCCGTGACTGATCTGCGCTGAACTCGGTGCTAAACGTGGCGATGCCAATGGCAGCGTAGCCCTTGGTGTGTCCACAGCCCACGGGTGCTGCAGCATGGGCATGCTCCAACACAGCACTCGGATGATTCTCGTCTCTGATGGAGAAACGGCTTTTTCTGAATTCAGCTTGAAGCTCTGTAGATATTGCTGTCATGATGTCATTCTGTCTAATTTTTTTTACTGACCAAAGGGTGTATAGCTCCCATTACAAATGGCTCCTGGAAGAATAAATGCCCTAATAATGTTCTTCTGTATGATGGAGATAATTACAGAAGCATCTCTGATGCTGCAAAGGGCGTTCAAGTGGGCTATGCTTAGACGTAGTTCCCTTTGTCGTTTGTTTTGAAGCTTACGGGAAATGTAGAAATAAAGTTTTTATAATAGCAGCTTTCATAAACGAGAAGATCTCTTTGTACAACTGTTGCGCTGGATTGCTGCATTTGCTTCCTGTTTAGCTGAAAGGTTGTCTGCCCTGTTGGAAGGCCATAATTAAAGATACCCTACTGCTGCTGGTAGGGAGGCTGAATGCTTCTGTTTCATTTACATTTGGGGACTTCACAATGACAAATGAAATGTTATGAAGGGCTACGATGTCGAATAGCTGCCTCAGCAACCAAAGCTGGCTAATATCGGACCTTCTGTGCTGACTGTATACAGGCTCTTCAATAAATGTGTATTTTACGGCTAAGAAATTCTTAACTGGAGTTCATTACTGTGCAGGCTTTACAGCCCTTCTGTGCCATTGTGTGAGCAATGACAGGTATCAGAGACAGTATCATTCCATGTGAGATCTGGAAGCATCTCCGGATGTTTTATTCTTATTTGAAAGTGGGATTGCACAGTGGATGCAGTGTCTCATTTTTGCTGGTATCCTCAGCCATATTGTGGGAGTTGAATGTCGTATACCTAGGCGTTCGTGTGGACTGCAGTGATTCTTCCTAGTTATGCTGTTCATCACTAGCTGCAGATTCTCTTTCCTGTGCTAAGATGCTGATTTTTTTTTTTAAAGTCCCTTCTTTCCTTCCTCCCTGATCCCCAAAATCTTTTCTCCCATGTCTGTTACTTGCATTGTCTGCCATTTCTGCCTTTATTGCACCAACTCCTTGAGTGCTTGGTGCCATGGCGAGCAAGCTGACACATCGCTGCAGCTCTCTGTCCATGGGTCCTGCCCGTGCTCATCAGTCGGTCACTGGTGGTGTGTGTTGGCTGAATGACATCAGGTCACTCACGGCTCCTTTCAGGATTTACTGCAAGTCATTGCCTCTCAATAGCAATATGGTTCTTGTGTCCCCCACGCCCCTCCCCAGCCAAGCCTGGGTACTTGCCGCATGTACTGTGGATTCATCACGAGCCTGCAACATAATCCGTGTCCAGCTAGAAGAAGCTTCTCTTTCTTTCTCTCTCTCATTTTTTTTTTTAACTTGTAGTACAAGGATATAGCATTGGGTGGCTAGCAATAAGGCAACTTCACCAGCGCTTGCCTTAATTGAATTACTTTTCTCAATGATTGAAGATTATACAGTTTAGCAGTTTTAAATATGCTAATCTTTACTGAAAAGGCAGAGAGAGCTCTGTGCTGAGGGATTAGATAGAGCTATTGTGTATGTGGGGAAAAAATATGCTTCTTACTGCCTTTGATCTTCTTTTATCAGGTGATTTGCATCAGTCCTAATGCCTCAAGTTTAAGAAATTCTAATTTCTGGGTCACATCAGTTAGTGTATACATCACCTGTGTTAGGGTAGCTTGCAGTAAATATGGTATATATTCAAATATTAATAACATATTTAGTTCTGCCTTGCATAGGAGCACCTCTGCTTATTAATAAATCGATTTTTTGGTTGAGTGAGCAGAACTGAATGCTGGGGTACCACAACAGAAATATTCTTTTGTCACGTGGGTTTATGCTGCAGCTTTTATTGGTGAGCAAGTCTGAAGGGCATTATTAATATGTACAGAAAGCAAAATAAGTCCCTGTTGTCTACTTCTACTGGCATTTCTGTATTGCATAAGATCTTAAAAAATGTTAATTTGTTCTAATTTTCTCTGTCAGGAACCAAGATTTTTAATATTGAAAAAACTGATAAGTACCAGATAATAACTTGAGGAATGTAACTGTTTGGAAACCACTAATGAACTATACTGTTGCATAACAATGTTGGTACAGGCACTGCTGAACAGTGTGATATGTCTTATTAGATAACTGGGGAACTGCAGGTGGTTTGTGTGTAACATGAAGCTGGTGTAACACTGGTCACAGTTCAGCCTCTTTGCAGAGACTGGCATCCCTGTGCAACTTAAAACTCCCTTTTAAAGGAATTCTCAGCTTTATGAGCTCCAGAGAGCTGTTAACTTGTCCCGCCAGTGGTTTAAAATCTTATCCCCTTCCCTCCTATTAATTTCCTAGTGTCTTGGTTTTCCTGTGGCAGGGTGTTCAGATATTTGGGTTTATATTTGGACTATATGCGTTTTCCATGAGTTGCTGAACTTAATTTTCTTGGGTACATCTGGAGGCTGAATATTGCCCCAGTTCTTTCTCTTCTTCATTTCTGAAATAGCCTTTCCTATAGCAATATCTGGAAGAAGCACATCAGACTTGGAGAAAAAGACTTAAATGTTTTGTGGTGCCTGTTCTCATGGTGCCTTTTGATCCCTGTCTATTTGTGGAAGCCTCTGAAGGAGATAGATCTTTTCTTCAAAGGAAGAATAGCTGCGCCTTTCTGCACTTTGGTGTGTTTTTCTCTATCTGAAAAATAATTTGTGAACTTGGAAGGAAAGGATCTTCTTAACCCTTGATTTAAAATAATGGATTTTGTATCTGCAGCTGTTGGTGTGTTTGGTGGTACTTGACACTTTCTTGGCACATTGATCCAGGTTTTGCGAAGCTGATGTCTGAGGCTTTTGCTGAAGCTGTAAATGGGACAAACAGAGAAACAAAGGTGAGGAACCTCATCTGAGGCCACCTTAGCAGAATATCTAGCATTTGGAAATTATCAGAACCAACAGTTGTCAGCCATTCTTCTCAACTTCACTGATCATTAAAAATCTGTCTTCCATACTCAGTTTGTGAGGAAGTAGCTACCTTCCTATTTACCTGATAATTTAGTCCAGGTGTTTAAAGACATTTGTTATGTTCATGCATGTACAAGTACCTGTTGTATATACTACTGTTTAAGAAAAACCCCAAACCAACAAACCAAAACCAGCAAAAACTGTCAATGGTTTGAAACATGGCCCAGAAGAAATGGAATTTTGCTGTCTCTGTGTGAACCATCAGATTTTTCAAGACAATCTCCAAAACTCACCTGTGAGTCCTGTAACCTGCAAGAACAGTTACCTTGTGACAGATGAATGTGTTTCTGAAAGGGTATGGGAGCTCTGATGTGTCTCTTCTGGTATGGAGCAGGACAGGACAAGACTAAAAGCACTATTTTGAAAATTAACTGATATAATCAAAATGATTATGAGTTTGACACATCAGTATAAATTATTTATGGAAGTAGTCTAAAATTGTGTGTCTCGGCAAACAAACAGTAGTCAAAATACGGACTGGCAGTGAAAGTAGAATTTTTCAAGTCTGTTTTCTTGATTTATTTACTGAGCTTACACAAAGTTGGAAAGCTAAATGGATTCTTTCTTTTCTCTTCAGCACAAAACAAACTCTTCTGGCTCTAATATATTGAAGGGCCCAGGGACAGTGAACAATTGAATCAATTACTTTACATCGGATATTTTCTTTTTATGTTCAAAGCACAATGGACTAAATATGTTTTGGAATATTTGAGTAATATTAACTGAAAAAAATTGACTTTTTTGTGTGTTTCAGTAGTATTTAACTCTTACCCAAATGTGGCCTGGTGCATCACAAAAAAAAAAAAGCTAATCTGGGAAGCAAATATTATATGAAACTAAATCTAAGTAAATTCTTTTCATCCATGTGAACTATGTAATGGTTCAGTAACTTTGGGGAGGGGGGCTATGTACATATATTATACTTAGAAAATATCAAACGTAGTGCAAAGGCCATACTGTATGGCTAAGATCCTTTTGAGATGGAAATTGCCTCTCATTGGTTGTCAACCAGTAAAAATACCAACTTAAGAAAATAACCAACCCTAAATGCAAAGCAGGATCAAAATTGGGGGTTTAAGTGGAAAGGCTTCCTACTCCTGATATTGTATGCAACTCAATGTGATTATAAAACATGCTGCTGAAGCCTCCCCCTGTTGGATACATGGACCTGTTTTTTTTGTGCCACTGAGTTCTTGAGCCCCTTGCTTACTTTTGGCTGCCTCCTGTTGAGTCTGTCAAACAGAGTTCAATCTTTAAATTGGGAAGGAAGTCCTTAATCAGCTGTACAGCACAATAGGGCCATTTGTTTAATTTGACTTTTTAGAACAAGGGTGTAACTTTCCTTTTTTGTTCCCTGTTAGCACGTTCCTTCTGCTGGAGGGCTTTAAACCACAATGAGTCAGCGCTGCCAGAATGCCAGGGCATGGTTTCCCAGTCCACTGTATGTTTTGAAAAGACTTCTTGGACTTACGGCATACCCAGGGTGATGCTAACAGGGTTAGTTACAGTGTACACAAGAGAGGCTGAGGAATACATTGTGTGATGTCCTGAAGTTTGACTTTTCAAGTATGTTTACAAAGCCAAACACAAAATCCTTGAGACTTTTGATTGTGATGAGAACCAGTTAGAGAGTATGTGGTCCAAAGTCCTTTTCCTTCTCTTAGGGCATTTTTGTCCACACTGTAACTTCCTCCTTTAGTCCCATCACAAGGACCAGAGCTGGAAATGCCAGTCTCTGCTGTGCTGGAGTCTTAACTGGTAACTCTGCAAGCAAATCCTGCTTGACCTTGGCTAATTTCATGAGTGCAGGTGCCTGCCTAAGTACAGGTGTGCACTGATATCACCCATGGTAGTTGCTTCCATTTTAGTGCACAGAGTTGGGGCATACTTTTAAGTTTCCATGACTTGACTAGCTGCCAGTATCCCCTGGAGATGCCACACAGCTATTCTGAGCTTTGCAGGCTCGTAGTGTTCTCTCATCCAGACATGTGTAGGTGTCATCAACACACAGAATTAAGGCTTTGGTTTAAATCTAAAGCATATTTGCCCAGAACTGAAAGAGTTGGGAAGAAATACTGGAGCAATACTGGTAAGCAGGTAGCTATTTGTCTTCAGACATGGCCAGAACTAGCTGCACCAGTGGGTAAACCTGCTAATGAGAAAATGTTCTTAACTTTCACTTGGTCTCCTCTATGTCTTGAATTGTGACCACTTAAACCTCTGTACTGTTAATGTTTGCGACCATATAAATGAATGCCATTTATCCTGTTAAGTGACTTTTTTAGTGATTTGCTTCTAGGAGAGCAATCGGCAATTGGTGCATCAAATAAAACCAACCCACTCCAACATTTCTGTAATTAATGCAGAGGCCAGTTTATTCCATTCCTCTAAATGCCTCCTGCTACACTTCCTGTACTTGTCTCTGTCTAGGTTTGAGTTACAGCCAGTTCATTTTCTTAATGTTCTTGATATGTGCAACACAAAGGGAAGGGAAATTAAATGCAGAATAGATGTGTAGCTAAAAGGAGAGGGGCTCTCGGTAGGTGCAGTCTCACCGGCAAAGCTCCAAGCAGTGGCTGATGCAGGACTGACAAGATTCCTGTCAGTTTGATCTCTGCCAAGGGGGTCTAAGTAGCTGCTGCTGGAGTTGGGCAGAGTGAATTCCTGCTAACAAGTCGAGAGCTCGGCTCTGCAGAGGCTCTGAAGCTCTCTGCACAGAAATGGGCAGGCAGCATTGTATTAATATGAGCGCAGAAGTGTTTCTCTGCAGCTTGTAGGGCTAGGCACTTCATTTGTTTTAATGAAGGTGTTGCCTTCTCTGGGAGTAGAAAATATTCACTCATTACTGACTCTGTCCTCTTCTGCTGGCACAGAAATGGTCGTGAGAAACCCTACTTGTCAGTCATGGGAGGATTTTTTTTTTTATGGCCTGACAGAAGGAAGGCTTAGCAGAGGAATCTGAACTAGATGAGTGATTGAATCATCCAGTGGATGTCTGAGGTGGCGGAGGAAATGAAGAGAACAAAATTTATTGCAAGTGCTGTGAGCAAAAGCATAGCGTGCACACGGAGGTCAATAAATCTTGGCGAGAGCAGCACAAACTCAGAACCAGGGTAGAGGACATTTGATTAGAAATGCAGTAAGTGGAGAACACTTGCTTTTGGAAAAGCAACCGAATCTGCAGGTAATGTTTCCTGATGAATGCAGTCAGTGTTGTGAAAGTAGATCAACAGGGCTTAACTTTCATGTATAATGGAATTAATTGGTGGTGAAACACTGTGCTGCAGTGTCTTCTCTTTCAAAGGAAGTTCTGACCCCTTTTTGACTCTACTAGGCAGCAGTAGGGCAGGTCCTCATGCTAGAGGTTTGCTGCCTTATTTGTCTTGTCTGTATTACCTGATTTCCCCCCCCCTGCTTCCCCTGGTTTCAGATTGATGCATTTGCTGCTGAAGCAGTTTTTGAGTATTGTGTCCTTGGCTCACTCAAAATGGCTGAAAAATCACTTGTGTCTGCATAAAAGCTAGGATGGCTGTACTAAACCTGAGCTTCTGCTGCTTACTTGGATAAAGCTGTAGGTGAATCTTTCAGCATAGCAGCTGAAAACAGCTGGAGGAGGCTCAAATTAAAATGGCTGAGGAAAGCTTGAGTTTGGTGTATCATCTCAATGAAATCCTAAGTTGTTTGGTTTTTTTCCCCCTTCCTGACCTCAGTTTGCCTTACAAAGAGGTCTTCACAGGCTGGGTCTCTTCCAGCCCCTTGTTTCCAGACCCACCCACCAGTTCAGGTTCTTGTAATTACTTCTCAGCTTTCCAAGCTGCCTCTTAATATCAGTTCTGTGTGTATTCAAAATTATATTCCTATTTTTTCTGCTCTTTCAACTTCCCATTTTTCTTTCCTAGTTGAGTTATCTTTGGCCTTTTTTTGGTGAGCAGTCATTGAAGTGGCTTTTATCCACCATCATACAATTAACTTTGTGACCACAGTTCTTTACCACTCTTTTATTTTTAGTTGCTCTTAAACCTCAGTGTGCCTTGGAGAAAGGGATAGGGTTTTTACTGAAACTGCATAAACAGTAGGCAGATAAAAAGCTTGTGTCCCATAAAATTTACCTCTTTATTTGGATGCTGTAGGGTAACAGCAGACTTCAAAAAAGCTTTTCCCAGTGAAAGCGTCACAATCTTGTAATCATCTGCTGGTTTGGTGTTAAAAAATTATTTTTCTCCCTCTCTGTTCGAGAGTGCAACAGGCTGATAGGTTGCTTCTGTTTATATCTGTAGTCTTGGTGGACTTTTTATGCTGTCACAGCAAGTAATTTACAGTTAAATACAGCCTTGGCCTTAGGAATTCTACAATTTTGCTTAAAAATAAGAGGTTTTTTTTTTCCTCTTCTCTGGAAGACAGCTGGGTTTTTCCCCAAATCATTGAACTGCAGAATATATAGTAAACTCAAGAGGAGCCTTGTGCTAATTACTACATCCATTCCCTCCAGTAAGTCCTGACATCTAGAGAAAAATTTCCCTATGGCATTGTGCGGATGATGTTCTAAATGGTTGTCATCTGTGCAAGAGTTGCACAGCTAAGAATGAGACAAAGACTTGACACCTGGCTTTGCCTGCTTTGTTTCAGGTTAAATCAGTCCTTGTTGTTTCCAGTGTGTCACAAGTCAGAACTGTGCCCCTTGGAAGGTGGAGGAGCAGGTATCCTGGGCTAGGGGTATCTCTGGAGCCTTGATCCCAGGAAGAGCAAAGGCTTTCCAGCTTTACCCTTTGGAAAGTGGAAGGAGGGAAGAAGTGTCCTACATGAAATGCTTTTAAGGAGTTTCAGAACAGCTCTATGCTCTTTCACCAATTTGATGCTTTTCAGGCATTCACCTAAAATTCCTGACTCAAGAATCTGCTTTTACATTTTATCTCCGTGCTGCTTTGATTTCAGTAGTTGATTCCCCACTGCCACCATCAGCCACACTGTGGAAGACGGCAACCAGGTGTCACATAGTATTTACTGTACTTGGTGGCAGCTTTTTTATGCATCTTAATGGCAAACAAATGTGACCTTCTGTGTTTGGTAGTATGTCTTTGAGGTCCTCGAAGAACCCTGTGGTGCACTTAAAGCTGGTTTTGTAGGTATGACAGCCTGAAGATGCAAAATTACCTCCTGTGCACATTTATCCAGGGAATTGCTAGAGTTAGAAATAAGTGTTTTCTGTGTGTCTCAGAGAGTAAATATTACAGTTAAATAGGAACTTAACTAGTAGTATGTCCTTAGAGCCCTTATATGAAGGGATTGTTCCTCTGGAAAATACTGCTGGAGGAGAATATGTATTTCAAGATACTGTATCCCAGCTGGAGTGTAGATAATTCTCCTCTAAAGAATATCCTGCTCCAAACCCAATTTCTCATATAAGCACTTTCTTTTTTTCTATAGTCAAACCCTACAATTCTTTTTGGAATAGCCTTTTTCTAGAAAAGGTCAGAATAAAAGAAACAAAACCAAAAAACTTGTTCCATTGACTATTTGGAACCGAATTCCTATCTTTTAAAGACTAACTTTTAAAATAAATTCTTCTGGATGAGCATTAAACCTTGGGTCTGCAAACCCCTCAGGCTCCATGGCCTCTTTCCAAGGCATTTGTGAAATGCAGCTGAGAAGGACAAGTTTTTTGTCAGCTGGCTTGAACTCCCTACAGAGAGGTCTGTGTCTCAGTTAGGAAGTTTAGAGGCCTGCACATTGAAAGGCTGAAAACTGTTGTGCTGGATTAACATTGCTTAGTTTGCCAGATTAACATCTTTTGAGCTTGAAGTTCTTAATTTGCAGTGCAGGGGGAGCAGGCAGCAGCAATGTCAAGTGTCCATGCTGATGGCCTCTGTTCTGCCCCAGTGTGCAGGAGGAAAGCTGTCACAGCTCAGGAGCAGAGTCATGAAGGAGAAATGGGTAGTGTGATGTCAAAATACACTTATCTCGAATTCTTAACATAAGGTATATGTGTTGCCTAAACTCATACGAGCGTCTGAGGAGACCAGGGTGTGCAACTTCTTAAACTGTACTATTCTCAAGTTCTACGTGTTTTTTGGTTTCTGTTGCTAAAAAAAATAAATCATGGTTGGTTTTTTTTTGGTACTGAAAAACAGGGTCCTGTGCTGCTCTTATAACATGCACTGGTATACATGTTCTACTCTATTTTGATAGCAGCTATTTTCCTCCTGTGTTGCTGTGGAGTTGCATCATATAGGCCAACCCATGTGTATTGTTGTGCAGAGGATTGTATACATCTCTGGTTATTTTTGCACCAGTCCCCAGGTATTCTCCACAGACATCCTTGTCAACTTGGATCAGCAGAGGCTGACTGAATTCGTGCTGTACTTTGTGGAGAGGTGCGCTTAATGAAAGTGCACAGAATGTACTGTGCATTTCTCTTCCTTACAAGCTGCCTCCTTAGAAGCCAGGCTGCATCAACCTTAAATCAGGACTATTTTAAGATATTGTTTGAGCTTCATTCTGAAGAAGTACCTGTGTGTCTGCCTGAAGAATGAGTTTGAGAGAAGAGAGCTCTTGTGGAAGCTGTTCTGCAGCTCCTTGTGTGGAAAGAGTAAAGGTCAAGTCTTAGTCCTTCCAGAGCTGCCCAGAAGATGGTAGGTTCTGGGAATAAGATGGAGTCACTGAGGAGGAAGCTATGTGGAGCTCTCTTTCTTCTTTTTGTTCTTTTTTTCTCCTTCCCCCCCAGGCAGGACAAAAATCGCTACAGTGTGAGAGGGCAGAATTTTCTTTGGGGCAGCATAGCGTAGGGAGTCATGAGAGGAGGGAGCAGGAAGAAGTATTTGCTTGTTTTGCCACGTGGATAATGGTGGTGGGGATACATTAGGAAAAACTTAAATTTGTTAAAGGATGGAGGGAAGGAAAGTCGGTAGTAATCCCTAGCATTTTAATAGGTCTCCTGAAACTTCTCTAATTCGTTGCTTGAAAAGGCTCACTTAGCATTGCTTGTTGTGCTTTCAAGGGCAAAACATTTAGGAAGATAGTGATAGCGTGTTTTAAGGACTCCATTCAGCATGTGGTACAGGGAAATGATGGCTGGATTCCCTGAGCTAGATGATAGCATATGCTGGTTTAGCTTGCATTAGAATAATGTTTAGTGCTGAAAAAGAGTAGAAACCATGAATGTTTCACTCCAGAAATGTATACTCAGGTGGCTGCTGATTTTATCTCGTCCCTTCTGCAGCTGTTCTCTGCCTGAGGATATTGCCATCTTAACATTACGTTCCATAGCTATAGAAAGTCTTGCATGTTGTATACCATGATACCATGAAGGAGAAATTTCTCCTGTGAGACAGACTTAATCTACTCTCCACTTAATCTCTCACCACTGCAATCTGCTGCATGGGATTTTAGCTAGTTTTCTCTAACTCGCTAGTGTTGGTTGCATCTTATAATGCAGGTTTTTTTATTTATCTGACTTGAGCTCATTAAATTATGCAAGTAATAGTTAAGATGGGGCAGGGGGGAGGTTGCATGGAAACAGAGGACAAAGATGGAGGTTGTAATCTGCATACTTATTTAGAGGGGAAATTGGAAGATAAACATTTGAAGTCCTGTAGTGGACTTGGTTAAAGGCTCTATGCTTTGTAATAGTTATCAAGATTTTTGTGTCAAACTTCCCGTTTACACAAATAGCTCCTGGCAGGAAGAATGGCGGTATCCATATTTGCCTGGCTTGCAACTGGGCTGAAGAAGTTGTCTACCTGAACTACTAGCACTGTGAATCAGAAGATTTATTAGGAGGGGATCCAGCTGTGCCTAGGCATTGTGGAAATATGGTGCCAGGTAACTGTGGCTCTAAGGAGCCTAAATGAACCCTTGTGGGTTAGGAAGAAAGGACAAGGATAGATAATATTCAAGCAGAATGACAGATGCAGTGGTGACAAATGTCCTAATGCTGTATTTCTTAGTGACTGCAGAGAGCAGTGTTTAATTAGGAAGGCATCATCTGCAGGAAAAGGTGATGAACCAAACTTCAGATAATCAAATATTACAGGAAAAACTCAGGTCAAAGAAGCACACACAGCTGCTTTTGTTTGCAGAAATTACGTCTTTACCATGCTTTCTCCAAAGGCAATAGGATAGGGAGAGGCAGGTGGGCTGTTTTTGGAAAATTCTGGTTATTCCTATCACAGCAGTGAATCTGGCCCTTACTTCAAAGAGAAGATAGTGGAGGCAGAACTCTAGGTTAAGAGTTAGCCACAGTGGTGTAGAGACCTTCTGTGGATGGCAGAGGATGGAGATGCATTCATACCAACAGTGACCATGTGGTACTGAGGTGTGGGGAAGAGGCCAGCTTTGGATAATCGGGAAGCAGTTTATAGGTGAGCTCTAAAAGAAAGAATTGCAAAACCTGAAGAAACTTCTGGATACTTGAAACAATTAAAAAGCTAGTGGTTTAGGGAGAGGGAGTGCTTTTGTTTGGCTTTTATGTATACAGTTATATATATATATATATAATGTATGAAGGGATGTTGCAGTATAAAAAGTGAACCTGCAATGCACTGAATTCTTCCAGCTCTTCAGACAGAAATTACATTAGAACCCCTTCAGTAACACTTTACAGAAATTAATAATCCAGATGGTTCTCTTAAAAGATAACACTTTACAAGCCTGTATTGTGCTCTTTCATTACAGGCTTCATTGAGATTCTTCTCCAGTTTGCTTTAAGAGGCCAGAATCTGAGATTTCTGTAATACAGGTATTTTGAATAGGGAAGAGGAGAATATTGGGTTTTTCTCGTAGAGAGCTGGAACCCCTCTCAGAAGGGCATAGAGGGCTGTATAGATGTTTAAAGTGGAGGAGAGAAGTAGTTCCCTGTTACAAAAAAATAGAAATAAATCTACTCAGATCCTGTACTGATTAGATTTGGAGCTGAGAACGCAAGGTAGATGGTTAATAATTTTAAGTGTATAGGAATAACAGTATGGAAAAATTTTGTTGAATTAGCACTTTTAGAGGTGCTTTGGGCAGCTAGTAAGCAGGAAGGATGAAGTTCAAATTTCTATGAATAGTGTCATGCTGTGAAGATCAGGGTCTTTAGACTATTTCAGTTGGAAGGGACCTACAACAATTGTCTAGTACAACTGCCTGACCAATTCAGGGCTGACCAAGTTAAAGTGTGTTGTTAAGGACAATGTCCACATGCCTCTTAAACACTAACAGGCTTTGGGCATCAACCACCTCTCTAGGAAGCCTGTTAATTTATGCTGTTTATGCTATGTATTTATTATTATATTTATTTAATTTATGTTCGTTTATGCTGTATTTTAGGGAAAGTTTAGTAAGAATCCCGAAGTCTTGTGGTCTAACAGAGTAAAGAGTACAGGGTTAGAGCTTTCACAACTGTTGTGACACAGCTGGCTGTAAGGTTGTGATAGCCTTCACATAAAGCTGTTATAGAACCATATATTCATCTTCAGTAAAATGGATGCCACTGATTACAATGGGAACCTTGGTGACTAGGTTGGATGTAATGTAATATCAGGCATTTGCATTAGCGTGGGTGAATTTTACCCCTACTTCTCTGCATCTGTAATGGAGGCAGAGAATTAGTGTGCTTTATGTAGGTGTTAGGAGAATGATGTTTCCCATCAAACCCCGGTTGTTTTACTGATTTAAAACAAGAATTCCTTAAACTATGGGCATCCTTCCAATTAACTTTCTTGAATCTCCTTCCTCAATGGAGATACGTTGTCCTTAAAGGTGCAAAATTCAAACACTTTATTTTTTGATGAATTGTCCTAGCACTCCCTCTACAATCTCTGAAAAAATATATATATAAAAAAAGTATAAGTTTACTCTTTTATATTAGTGAGGGCCTGCCTAACCACGGAGTCTTTCAGATTAAGTGAAGTGAATAAGAATGATGTGTTGAGTGATCTGTTGTTAGCTTATGAGGCCTCTTGGTTTGGTTTAGTTTGTCTGGTTAGCACCTTTCCCTAAGAGTTGGTTGTTTTTGCTGATTTAATTCTTGTGGAAATAAACTGATAGCTACATTAATGTGCCAGAAAGGCTTTGTCGTGGTTTAACCCCAGCCAGCAACTAAGGACCACG
This sequence comes from Haliaeetus leucocephalus, assembly GCF_000737465.1. Taxonomy (NCBI): domain Eukaryota; kingdom Metazoa; phylum Chordata; class Aves; order Accipitriformes; family Accipitridae; genus Haliaeetus; species Haliaeetus leucocephalus. The sequence continues at coordinate 6,279,492 of NW_010972972.1, read as the reverse complement.
CAGCCGCCCACTCACCTCCCTCACGTTGGCATGGGGGTGAGAATCAGAAGGGTAAAAGTGAGAAAATTTGTGGGCTGAGATAAAGACAGTTCAATAGGTAAAGCAAAAGCCGCACATGCAAGCAAAGCAAACCAAGGAATTCATTCCCCACTTCCCATGGGCAGGCAGGTGTTCAGCCATCTCCAGGAAAGCAGGGCTCCATCACACCTAATGGTTACTTTGGAAGACAAACGCCATCACTCTGAATGTCCCCCCTTCCTGTTGCGGAGGGACATCACACACAGACCAATGTGATCAAGTGAAGTCCATTTACTACAACATTTGATACAGTTATATACCTTATGCGCTTGTGCACGCGCCCTATACAATACTCTAATTGGTACAATACCCTGTTTCACGCGACACTATCTTATTCTCTATTGGCTGAGCAAGCTTCTTCACGAGGTGTCCAGCAGTCACTTATCTCATTCTTCAGCATCCAGGTGTTGTTTGTCAGGCTCTTCTTATCTTCCTTTTTCCCAGTGTACAAGGACACAGCGTCCTTGTCTGCTCCAGGGTTTTGTAAACTTATGCTTCGTTCCCACCTAATGGCTGGATTGCTCACATTCCTTTGCCCAGCCAAGAAATCCTCAACACCTTCCTCCTTCTTCCCCCAGCTTTATATGCTGAGCATGATGCCATATGGTATGGAATATCCCTTTGGTCGGTTGGGGTCAGCTGTCCCAGCTGTGTCCCTTCCCAATTTCTTGTGTACCCCCAGCTTCCTCGCTGGTGGGGTGGTGTGAGAACCAGCAAAGGCCTTGAAGCTGTGTAAGCACTGCTCAGCAGTAACAAAAACATCTCTGTGTTATCAACACTGTTTTCAGCACAAATCCAAAACTTAGCCCCATACTAGCTACTATGAAGAAAATTAACTCTATCCCAGCCAAAACCAGCACAAGGGTTCAAAGCTGCAAAGGGGATAGTGAGGGATATTTCCTGGTTGAGAAGTATGTGGGCGATTTAGCTAAATGTGAAGAAGGTAGGCAATAGTTCACCTGTCCTTCTGTAATCTATATATGATCTGTATGTATGAGAATTAGCTAATGAAAACTGCTTTTCTCCCTGTTTCTCAGTAGTTCCAGGAGAGGAATCCACTTCTGCTGTCTTGGGAGAAGTCTGAGGCTTGCCATGGGTCACACATCTGAAATAGGACGATCCTATGTTTCTCTTTTTGCCCTAAGATGACTGGAACTGTTCTGAGTGGAAGCTGAATCACCCAGATTCCTCTCTTCCATTTTTGTATAAGCACGGAATACCTATTACAAGGTTAATTTAGCATTATGACAAGACCCTTTTGATGTTGCGAAGGTATCCAGAAGTTTGAAGCACCTTGCTCACACTGAGCTCTTCCAGGTTTTTATTCATGGCATTCCATTTCCTAATATATTTGCCACTTAGAAATAGAATCTGTCTTGGTGTTTTGTAGTTGAGAACACCTCTTACAGTGAGTTAATTAGCCACTGTTGAGATGTTTTTTAAATAGAGGCATTTTATGTGTTGTCCTGTTTGCAGTGTTAAATGAATACTTTCTGTGGGACTCTCCCTAGACAGACTAGTCAAAATGTTTGCATCTTGTGATTCAATTGCTGTGTTATTGCTGGAGCCAGTTTGCCCGGATGGTTCCCAAGAGGAAAATTATTTTAATTTTTTTATTTTTTTTTAAAAGAAAGGATAAACTGCTTGGTCTAGAAATTTCTTTACAGTGCCTTAAGAACTTTTATCAAAGTTCATAAAATAGTGCAAATAAGTCAGATATTGTCCTTTTTTTCCCCTACAAATCAATTTTTTTAATGAAATCTATGTAGTTCAGGAGCAATCCTAAAGGCTGTACTGTTCTGTGTTGCTAGTATCTAATAAATGAACTTACTTTTTCCTTCTTTAAGATGATGTATAGAGTAGTCTTAATGGGTTGCTCTAGAAGCAGGGATGAGGTATCTCCTTATTTCAGCAGCTTTGTGTGCCATCAGCAGTTTGTGTCCTGTCCAGTTAAGCTTTCAAGTGGGAAATATAACAGCTCAAACTAGAAGGGAAAAGAAGATGAAGGTTAAAACTTGACTGCTCCAAGTCAAGTGGCAGGAATTGGGGTGTTCTGGGATGTCTTTGCTGCAAGGATCTTTCAGATGTGCCAGCCAGATGTGACTTTAATAGGCAGCATTGTCAATAGTATTGTGATATTTTCATCTGGTTTTTGAGTCTCTAATAATTTTAAATTTTCCTTCTTTTTTCTAAACTTCATTGGAAAATTATAGTACAGCCACCAGCGTAGAGTTCAGTGTCATGCTTTCTTAAAAGTGAAAATTGGAGATTTTGCAAAGACTCAAGTTATTTTAATAATGTTTATAGAGTGTTGAGGCATGGGGTGGGCGTGGTAGCCTTCAAACAATCAATTGATTTTGATGCGTTCATGGTGTGGTAAGAAAACTCACAGAGGGAATTCAGTTTTCTTCTGGTGTATCAGCAATGACTTCACATTTCTGTAGAATCTATTTATGTGCTAAACTAGCAGGACACTGTCCATGTAACCTGTTCAGTGAAGTGCTTGATTTACCATCTCAATTTGGGGCTGCTTCTGAATGAGACAAGGTGCTGTTTTGCTTCAATAGTTCTGAAAGCTAAAGTTAAGGTAATGGCTATTGAACTTCATCCCAATTTCTCTGTTCAGTTTTGGCTTTTTGTAAGATTTTTTTTGGTCAATTTCTTGATAAAAATATGATAAAACATTGTGTTAACTTTATTAATAGACTGAATTAAACCTTCACGCCTAGTTGAGCCACACAGTTACTTGAAGCAGCTGAACATGTCCTCATCAAGACTTTCCACAAATGTTGAATCGGTTAAATAGCATTCATTGACTTTCACTATCAATAAATGTAGGTTAAAGAAATTTCTTAGGGGGCAGTTTGGTATGCATTCATGACTGCAAAAAAATCTGGGAACTAGTATGCTTTTAAAACTTAATAAAATAGACTTTTCCCCTTACAGCTATCCAAACTTTTCAATCCCCTTTCTTTTTGTGTTGATTTCTGCCTATATTTTCTGCTGTCTGGAGCAGATGTGATTCCTTTTGTATCTGGTGAATACAGCTTTTCATGCACATTAACGTAAACCAAATAATATTTATAGCTGATGATACTGTTGCTCTTAGATTACATTTTCAGAATCACTAACATCTAGAGAATATTGGATTGACCGTCTATGTTTAGGCAAGATTTTTCCCATGTGTACATATCCTGAAGGAGTAGGAATATATTTACACCTCAGTCTTTGACAGTCTTGTGACAGGAGAGAACTGGACAGGTGATTTTTGATCAAGACTTGTTTTAGGGAAGAAGCATCGAATGCACTTCACTGAAGTTCAGTTTTGTAACCAATTTTAAATTGTAACTAAACAATGTAAAATGATTTGGTTCTATTCTTAGACTGTTTACTGTTAAGTTGCTGTTCATCTTTCTGAATCTTACGCCTTAAATTAAAAGATGCGAGACCACTGGAATTTGAATGCTCTGAAGGTTAGAGTGAAACATAACTCATCACAATCCTGGGACTCTGTACCAAAGAAGAAAAGGAAGATAATCTGAGGTTATCCAAGAAGGGGCCTAACTAGCAGCTGAACTTGGTGATTTCAGGTAGCAAATTATAAGGCATGGCAACAAGTCTCTTCACTGATGTAATTTCTAGTGTATGTATTACGATTGTCATTGATAATACTCAAATCTCTGGAGAAGATGAATGATGCAAAATTAAAATTCAGGATTTCTGAAAGTATTTAAGTACTCTTGCATAGGGAAGAGGAATCTCTCTTGTTACTGCATTATGTTCCTCAGATACCAAGATTTGTTTTTGATGGTGGCAGAGAAACCTTTGTGGTGCCTTACCACAGAGATAATGAAACCAATAATTCTGCAGGGAAATGTCACCGGTGCACTATAATTCTGAAGAATGCAGAAGAGTATTCTTGTATTAGATGATGTGTTAGCCTATCGTTTTTAGTTTATCCTATTTTAACAAAAGTGATTTTTGGAAAACGTTGTTGTGGTTGAGGATTTATATGCAGATTCCTGTGTAACCTGCCCATGAATATGGTTTGTTCTGGAAGCAAATACTGTGTTAAAGGTGTTTAAACTAGAAATTCATTATTATCTTTTGAAGGTCTCCCTCTTGTTTTCAAAATGTTTCTGTGGCTATTAGTTTCTCATTTAAACTGGGAACTTAAAAGTGGCAGTAAAATCTGGAAATCTAGTTGAAGGGATATCTCCTCTTGCCACTTTCTAACTTTTTTTTCAGTAAATATGAGCAAATGCTTCATAGGAGCATGGATTGTTCACCTAAAGGTCACTGATTTTGGAGAAGTGAAATGAAGTCTTGAGTATTTTTACATTTAACATGGTCATTCCAAAAGTAATTGTAACTGCAAGAGAAGGAAACAATTGTGTTGATTCTGACTTTATGCCAATCTAAGATACTCGGAGCAGTTTTCTGAATTTGGAAGTGTCGTTTTTATAAAACTGTTTTGTTTGGATCTTGGGATCTAGGTGATGGAGGAGCTCTTAGCTCCTTCCCCTTTTGCAAGAGGAGCTCAGTGCAGAGCAACAGTTGCACGCTTTAAAGAGTAGATCTACACTTCCAATGCAATGTCTGTCCAAAGTGGCTTAATTACTTTTGATCTGTGTATGTAACATTTTATATCTTCCAAGTCTTTTACAAGCATATAATTAGGTATTTAAAAATAAAATACTGGGATGTAAAAATTGGATTTTATGAATGATTAATTACTTAAGGTGTCCTTGTGGATTTTTGCTCAGTGCTGTACTTGTTTTTAATGGCATGTCTGAATGATCTAGCCTGTATGTAATATGCTTCAAAAAGTGAATTAATCCCCATAGGCTTTAACTGCCATCATATATAAAGTGAATATTAAGCTACCCTTGCATGACAATAATAAAACTTAAATGTTGGTCTTCTAAACTTGATAGGTTCAAAATTTTGTGTAAGAAGCAAGTGGACCATTAAAGCAGTTGAAATAATAAAAACAACCCTAACAAAGCCACCACCCAGTTAATAAACAAACATGTAGTTACAGTTAAAGGCAAAGTAAATATTTAATGGATCAAACTTTCCTTCTTTTGGCTTTATTCTATGAATCTAGCTTAGAAACCATTGATGAGGCTAGAAGTGACTTGACATTCAGTATGTATTAAATGTCTCTAATAAATTTATTGCTTTATAAAAATGTTCAGCAATATAACTTTACAAGAGCTCTTTTTGAAACAACCTGACCCAAGGGCTAAAGCTGTTTGGCGAAGATGAAGTTGTCTTAGCATTTGCAATGTCTGCTAGTGTGTTTACCTTGTAAACATACACATAAATTAGAACCAAAATTCTAACTGAAATTTGTGTAACATTAATGCATAAAAGTAGAAATACAGTGGAAATTACCTGTAAGCTATTACATGAACAACCACCACTTTTTTCTTTTGTACTTTCTTGTACTGCGAGCACTTTAGGAAGTGTTAATGTAACTGCATTTCTGCCTGAACTGAAGATGCTACAAGGATGAGGTGTCTCTAAAAGCATTTAATTTGTCTGAATGTGCTCACAGCAAAGCTGTGTGTTTTATCATTGAGTAAACTGGAACAAAGTTAAATAGAGTTGTTCTGAAATTCCAACCTGAACACCACAATCCAAAATTGATTCTTTGTCCAAAAATTGCGTATTAAGGAAATGATTAGCCAGAGTGTTGTGGAGACTATTGGAGTAATAACTAAACAGGGCATTTTAGTAAAAAGCAAATACTAAATGTCATCTGTTCTGACTCTCTGAACTCCTGTTTACTACCCAGCTGCAGCTCAACCCTTACCACTTTGAGGACATTTGAATCAGAGCCTAAAGGAGATAAGTTCTGTAGTATGAGCAGCCTGCTATATTTTGCCTAGGCATACAGGTGCCATTTTAGAGCCCCAATTCACTTTTAGTCCCTGACCTGCTGGGAATATGAAATTAATTTAATCTTTCCTCAGTGGGACTACCTAGAACCCTATTCTGCCTGCTTACCTCAATACCATCCTGTCTTTTAATAATGAGATTATACAAGATTTATTCATTCTCTGATTTTTGAGCTGAATCTTGTAAATCTTCATACTGTAGCTCAAGGAAAGGCAGCCATTCCCAACTAAACTGCAATGGGAATGAAGAGGACTTTACTAACCAAGATCTAGTACCGTTCCTCCTCCTTCCCTTCCCCTGTCATCCTCCGACTCCCCTGCCTCCCAAATCTGGTCTTAAATGTTTTTTTTCCACAGAAGCATACATACAAATATAACTTGGGTTAATATTGGAGATGGTTGTACAGTCTGATAGTGGAATACTTGTCCATGTGTTGGGTGAAATCCAGTGTTTAAAAGCAGAGTGAGGAGTCCAGAAGACATGACTTTGCAAGAACTACTGCTCCTGTTCATCAGCTTTAAAAAAAAAAAAAAAATTTCTGAGATGTTATTGGGAAGCTCCTCCTACATGTCCTGCATGGGATGTCTTCTGCTTTCCAATCTGTACTTACCTGCTTCTTGCCAGCTGAGTTGCTGATTAGGTCCACCTGAAATTCTCTTTCTTATGTTGACCAGCAGCTGAGACCTCCTTCCTCCACTTGCTGTGCCTTGCTGCTAAGAAGTTTTGAATAGAGACTGTGATCACATGGACTTCCTTACTACTGAGTCTTCTTCCTTAGCTTCATGGTCATCCAGACTTGATCAGACGATCCTTGGGACATGTTTTACAATATTTCCGAGTGCTCTTACAGTTTTGTAGATGTGCTGCTTTGTGTTACCAATATTTATACTGAGGCTTGAAGAGCCTTACTTCTGAGGCATTTTGTGAGCAGTTAAAATAATAAAAGTCCTTTGGAGCATATTTTAAGCCTAATTAGATACTTGTTTTAAAAAGCTTTAACTGTGTAAGACAAGAAGGAAAGCTAAATCTTCAGGCTGTGGTGAAAAATATCCTGAGACTATAAATGTTGGGGTTTTTTTGTTTTGTTTTGTTTTTTCATTCCTGGCAAATAAGAAGAGCCTGTGCAGCAGTCTTTGAAATGCAAAGGTGACCTGCGAGTACCTTAGTTAATTACCCAAGCTTAATGGCGTGCAACCCCCCCCCCCACCCCCCCCCCCCCCCCCCTCCGCCGACCACCC
>NW_010972972.1:6217842-6272259 GCF_000737465.1 Haliaeetus leucocephalus | reverse complement strand
CCCCACCCGCCCCCCCCCCCCCCCCCCCCCCCCCCATTTTCCTGGATATCTCACATAGCGAATGGGAGCATATCATTCATCCTTCCTGTTCTCTGGTTGGTTTTGAACTCATCTGCATGACAACTGCCCCTTCTGTCTGCCATGCGCAAGAATAGTTACTCTTTGGGATATTTTTTTTTTTCAGAATACTTAAAGTTAGTGTCATCAAAAGGTGAAGATTTTCCTTTTAGAAATATGTAAGGGGTTAATAGTCTTATACTTCAGGCTCCTACACATGGTCTTGAAATATGGGGGCTTTTTTAAACAAAAATTGTGGTGCCTATGTACGAAAGGCAGGCCTGTATCTTGCTGCTGCTTCTAATGTAGTGAACCAGGGCTTAAGAAAGCCAGGAATAGAAACCAGTTTCCGGAATCCATTCTTGAGAGCCACAGCATTAAAAAAAAAAAGTGTAACAAAACTCAGTGCAGGCCCTTATGGAAGTGAAAGGAGTTGTTTTTTTCCAGTTGAACAGATTTCACTCACAGTCACTCTAGCGTAGATTTTACTTGTATGCATTCTCATCCATGTCCTCAAAAGGATCAAGATGTGTGCCCAAATGTTGTGGCTGGAGTTGCTTAATGTGACACAGGACAGGACACAGTTGAGTCCTCATCCTGTCTCTTGGATTCGTCTTGATTTTCTGACACTTAGCTGCTATTTGTGGGCTGTACTTATGTACCACTTCGGAGCTGAAATTATTTGGGACCTTTCCTCTAGGTTTTTTGTCTTATCCCTCTTAGGGCTTGGGCAAAATTCCTGAGTCTCCTTGTTCTTTTGTTTTCCTTATCTGGGGACTTAAGGCTCCAGTTCTGGATCTTCTTGTTACCTTATCTTAGGTTTATTCTTCCTATTCTTGCTGTCTGGTCATTTGAATGAAACCACATTTACCACACTATGTAGCAAATTGCATGTGTAATTCCATTAATCCTTCTTCTGCTGTTGCTTCTTGTTGCCTGCCTTTACCTGCATACTTCATTCATACCTTCTTAAGTTTTTTGCTACAGGTCTTTACAAGATTATGAGTCCCTTCCACCAAGGAAAAGCTCCTAGCTTGGTCTGCTATAGATAGTAGAAGAAAATTTCTGGCTTCTATAGCAGCTTACAGCGTGTCCATCATTCAGAAATGGGCAGGATTCTGCTTCTTCAAAACTCAGTTGCTTTCAGCCATGTTTAAGGAGAATATTTGGCCCTTCTGTACAAAGTGATGGAAGATTCAAAGTTCTAAACATGAAAGATGACAGATGTTCTCACTAACAGAAAACTGGAAGTACTCATAAAGTGGCATTGTGTAACTTCCCAGATGCTCGATGTTATGCAAGACGAGGAAAACTGAAATTGCCTGAAGGTCCTCCTCTTGTGACACTAATTTTGGCTCTGTGTTGTTTTTAGAAATCTTTTAAACTGTGAAAATAGCACTGGTTATGTTATGTGGTTGACTTGGAAATCCTCTGCAGAAAACCAGACAAGTGGCTTCATCTTCAGAACACACGGCCTGTACTTTAAAATTAATTTTTATAGCTGTGCTAAGAGGTAACATTTCTATGCCTTTTTTTTTATTTTACTATCTTGACAGAGTAATCAAACTACTGTATTTTGCTTTCTATAATTTTAATAGACCTGTTCCTTCCTGTTCAGTAGTCAGGGGCTGACTTGTTCTTTTCTACAGTTTAGTGCACGTGGTGGGAAAAAACCAGCTTTTATATGAAAACTTTGCAGTGTGCAACTTAGTTGTTGAGAAACAATCACAGCTGCAAAGTCTGTAAACTGAGTGGTTATGAGATGTAACTAGAGGACTAACCCATGTTCAGTGTTTCATTTCTTCATGGCCATGACTGAGCAAATAGCATGAGATTTTTTTGTATTGTGCTCTTTCTTATATTTCCCCTTTTGGGAGCAAAAGTAAAGCTAATTACTGACAAAACCCACAAGAGTTAATGAAGCTATTTATCACCATGAATTTTTTGTCACTGTCACAAGGCTTGGTGTGTATCCCAAGAGAAATCTTGCCCATGCATTAATAATCAGTCATATTGTTCTACTTTCATCAACTGTGTCAGTGCTTTTTAGGATTTACTTAGTGGAAAAGAGTACTGAGTTTAAGTAATTAAAGTTGTGATTAGTGTCCACAAATTTTTATTGATTTCTGTGAACCCTTCGTATACCAAAATACAAAGGGGAGCCTTGTCTAGCTTTATGTGTCTAGGCTGTGCCACAGTCTCAGTATGTGGCTTAGTTTATTACTGATAAATAGAGATACCAAACTCCAGGTAAAACTAACTTGCATCTCCCTCAAGAAAAAAGTGTACTAAATAAAATAGGATTCTAACATGTCTAAAGAAAGCAAACAGGCTAATGTTGACTTAAAAAAACAATTGATAATAGAAAATACCTTCTTCTGCCTCTTCCTTTTCCCTTTAGCTACTGCCAAGCTTTAAATAAAAGTGACAATTCTTTGCTTCTCTTGCTGGTCTTAAAATGCCTAGAGACAGCATAAAATACATCCGTATGTCGCTGAATACTTAGATCAGTGGCACAGCAGACTATTATCCAGTCGTCCTTCAATATCTAACTGTCAGCTGTAGAACTGATTTTTTTTTCATAGTGTGGCATTTGGATCCTGGTGGAATGGTTGCATAAAAGGTAGGATCCTTTGGGAGAATTGTTACTCTGCTTGTTAGAGGCAATTTCTTGTCCATTTTCTGTCCCTTGGGAATGTGTATGTGAGGTTTAACATAGGCTTAACATTACTTCAGAGTACATCATGTGATTATATTGGGTAGCACATGCAGTTTTTCAGGAGCTGCGGCGTCATGGACGCTGAGGCTAGCTGAGGCAAGATTTGGGGTGTGCTGCTTGAAAGCAATTAGTGAAGATCATGATGAGGATGTTCTGGCAGATGTTGCGCAAAAGGACCCTGGTGCCAGAAGGACCAGCATTTTGTGTTCAGGAGAGCTTGACGGGTTCTTCTCAGACCTGTATAGGGAGGCTGTTAGTTTTTTCTACAGTACAATTGTGCTTTTAATGTTTCGGGCTTTGCCTTGTGACCCTGAGAATGTTCTCTCGAGTGTTTCCTGTTGGCTGAGAATTGTCTGTTCCTTCCCTGTTGCAGAGATGGTTTGTGAACAAGTGTTTCCTGGGGTCTGTGTCCCACCACTGCAGCCTGAAGTCAAGAGAGAGGTTCAAAAGCCAGTTGGAAGGACAGTATTTTTCCACACCTTTCCTCGCCCACACTTCCCCAAAAGGCTTCCAGAGGTATTAGTAACTGATCTTGATCAGCAGAGCAGAGATTTCAGGACACGAAATAATTGAACATATGCTGCTTTAAAAGGGTGGTGTGAAAATTTGAGCAGCCCGGAGATGCTAAACTGTTAAAATATAACAGTGAGCCAGCTTAGCTGTCAAAGTGGAAGGAGGAATCTTCTAGTGAGATGTGACCATAAGACCTCTCCCAAAGGAACAAGGGGCTTTTCAACTTGTCGGTATGTCCACTTGCATCTTTTTGAGTGGCAGAAATGATATTGTTCAAACAGTCCTTCTCTGAGCTTTTTTTCTCAGCATTAGGAGCAGGTTCCCTTGGGGAAGGGAAGATTTTAGAATGAAAACGTGGGATTTTAGAGTGAAAACCAACAAAGTTGATACTAACTAACATCTAGTGCAAGATGTCCCTGCTAGGTTTTGGAGAGCTTTTCTCTCTCTCTTTGGGAGAGATGTTTTCTCTGTATCTCCTATAGTAATATTAGAGGGTAAAATAAATCTGGACTAGAAACCTGGCACAAACTAATTCTTCTATTAATGCAGATGCAGACCCTCTCCAATTCCCTTGAACATATTCACAGTTGTCTTGTGGCAGACTGAACTCAAAGGACAATTTTCTCATGGAGCATGGTACTCTTGAAAATTTAATACTTGTGCCAAAATCTATTGCAGAATCCCACTGGAAGACAGTTGCTATAGCCAGGGCAGCTTTTCAGTCCTTGGTTCCACCAGTCTTTACTTCAGTCCTAATCCCTCTGAATAAAGCACCTAAGTGGCCCTGTGTCAGCATAAATAATCTGCTATCTGCAGGGCTTTAGTGAGTAAGAATCTTGTTCCTATTTAGTAGGCCAATAAATGAAATATATAGTGTCAGGGACAACCTGGTTGTCAAAGATTGTGTTTTGCTGTTGAGATGGGATCCTTTCCTGTTGAAGTATGAGCTTGTTGAACCAGAGCTGTTGGCTTCCTTAGTGGGAATATAAGAAGCGGGGTTGGAAGAACTGATTTTACTTAAGCTTCTGCTTTTGTTGAACACCACCATTCAAATTTTACAGGCCTTGCTGGGCATGGCTTTTAGCAAGACCCTGGGAAAAAATACTTTCTAGGTCAGAGAAGTGCTTCAACCTCAATTTCCTTTTGTCTTGGGTGAAGTATTGTGGCACAAGCAGGGCCTCATTGCTTCTGTTAGGAAAATAGCGCTGCGTACATGCTCTTCTGAGGTACTCAAGGAAAACACTGAATGAAAATTAATGAGATTTTCAGACTAACATGTATTTTCATAGTCATCTTTTTTATAAGGCAGTTACTGAAGTGTTAATCATTTGATTACTGGTTTTTGTAGATAAGGGAGTAATTGGTCCCTTTTTGTAAATTATGGAAATGCTTGACAGGAAAGAGCAGTCGGCCAGGCAGCAGGCATGAAAACTCTTGTTTGTGTGGGTTATTGCCTGGAGAGATTGACTGGAACTAAAACCCCTTTGCTCTGATGACATCTGGCTTGTGACAAAATTATATTTCCTATTTGCTTCTAAGTAGCAAGGACATGTCTTCCAGCAAGGTCTCAAATGCTTGTGAAACTTGCATAATTTTGAGCATCACTTGAAATGCATATTCATCAATTTCTATTAGAAGCCATTAAAAAATTAATCTTTGGCTATGGCCAGGGAGACAAGTTGAACCTTTGCCTCCTGAGTGACAAATAGCTTCAGTGGTGTCTACCGTTTGAAGATGTTTTGCTGAGACTTCAGGAGCTGCAAATTTCACTGATTTTCTGGGGCCATCGCAAAAATACATATAGTCGATATTTTTGCCGTAAATCTTTAGAATCCTTTAGGAAAATCATACCATGCCCGCTGTCTGTGAAAGGAAAGCATTGAGCGAACAGCAATGCATGTGAAATGCACGATTTTTTCATATACTTAGTTTTAAAAAATGGTGCTACTGTGAAAAGGGACTTGCTTCTTTTCTTTGTGTCCCTGTTATTGTAGCATGTGAGAATAAGCTGCAGATGATATCAGCCATTCACATAAAGGCTTTATGTGTGCTCATCTGCTAGGTAGGTGTCATTCCTTGTTATATCATGCTAGTTCACTCGACTCTGTTGCTTCCCTTCCTGCTGTTCTGCACCAGACAGTCATAAATATTCATGCCTGCTTCTTACCATCCATTTAGGCTTGTATACTTAGCTTATGGTCTGTTCTAGTTTGTTAAATGCAGGCTTTTTTTAACACCAGAGTGCTGAAGGCTGTCTAGTGAGCTAAAAGGCTGATGTCACAGTTTCTGGTTTGTGAAGTTGCTGGGAACTGCTGAGATATTGAGGCTTTAAAATATTTCTCTTGGAAATTCTTCCATCACAAAGAGTTGATCGAAGTTCAAGGCACTTGCTTGTTACATGGTAAAATGAAAATGGCAACTTCCTCAGCAGCAAAATTCTGGCCATGCTGTTTCTTTCTTAATGGAAATAATGAGTAAAACTTGTCTTTTGTGGGAACATACCTTAAGCAGATGCTTAGCTGTAATAAAAATGTCTCAGCTTGCCTTGAAAAGTCCAGTTTGGATAGAATCTTTGGAAGGACTAAGGGAATCAAATTTACAACGAGAAAATAAGTAACTTTTGTTCAGTATCTTTCAGTACTTCAAAATACTGGGAGCTCTGTATAGAGGGGAGGGGAAGGGGTGTGTTTCTGAGGCCAGTTACCATCTTGGTCATTTCACTCGTTCATTGGTCAGATGCTGTATCTCATTAAATTCATCACCATTTTGTGTAAAGCCCTTGCTCTTAGTTTTCTTAACTGGGGCAATGCTATTATGGTTCATCTGGGAAGGTGTTAAAATGTGTGGTAAAAAAGTTAATTTTTAAGAGGCTCAACCTGCCTGCCACCCCGCCCTGCCCAGCACCTTACCTGAACAGGAGATAGACGATGAGCAGCACATCTTAATCTGATTCAGAGGATTGGGTGTTGATGTTAATTCACACTATGAATTTGGGACTTCAAAGTTTGTAAAGATCTTAAGGCTCTATGTAATGTCCAATACTATGGCCTGGGATGGAAAAATAAAATAGTTGATATGCTTCAGGATTACCTCGGGCTTCCAAAAGTCTTTTGTATTTTCCAGTTGATTAATTTCTGTAGAGTTATTAATTCTGATTGCTTCTAATATAAATAGTCTTTGAACAACTGTGGTGATGGCTGTGATTAGTTATTTCTTACTGTTTTGTCAACTGGTGGCTAAATAGAAAATAGGAAAATGCGAAGCACACCTTTCCCTGTAGTTCACTGAGGTTGGGCAGGCTGCTACAGGAATTAAACTGGACTGTGGGATTCCTCTGCTGCCAGTTTCTCGGTACTCATTTCTGTTAAAACTTCTGGTAAGAAATAATACCCGGTCAGTCCAACCGAGTATGTGAAATGTAATGTGAAATGTCTCTGCCAGTGCTGGAGCCCACAAAGGCAGCTGTGAAAGATGTGTAAGAGTGGATTCTTCAGCTGGGAAGGGTGATGCATCTTTTCAAAGATGAAAAAGGAAGAGGTGGAAGAGTTAGAGAAAATCCTGACTTCACCACACACTGGTGAATTTTAGCATGTGTTTGCCTGTGTTTTACTGTCTTGATCGGTCGCTCTGTTTTAATTTGGGAAGAAAAAGGAAGAGAGGAGGTGTCGGAGCAGGGCTGATGGCAGCTTGAGCTTTCTTCTTTCCTCACCTCTGGTTGTAAGAGGTTACTGAGTGGAGATACTATTTTGTATGAAATAACACTCTAAAGGGACAGTTACTCCTTAGGCTTCTGCTTCCTTTGAATTTGAATCAAAAGGAACCTATTGCCATATACCTGCTACCTTGTAGACATTACAGTGCTGGTTTCATGCCTTTTTCAGACTTTTAACTGCTGATTTTGGTAAGTGTAGTGCACATCCATGGAATTACTGAATAGCATGATACAAACATCGCAGTGTATTTTACAGAAGTGTGGACTGATAAAACTGTGCTGGCAACGTGCAAGGTGTATGATGTGTACCCCAGGAGCAGTAAGCTAACTTACCTACTCTGCTTTGTGGGTACAAGCCAGTGATTCTCAGACTGAGAGCTATAGACTACCAGCAATCCCTGAGGCCAAAGTAATTGATCCAGGACTGTATCAAACAGTTTTCAATAGTGCTTTTAATTAAAGGAGTGAAAAAAAAGCTTTGTTGTGGGTGGTGACCTGAAAAGAAATTAAGGATTGGCAGGGATTCATTGGCCTAAAAAGGTCAGCTACAGTTGTTTGACATTGTTATTGATTGTGTCTGCCTTTCTAGAATTACTTTTCGAGGTAGGATGCCATAAAACCTACACAAATACACTGCCAAAAAACCCTTTCTGAATTGGTTGCTCTGTTGTCTGTCCTTCTTTCCCCCTACAATCATGTACAAACTGCTGGCTGCTGCCAGCAGCATCTTTGCTGCTGTTTTTCACTGTGCGATGATCCGTTGTTCACAAATCAACTGTTGGTTTCCTGTGCCGCTGCCTACCATTTGCTGTGTGCAGGGGACTCCGAGCATGGAGGTTTGTGGACTTTAGTCATCTGCAGCTTGTGGAACCTGCTTTTAAGTTCTTGACTTATTTTTTTGCATTTTAGAAGTATTCTTATGATGGACCAAAATGTCTACTGAACTGCCAAAGAAATATATAAATATTGATGCTTTGCATCAGCAAGTTATCTGCAGATCTTCACTGGCCCGTAGTTCCTGTGTAGAGCAATGTAGCTGCAAATTTCCTTTGTCAGAGAAGTTGCAACTAAAATAGAAGTGACAAAACTGCCGAAGTGTATTAAATGGACTTTCTGTTCAGAGTGTGCTCCTTGCTTAAGGCTCCCTGTGCTTCACTCAGTCTGAAGTTGATGGATTCACCGTAGGTCCTTTAATATCCTTTGACTGATCTTCTTGTGTTTGATCTAGGCTGCAAGGCATAGTCCATTGTTTGTTCTGTTGCAAATGAATATGAAAAATACAATCAATTAAAATCAAGGTGAGTTGCCTCTGTTCTCTGGGATGAGTGAAATAAAATATACTTAAAGTAGAAAATGATGGAACATCTCTTGAATTACTAAAATTATTTAAAATAAACCAAAACTGTTCCCTGTTTTTCTGGGTCTTTGTTTCCCTGTAACTCTCTGGGCATTCTACATTAACTTCCTAAACAGAATCTTAAATTCCTTCTTAAAGAAGCAAATCTGTTTAAAAGGACAAGAGTATAATTTATAATCTAGATCTTTAACTAGGCTGGGAATAAATTATCTTAAAAGAGGCTATTTGAACCATTTTGTTTGTACATAAAGAAGCCATTGCTGCTTTGGTATAATGCAAGAACCACTGAAGTAGTACGAAAGCCACTTGCACAATTTTTGTAGTGTTAACGGTACAAAATGTTCTTATTTCCTGGAATCAATGGGGGCAGCCGTTCCATTTCAGCAACCAGGCTGGGAGGGCATCCTTCAGCCAGCTTTATCCTGCGTAGCCAAAACATGCTTTGAAAATGTCTGTTAAATGTGCATTTAATATTGCCCTTTGCTCTAAAAAAAACCAAACAACCCCCCCTCAAACAAAAAACCAAGACAAACCCAAAACAATTGTAGCCATACTTTTCTTTTAATTAAAAATAACTATTTTACCTGACTCCATGATTTTAGTTGTAAACAATGGTACTTACAGAGGGTGGGGCCATAGGTGTATTTCAAGAAAGTTTATTCTTTGCAGGCTTTCTTCTGATTCCCCCCCCGCCCCCCGATTTTTTTTTAATTTGTTGGGGACTTAGGGATGCAAAGAATTGGCTCAGATGGTCCTTTGGTCTGATCTCATCTGGCGTCTTGCATCAGGAAAGAAATGGCAGAATAAAAGACGTTTGACAATAGAGCAGAAGTGGAATCAATGGGGAAAAAAACCAACTTTGGGGTAAAAACTTCTTTAACTAGAGCAAGGAGGCGAGACCATGTCAACTCTGCCTTTTACCTCTGCTCTGTGACTAGACTTTATGCTATCCTCAGAGTTCCTCAGCTGTGACTGGATAAACTTAATCTTACTGAGAATTTGTTAGGTGAATGCAGTCTGCTGGCTCTGCCAGTGTCTTTGGGATAATGAATGAGCTTTGTTTCTTCCTTTGGGGGAACCGGGTGAAATTTCCATAGCTTGACAGTGAAGAGCAGAGGAGGATTTTTTTTTTTAAAGAAGCTGCTTTAATCACTTTAATACAGCATTTCTGTTTTAAGAGCTCAGACTGACATACCTAAAAATATTCTTCTTGATTACTGGCTCATACAGATCATTTTAAGTCAAATATAAGCATCCTCCTTTTGGGGCTTCTTTTAAAATAAAAAATCTAAAAATGGTTTTCATGCATTCATAATTCAGTATATTGTTCTTAGCAATGCTTTTTCCTCTTGTTGCCTTGGATTGTTTTTTTTCTGGATCTGGACTAGCAAGTTCTCTGATCCTGAGCATTATATCTTTGAGTTTCAGCAACTCTTCTAAGCATTGGGTCTGAAGTACCAGCAAATCTGAGCATGAAACTTGATGTGAGGCTGGTAGTCGAAAGGTCTTGGAGCTGTAACTTTCAACAGGACTCCTTGGGTGGTATCGGGTCATCTGCTTTGAGAGTTGAGGGCAGAACAGAGTTTGACGTCTCAGTAAGAAATACTGTTCCTTGTCAGCACCTCAGTTACTGCTAGATAAGCTATGGTGTGTCTAGTAAAGGAAATACTTCCAGTGAAGATTTTGAGGTGAGCTTATCTGTGAAAGAAAGTTGTAATGTCACTGGGATTTATCCTTCAACCAAATCTTAAAGGAGTCTTGCAAAGGACAAGTGAAATTTTGGGATTACACTGTGATTTATCTGTATGTGTGATGAGAAGCCTTTCTTCATCTTCCTCTCTTTAACTTATGCTTTTAGCAAGTTGAATCTCTGTTAACCAAGTCTGTCTCTGAGATCTGGGAGAGGTCAAGTGGATTTTTTTAGCTTTCCAATGAAAAGGCTGGATAGATTGATTATTTTTAAGACTATTTTGCTTTGCAGATGTTTCTTGGATTTTTTTTTTTTTATGGCTGATGCTTTGAAAATGCTAAACAACAACTAGTATGAACTGGGAGATTTAAGTGTGACTTTTCTGGAAGAATCCTTGGACAAGATGTAAATCTCTAGTATAAAAGAGGCAAGTGCATGCCTAAGAAAATGAAATGGGGATGTAAGGCCTGGTCCTCGTACATCATAGACTAGAAGTGGCACAATCCCAATTACTTCTCCTTTGTAGGTCACTCTTGACTGTTGCCTGAGCCCCTTGCAGACTCTGCCTGGCAACAAATGACCTTCTAATCCTGTGCTGGCAGGGAGATGATTTGTATTATCTAATGGGTCTCTTCCATCCCTGGCTCTTGTGCGAGTCTCCCCACTGACTCGTTACAGTACAGAGCATGGAGTGCTGCTTGCAGTGCTGCCAGCGGTAGCTGGTAGCACGTATTTTGCACGCGCTGGCGCAGAGGAGTTGTTGGTACCCACCATTAATCAATGTCATTAGTGGTGGTTGGCGTTGGACGTACAAATCTCCAGCGCGCAAGGCCCCAGAAGCAGGACAAGGCAGTCTTCAGGAATCAGATGAATGACCTTGAAATCTCTCCAGTCGCTGCTGTCAGATCAAAGTTGCTGGAACCATGAGATTAGCGTATTGATTTCATCTTGCAGATGAATGCTCTTTCTGAAATAAGTGCGAGGCAGTGGCTCAAGGCTTCCAGACAAAGAGTATTGATCAGGTTGACTCAATTAGCTGTTGAAGGCTTTGAATTTGGGCCCTCATAGTTAATGGCAATTTCGCTGATAGGAACTTCACAAGTTCCTGTCTTTTAACTCAGTTATGTGTCTTGGATGCTTTGCTGTTTGCTGCGACTGATTCAGTTGCTGATTTAGGAGGATATTAGTATTTGGGCATCTGCTTGTTTCTGTCCTGAACTAGTGATCACACCATTCCTTTTAGGAGTTTCCTATTTTTATATATCAGAACAGCCTACTGTTTCCTGTCCCATAACGTATTAAAACATTGCAGTTTATTGGAATTAATGTGGATGAATGCTTCCACTTACTGCCTTGTACAGCAAATACTTCTCTCTGCTCTTCCCCCAGCCTTCCAGAAAAAAACACCAGGCAGGCTCTGCAGTGTGTATTAATGTAAGCTATTCAGGTTTGATGGTTAGGAGAGTGAGTAGCTAGTTCAGTATGGGAGCCACCAGTGATCTCTAGGTCCAAATTCTTCCAGAGCTGCTATAGCTGAAGAAAACCATCTGAGCAAGTCAGATACAAGCTTAAAAATTCCTGTTGGAGCTGGTTGCCTTTCCATCCAGAAGCATACATTGATAATCTGTGCACTTAAGCAATGGTGTCTGAGCCACAGCTGTGTGATTAGGAGCTGGGTTAATGTGGACTTTGTTGTCGTTACATCGAAAGCTTGTAGGAGCAGAAAACTTGTCTGATGAAACCCATGCTGCTACTGTTGTTCAGCCACTTAATGACAGAAGAGTTTCCAAAATTGACGTTCAGGTGCGGTGTTGGAACAAATGGTTTCTTTGGTTAATCACTTATTTTCTTAGCTTCCCTCTGGTTCAAAAAATTTTCGGATGCCTTGCTTATAAATTCCTACAATGGGATGACATCTGACAACTTTGCATGCCAAGGAAGGGAGGAGAATCCACTGCCCAGCTGAATAGGTCGTTTCAGAGTTTAATTACCCTTAACTTTTAGAGTTGCATGCCTTTTCTGGTAGGACTTTGTTTGGACTCAGCTTTTAGCTGTTAGATCTTGATCTACAAAGAGAAGAGAGGCTAGAGACCACATTTCCTTATCACCTCTCTGCTGTGCATCACCTTTCGGTTGTTCTGTGTGAACTATGCAAGCTGCCTTTTTTTCTTGCCAAAAGGCTCCTTCTCAGCTCCTGAATTGTTTGAGGTTTTTCCTTGTTTCCTGTAATGCAGCTGTCTGTGTGTCCGGCAGAACTCCCTTTGCTGCTCCAGCCAAAGCTGTGCACTGCGGTAAAACCCCATTCGCAGCATTTCCTCCCCCACCTTTATTCCTCCAAGGATAATGTTAACATGTTGTTTTTCTTTTGTCCCAGCAGCATACCAGAAATGTTTTGGCCTAAAGGATGTTGTATGCTACTCCATTACTGATTAATGCTGCCCTGGACATATTTTTGTGTTGAAATTTTTCCAAGAGATTAAATTAACCCACTAGATTAAAAAAAACCTGCTTAATGAAGCAAGGCTGAAGCCTTGACTGTCTTATCTGCTTCCTTTGGTTATAACCCCCAGATTGCTTACCCAGTTGTTTGCAATCTGTGTTTTAAGCAACCAGTTGTTCTTGTCTGTGTGTATTACCTTGTGCTACTTCTCCCTGCTGAGCTTCGTTTTCACTTCTGCTTTTTTCAAGATTATTTTGAATTCTGATTCTGTCCTCTAGCTTGCTTGCAGTCACTCCCAAATTAATGCTTTCTGTGAATTCGATAAGCATACAGCCAGCAAGACAAAAGAAAGCAAGTGAAAATATGTAACAGAATGGGATTCAAACTCTCCTGCAGATCCTCAGTCAATAAATTGGGGGTTTTTTTTGGCAATGTTCTTTACTATTATTTTTATTTATTTTTAAAGTCATGCACAGGGGCTTAAAACTCCGTTATGACCATTCTGAATAAAAACTGATGTAAAAAGAAAACTCATCCGAGAGCCCAGGGGCTCAGCTCCAAAAGGAAATGGTGAAATATGGCTCAATGGCCCTTCCTTGTTGCTCTGCCAAGGGAAGGGGAAGAGATCAGCTCTTTCTTTCTGCGGGTTGTGGTGTGCTAGCTGCACGATGAGGTTTCCCTATGTAAGGGATTATCCTCACTGGGAATTTAGTTTGCAACCATTGTGTTAGGTCCATCATAATACAGTTAGCACATTTACGTACTCGGTGTACTCACAAAATCATGTGTGACAGTGCTTTAGCTATGACTAGCCCAGGGGCCTGTGCTGTGCCTCCGTATGGGAGAAATGTGATCAACATAATTGACAGTAGATTAATTTCTGTGTGTTTTCATTCTCTATTGAAGCTCTCTGAAACAGAGCTTATAGCAGCATGGCTTCCACAGGAGAATCAGCATATGCATCCGCATCACTTTAGTGTGCAACAGATGGTATATGAATCCTAAGGTGATTCATCCGGCTATTTTTTGTACGGCTGGGGAATAGTTTCTGCCATTGGCAGGCAGAGTGGTGTGTGTGGGGAGGCTGGGGAGAGGTGAGATGGTGTTAGGTATTAGGAGTGGCTCTTTTAAAGAGGGAATATTTAAAGCTTTTAACCCTCTGGACAAGGTGTCTGTTTATATAATCTAAACTTGTGAATTTCTGAAGAGAAGATTCACTGACTTTTAATTATAGATACAGTGGGAATTGTGGGCTTTTACTTCTGCCAGGATTTTTAAAGCAAGTCTTTTTTTTTTAAAGGAGAAACGGTGATGCTTCAGTAGTTATGGTGGAATTAAAATTGTAAGCAGTTGGTATTAATACTTACTTGATCTGGTGCCTGTTGACATACTATGTAAAGAAAACCTTGGTCTGTTTGGAGAAGAAATATATTGGAACTGAAGTGCATTAAGACACTCTATCCAAATGTTGGTTGAAGCAGATATTTAAATATAAGCAAGCCAAGCGGCACCTTATTTTTCCCCTCTTTTTGTGAAATGAGTGAAGGTAGGGTTGGGAAGCTCCAGGACTATGAAATAGAAAATCTTTTCAGATTTTGTGGTTTCTAGGCAGACTCCCTCCAAGACATCTCAGTGTATAGTGGGAAGGGAAATGACTTGCCAGAAGACTTTTAACGCTCTTCAGGGGTTGTGACTTAGCAAAGCAAATTATTTCATGGCTTTGATTACATCCCCTTGCACCTCTGAAGAATTAAATTTAACTGTTTACATCAGTGGCCACGTGAGAAAAAGCCAGCTTGTTCGTGGTGCTGCAGACCCATTACTGGGATTTATAGTGTGTGCTGCAGTGAGAAGGTATTGGATTTGCTCACGGCTGTCTCGAGGATTGTCACTGTTGCTGGGTCTGGAGTGAAACCCTGCTCCTCTCTCAGCCGATGGCTGTTTGCCCTGCACCAGTTTGTGCTGCTGTTCAACACATCTGTGGTGTCCTGGGACAAATTTGAATAAGGGATTCAGGAATCCTGCCCATTTGAGATGTGTCGCTTCTGAAAACCTACTCACCAAAGGGCATGTTTGCTCTACCTTTGCAAAGGCAACTTTTTAATTTTGTGGGAAACCTGATTATGCCTCTGAAGCAGAATATGTTAAAAATTCACACAGGAATTCAAATTTTGACTTGGGAAAATCTTTTTGTCAAAGGCTGGATTCCTGTTAGTTTAGCACTTTTACAGAGTTAACTGAAGTTTGCAGATGGATTAAAATGTTGCTTAAGTATGGTACTGGAGATTTTGTTGAAAGTTTCATACTAAGATTTAAAAAAACACCCAACAAACAACCCTAGTGCCCCTGCCCCGAAAAAAAATCCAAACCCCCAACAACCCCACCCCCAAAATCATGGCTTAAATTTCCCTGCTGTCTTGATCGTCACCCTTGCAGAGAACTAACATCTCTGGAAGCTTATTTGAAGAACACAAGCTTTGGCTTGTGCACATCTAACTGCCTTTTATGTGTACCTGCAATGCTTGATGGCTAACGTAAGTCATAGAGCTCTTCTCCCCCGCCAGTGGGAGATGGCAAATTCCAGCTGCAAGGAGGTTAGAAGAAAACAGTGGGAGGTGATGTATTCTTGAATAACTTCAGTTTTTTCCTAAATAATTTGCCTACAATTAAGAGTATTTCAACATATTGGAATAAGGCAGGTTTGAGATGTTCCAGTTCCTGCATATCTTGCTGGTCTCCTCTAGGTGAAGATGGCATGGAGTAGGAAAAAGTTGTCCATGGAGTATGAGTTAGGCTTTGTCCCAGCTTAGCTGTATCATTGGTCTTACAGGAGGAGAAAGTAACTGTTGTGACGATGGGTGTTTTAAAATGAACCTCATGTTACTTGTCTTTTAAGGAAAATGAGATTAGAAAGTAGTCTGATACCTGGTTGGAATGTTACGATACACACAGTTTATGTAGATCTCAGTTATGAAATGAGGATCTTGACGTAGTTTGTGGTTTAATCTGGCCAAGCTGAGTTGCAGTTACAGAGGAGCTGCAGCATCACAAATGCCTGCATGAAAAAGGCTTCGCCTGTGTCTCTGTGACTATCAGGTGTGCCTGCACATCCTGCAGTGCCGCCTTCTGATTGCAGTGCCAACTGACTTCCTAATGCTGAATAGCCAAGTGAATATACCCATCACGAGCTGCAGCCATCGCTGGGGTGGATAACGGCATTTTTAACAGCATATGAACCTGCTTATACAAAAAGGTATAGTGAATATGTTGTCAGAGGAAGGGTGAAGTTAATGGAGTGATAAGGACTGCAGGCATTGTGGGCAGATGGTAAACAAGCCTCTCAACAATGATGCTCTTCAATCTTGTCTTATGCTACTGTGATACTACAGCAGGGACTGCCATTTGTGTGACAAATATGGAGAGTGTGACATTGAGGAGATGCACAGTGAGATGTATTTTAAAGCAACATAGCTACCTTGTTTTATGAGCAAGAAGAGCTGTCTTGTTTATAATAATTCGTTGTAGCAGTTGTCAGACCTATTACATTTGTTCATTTAGTTCAACTGAAATTTCTGAACGACTTGGTAGAAACCGCAACTATCAAATGATTTAAATTTTCGCCTCAAATCTCAAATATTTAAGAGTAAAACTGATGCTCGGGAATGATGCATGAACCAACCTTTTTCAGAAAAAATATGCCTACTGGTGACTTTGCAATTGTAAAGTCAAATAACTGCTCTTTTGCTTCTAGGAAGTTTAATTGCACAGTGTGGAACTGTTGGACACAGAGTAAAACTCCTCCTGAAACCATTTTTAAATCACTTGCTTAAAATTTGCACAGAAATTGTTCCTTGAATCTGTGGTTTTTTTTCTTCTTTTAGTGGGGAAGACATCCTTGATCACCAGGTTCATGTATGACAGCTTTGACAACACCTACCAGGTAAATTAATCCATATTACTGTCTTCTGTAAGGCCCTCTGTTGCTGTGTCTTCCATTGCAGGAAGAATCCATTCGATTGCAGTGGGTAAGAGTTGGTACACTGACCAAATTCTTAACTGTAAACTCTAAGCTTTGTATTTTAATAACCTTTCAGAATGGCATGTCGGTGTTGGATTCTGCTCGAGTAGCTTATCTGCTAATTGCAGCAGGATGAGCTGTGGTTTGAAAGGATAGGCTGCTTAGGTATACTCAAGTAATAGCAGTTGTTAAGTCTACCAAGGGTTTTTTTTCACCATTTGCTACCAGACCATCACGGACCTAATGCCTCCATGGGGAAAATGTAACAGGTACCTGGCCCTTTTTAAAAGAAGCAAGCTGAGCTGCAAGAGGTTCTGCAGTGGGATGAACAAGGAATTGTGGAGCAGAAAGCAGTGGATTCTAAGACTGGGTGTGCTTTAGGACACTATTTTATGCTGTCTGGTGGAACAAAACCCAAAAAATTGGTTGTTATGCATGTCCCCATCCTGTGACTGCTTATTTATGCTTGCTTATTTGTTATTTAAACAAGATTGGGGCAAGGTTGGGGCTGAAGCAGTGGTTATCTTTTATTCCAATTGGCCCTGCAGCCCCCTCACTGCTTTGTGTTTGATGACAAGTCAGTTCAAGTTGATGCAAGCTAATTTTTCTAAACTCTAGGAGAGCAATCATTTGCCCACTCCCAGAATTTAGGATGAGCTTGAAAAGGTGGCAAGCTATAGAAGTACTTTAGTTTCATAAAGTGTGTCTTTTCCAAGCAGAACATGTTTCATGACTTGGTTACAGTTGGTGATGTTCTGAATACACTAAGCTGAGAAAAAATCTGTTCCCTGATGAATGTGCAGGGTTTTTTAGGGGGGTGGGAGGAGGAGGTAATGGGAAAAAAAATAAGAAAAATGCTATGACTCTTCTGTTACTTAGTGTCTATCCAAGTATCTCGTTTAAATCTCTTTACCCCTTAATGATTTCCTTCCTGCCTCTTCAGTAATTCCTCATTGCTGCTGCTAGGCAAGTTGGGTAGAATGAAATACAAGTTCTCACTTAACTATGGGAGAAGCAAAGCTTCTATGGTGTAGGAGGGCTAGAGTACACATCATTGCTCCCAAGGGAGCAAACATCCTTTCAAATTCTACCCACTGTAATTACATGGACATGTGAATGCAGTTCTTTTATTTAATCTGTTTTTTTCCCACAGTATTTTTCTTTCAGGTCTGCTCCTTTTCTCTACGGAGCTTGCGTCCTAGTTCTTTCTTGAAGAGGTTTGACCCTCCGTGCTTCATGATAATATAGTTGTCTCCATGGGAAGCTGGTCTGACATAATATACTAAATGATTGCAAATGAACGAGTGGGACTTAAAACAGTAAGAAATCTTTAGGGCTTACAAGATGGCTACAATTTAGCTATCAGTGATGCGTGCCTAGTTTGGGTGTTAATGTACTTGGTACAGTGTCGTTCATCCAAAGACCTCTATTTTACTGAAGTCATGACTGAGGTAGTGTGATATGTCCTATTTTGCTATAGCTTGAAGAAAGAATGAGTCATAAAAGCTCCAGTAATTTGGCCAAAATCACACTACATGTTAGTGTCAAACCAGAAAATAAATTTCTTGATGCCCAGGGTTATATAGACACCTCTCAAAGCCAAGTTACTTGAATGATAATGCATATCAAACCATGTACGTGGTTAACTGTAGCTGTAGGTTAGTTGATGGATGATTTGCTCATTGTGGACATTTCTGATAAATTTTGAATGCATTTTTTCTGAAAGCTGCCACAACCTATCATTTGAACAAGTTTTTTTTGTGTTCAGTTGGCAAAAATAGAAAGCTGCCGTTTAATAAAATTTGTGCTGTGCATTAGTTTTCTTTTTCTTGCTGCTAGATAAGAGGAATTCAGCTGTTGCCCCCGTAGCTTATTAATAAGCTGTTTTCATGAAAGCGGCATTTGTGAATCCAACAAGAACTTGCTGTACTGTGTCCACGAAACCCAAACACCTGAAGTAAAATTGCGCCATTGGTGGTGTATATTTTACCAGGAGTGATTCCTCTCCATGGACATGCTGGGAAAGGTTTTCCTTGTTTTGTGGCACTGTATGTGATGTATAATGAAAGACCAACGTTGGCAAGCGTGATGATTCTCTGTGTGTTATGCAAGAGGAGAATTACAGGCCATGCTTCCCTTTAGCTTCAGCCTCTTGGAGGACGAGAGAGGGAGGACAGCGTTCAGTTGAAACGCTGGCCCGTGACTTGAAAGATAATTCAGGTTCTTGCTTTGCCTCAGGCTTCCTTGCATAGTCTTGGGTAATTCTATGTCAGCAAGTATAGTCTATAAAATAGGGTAGCAACAGTTCCTTATTAGACAGTAGTGTTGCAAGGACAAATGGATTAAAAAGTGATCTCGTACATGGCCCCATCCGTAGTGTGGCCCTCTCCAGCTTTTTTTGTGCTGCTTGTCTTCTTTAAATTTGCAGTTGGGACTTACAGTACCTCGCAGCATGTTCAAAGCGTGCCTAGTTCCTGCTTGTTCCATGTGGTGCACAGCGTTCCACAAGTGGGTTAAACCTGCCTCCACCTTAATTAAAGTAATTAGCTTAGTTTCATGTCCATGTATTTCTCCCCATCAGTAAGCAGACTTTTCCTCTACTCATACATTGCACAGCTCTTCCTTACAACTCATCTGTAAAGATCCCCCAAGTTTTTTTTGCACCTTCTGTCAGAATTGTGACAAAATGCCTCTTTGTAGGTTACCTATTTTAGTAAAAGTGGGATGTAGAGTGCCTGCATCCGCTCCTTGACATCTGCTGCTTCTCTGTATCATCATGATATGGTCAGAACAGTACAGGCAGACAAATACGTCTGGCTGTTAAGTTATTCGTTGTAATACTTAAAGCTTGTGGGGGCTTAGGTCAAGAGCCACTTTACAGCTTGAAAGTAACAGACCTGCCATATGTTCTTTTCAATGTGATTAGCACAAATATTTTCATCGCCCAGGTCTAAAATAGGTTTTGTGCTTGGCCTCTCTGTTGCATTTCCCGTGCCGTGAGTGTCCAAGTGCAGGTATCTCACTGACCCGATGTGTTTCTGTGTGGCACTTGCATTTCTACCAGGCATACAGAGACTTCTTACGTTAGCGAGTGAGCTTCAGAGCCTTGCTGCTGTACAGCTGCGTGGGAGGGATGGCATGAAGTACAGGCTGAGGCAGGTTTCAGGCTTTGCAGCTGATGTGCCAGCTCCTACTGAGAGCAGAGAAAATCTGAGTCTCCAGCAGTTTGTCAGCCAGAATGGGATCTTGACTTGTATATATGGTGTAAGATCTTAGGGGTTTGGTAGCTTTTCTTCTGTAAAGAAAAATCAGATAGACATGAGGAGAAATAGAAGCATCTTTGAGGCAATCTTCTGAGGAGTACCCTCTACCAAAACAATGGAAAACAAAAGCAGAAGGAAAGCACGTTGTTGCATTAGTCTTTTGTGGCTTCTCATATCCGTCTTGGAGTTTCAGTATCATCTCTCTGAACTAGCAATGTCACAGTTCTTGATGACAGGTGAGAAATCACTGGGTAGCTGTCTTGGGATCCACCATTATTTATTTTTCCTGTATGCATCTCTGGTACTGCAAATCTGCTGTCCTGATCCAGCCAGGAAAGTTTGTTTTCTGGTGTGTTCTATTTAGTTGCAAATGGGAATTCAGTTTGAATTGTTCAGTTCTGCTCTTTTAATTCATTTGCAGCTGTTTTTTCTATATTGCTTGCAAGCGGGCTGGCTGGCTCTATTCTTTATTCCTACCACGTAAAATAACTGACAGAATACAAGGAATTAATTACGGGGTTATATAGTGAAGGCATAATAGCAGTCTAACAATATGGAGCATATACAGTAAAATAGACTCTGCATTAGAAATACCTGCTTCAGTGTGGGGAGAGCAGGGAAGAGGTTGTATCAAGCCTTTTTGCCTTAGCTGAGTCACTTACCTCTTACCTGTTGAGGGTTTTTTTCTCTTTTTTTCTTTTCAAATTTATTTGGAACATTTTTCAGGCTCTATTGATGTTGCTGAGCAGCGCAGCTGCTCGAGGTACTCAGCATCGTGCTGAAGCCAGGGCAGCCTTATAGCCCCAACAGGTCAGTTTGGTTGTATCCCTGCAGCAAACGAACTCCTAGAGCTTGGGTTCACCCCCACTGTGCAGCCTTGAAAAACAGGGTGAAGATCACGTGTTTTAAGAAGCAGCTCTTGATAGCGTGTAGTAGTGCTTTGCTCTTTCCCTTAAACAGATACAAGGATGTTCTACACAAAGCTCCCACTAGTGTCTAGAAACTTGGATGCAGGTATGCTGCAGTGAGCTTTAGTATTAACTGAGCTTTAGTAATTGTTGGGGGCCGTGTGTGTGCATGCGCCCTTGTGTTGCAGCAGATGTGAAGATGTCCACCTTAGCCGTAATGAAAAAAGCTTAAAGTTAAGATATGTTAAGATACTTGGCAGTCAGGAAGAATAGAGTGTGCCAGATATCCTCGTTCAGCTGATGGACACTAACTTAGATCATATGCGTAAAAATCCTTGCTGATACCCATATGACTGTATGGATTAAACAGTCAATATGCATAAACTGAAGTTAAGGAGTCCTGGTTTCAGCTGGGATAGAGTTAACTGTCTTCCTAGTAGCTGGTACAGTGCTATGTTTTGAGTTCAGTATGCAAGAATGTTGATAACGCTGACGTTTTCAGTTGTTGCTAAGTAGTGTTTAGACTAAAGTCAAGGATTTTTCAGCTTCTCATCCCCAGCCAGCGAGAAAGCTGGAGGGGCACAAGAAGTTGGCACAGGACACAGCCAGGGCACCTGACCCAAACTGGCCAACGGTGTATTCCATACCATGGGACGTCCCATCTAGTATAGGAACTGGGAAGTGGGGGCGGGGAGTCACTGCTCGGGGACTGGCTGGGTGTCAGTCGGCGGGTAGTGAGCAGTTGCCCTGCGCATCATTTGTACATTCCAATCCTTTTATTACTACTGTTGTCATTTTATTAGTGTTATCATTATCATTATTAGTTTCTTCTTTTCTGTTCTATTAAACCATTCTTATCTCAACCCATGAGTTTTACTACTTTTTCCCAATTTTCTCCCCCATCCCACTGGATGGGGGGGAGTGAGTGAGCGGCTGCGTGGTGCTTAGTTGCTGGCTGGGGTTAAACCACAACATAAGGTTAACAACTTTTTGTGCTTTAAGATATTGTTCTGGTTATGGATATTAAGGAAACTGCTTATTGAATCTTATTCATAGGTAAAGCTATATGTTGAAAGTAAGAAAACCAGCATATTTTTCTTGCAGATGTGCTGTAGGTGCTGAATTCTGATCTGGCAGTAATGCTCACTCCCCTGAAAATCACTACAGTTGTTCTGACGTTTTGTTTAAGAGGTGTTGGTTTTTTCATTTTTTTACAGGCAACAATTGGCATTGACTTCTTATCGAAAACCATGTATTTGGAGGATCGAACAGTGAGTAAGATTTTTGTTGCACTCCTCCATGTACGGTAGGAATGAGGATCAGCATCTGTTGTAATTGTG
The DNA here is from genome assembly GCF_000737465.1 of Haliaeetus leucocephalus. Classification (NCBI taxonomy): domain Eukaryota; kingdom Metazoa; phylum Chordata; class Aves; order Accipitriformes; family Accipitridae; genus Haliaeetus; species Haliaeetus leucocephalus. The sequence continues at coordinate 6,250,242 of NW_010972972.1, read as the reverse complement.
CAGCCCACAGTTCTGAGATCACTTGAAAGTACAGACTGAGCCTTCATCTACCAGCTGCTTCCAGACTGACAAGGGCTGTGGAGACAGCTCCCTTCTCTCTTTGGGGAAATGGGAAATAACCATTTGCTTCATCTGTGGAGGGCTCATGAGTGCCATTTTGCAAGTGGGAGAAGGTGCTATAGTGTCATCCTCTTTGAAGAAAGAGATGATACGGATAGTTTGAGGGGTGCATAATGGTGGGAATTTGGAGAACGGGACCATCTTGAACGCCTTCAGTTTTTGATGTCACAAGAAGGAAAGATAAAATATAATTTGCCAAATCTTGCCAGTTAATAGCTAGCTTGATATGCTTAATATTACTTGTTTAAAAAGAAGGTTGCCTTCAATAGTAATCCAGAAATAACACTTGTTCCTTAGCTTGGTGCAGTTCTAGTTCCTGAAATGAAATCACTCCTCTGTGGAGCAAGCCTGTGGTTTAAAATGAGCTCAGATTCTTAATTAAGAAATTCAGCCATTGAGCTATTTGCAGAAGCAAATTCTGCAGTGCTGCATAAGCTTATGGTATTGTATAAACCGACAATAAATGTGATTGCATTGAAAGTGCTTGAGTGATGAGATGTTCTTTCCATATCAAAACTGGCCCTTGCACATCTTGCCATACATGTTGCTTTTAGTATATCTTGCCTTTTCTTTCAGAACCTTGATGGTAGGAGACATTCAGCCTCATTTGTGTGCATGTTACTTTGCAGTGTGGCTAAAGCTTAAATATAGAGTAATAACTAGCATTTTATCCTCCTTGAAAAATTCACGTTAGTAGCTTTTCCAGTGCTTTGACAGCCGCTGAAGGCTCTTCCTTGAGAAGCATGGTGTGTGGTCTGATTCTTCCACCAGCAACCATCCTCCAGGATGCTGGAGGTTACATGCTTGAGTCCTAAGGAAGGATAGCAGCAGAGCATGAAAATCTTGTGTAGGGAGAGCTGCAGGTGAACATTTGCCTTAGTTTTCTTGTTGGTCCTCTCAGTTTGAAAGCTGAGCAATTCTATTTCTCCCCTTTTGGAAGGGAAGCATTTTTTAAAAAGCAGAGACAGTGGAAAGCTGAGATAGGTGCACATATACCAGTTTGGCTACTGCTAACGCTTGGGAGAGATTGCTGTACAGGAGACAGTATGCTGCTGCTCCCAGTCCCCAGTCATCTCCTGCATGAGCTTATAATTTTTATTTAGCTTTTTTCAAAAAGTAAAATTTATTTACTCTTTTATTTTTAGTGGCAGTTTGGCTTTTTTAATTTTCTCCCACCCACAGATCAGGTTGCAGCTGTGGGATACTGCGGGTCAGGAACGTTTCCGTAGCCTCATTCCCAGTTACATCCGTGACTCTGCTGCTGCTGTAGTAGTTTACGATATCACAAGTAGGTATATTGCACTGGGTTTGACCTTTTTCTTATTTTTCTTGCTTGTTTGACTGATTTTGTTAGGTACGGTTGCAATTATGGGACACAGCAGGTCAAGAACGGTTCAGGAGCTTGATTCCTAGCTACATTCGTGACTCCACTGTTGCAGTTGTTGTTTATGATATCACAAGTGAGTGGGGGGAATTCTGCATTTCTAATACTCTGCCCCTTTCATCCTTTAGCCTAGCTTTGCATGTCCTATCACAGTCATCTGCTTGTTCTTCATTCTGGCATGAAAAAAAAAATGTTTTCTTTTATTGTAGTCAAGTTTTAAGCTAGCCACCTGGGTGCTGCTGTTGTAATGTATAAACTGTCTTACAAATGACATCATTTTGTAACCCTTTCCTATCACATTCTCCTGAAGCCTTGAGTCCTGGCTGGTCTTGTTGCACTTTACCCTCTTTCATCTGCTTTTTGATCATAATATCACCTATGACTTTTGGTCTCAAACACCTGTCATGTTCATAGATATCTGAATTCTTAAACTAGAGACTTTGCACTGATAGCTGTAGCTTGCTTCACTCCATTTACCCTCCCCCCCCCAAAAATATTCTGGGCATGGGCTGGGGGGGGAAATGCATTAACATCACATTTTCATTTGAATCAGTCACTTTCACATTTTGCAATATGTAAAACTTACCACTAAGCCCTTATCCTTTAACAATTGCTCTTTCATTTCTTACTAAGGTATGTACATTTTTGTGAACTAAAATATTAGTGCCTTTTCAACCTTTCTTCTTCTCTCCCTCCCCTCAGTCCAGAGACCCCTAACTTACTAGCTTTCTGTATTTACAAAGAACAGAAGTTTTGTTTTAGGAGAACTAAACCTTCAGACACTTTCAGTTCTAAACCGGAATTGACCGAGAGCAATGGCCTAATTCTATACAAATGCAGAAGTGCTCATCCTTTGATTTATAAATACTAGAAGATTACAGCAGGAACATGGGCTTTACCTATAAAAGCTTTAATTGTTAAAAATAGCACTTTCATTTGAGCTAAAATTACAGGTTAGCTGTGAACTTTGAAATTTTCTTACCGACCTAGCAAATTCAATATTACCAAGTAGTAAAGAGAAGAATTAAGATGCTGGCAAGTGATCAAGTCTTGACTGTCTAGCATACAATATATTACTATGCAGTAGAAGCCATTAAAAAAAAATCAATACTTGTCAAGAACTGCTGCAGAGCCTCCCCTTTTTTAAGTACTACTTTGGCAACTCAGATGCTCTTTGTGTAGCTAACTGGCAAATGCTGAGCTCCGTGGCAGCTTCTACACAACTCATTTTTCCTTAGAGGATGCAACTTTTCAAACAACATACTGTCTCATTAGATCAGGATAGCTTCCTAAAATTCTTATCTTGCAGCTTTTAAGGGCATATTATTAAGAAAAAGCATCTGTGGATAGGTTAGATTTGTATTTCTGGTTCTGTGCAAATGATTTGGAAACTATTTTGAACTCACTGTTCAACAATACAGGAGTTGCTAGTATGTTGTATAACCCTGATATTTCCTAGAGAAAATCCTGAACCTAGCAAGTAAAAAGTGATTAAGCTGTACAAAATGTGTAGCTGGTATTAAGTACTTTTGAGAAGCAATGAAACTGTTGGAACCTCTTGCTGTAGGTGCACGAGTCACGAGCAGTATAGAATGCAATGTCCCCATAGTATAGAATGCACATTAATCCCCATTCTCTATATAAAATATTTTATGTTGAACTAAAAAAAAGAGGGAACTGGTCTAAAACACAGTGATCAGACTTCTCATTTTAGATGCTGTCAAAACTAAATTATAGATCAACTCAGTTCACTTCCTGGCTTTGAATTCACCTGTAATGAAGTAGTAGCCCATTTGAAATTAATGCCAAAGTTTTCATATGCTTCAGTGTGGGAGACTTAGGGTTTCACTTGCTGACTCTTCATCTCCCTATTATGCCAATTCTAGAGAATATGAAGCTTTTATTTGAGGCTTACAGGTGTATTTACTAGTGATTGGTGAAGAATACCTGCAGTGATAATCCTCTCCACTGTTCTCTGTTAGATGTAAACTCGTTCCAGCAAACAACAAAATGGATTGATGATGTCAGAACGGAAAGGGGCAGTGATGTCATCATTATGCTGGTGGGAAATAAAACAGATCTAGCAGATAAGAGGTATGGAGGAATAACTCATCTTTCAAATGTTTTTCTTAATCTGCTGCTGTTTTCTCCTAGACAACTATTATAAAAAGGACACTTGTGTGTGGGTTTTTTTTCCCCACAAACTGCTCAAGCTTGTTTTAACTATGCTGGAGATGGCTGTGACTAGAGAAATCTCAATTTTAAAACTTCTTTCATTTGGATAAGCACAAGGTTCCAGCATGATGCTGTGAATGAGTTGAGAAACTGTCACCAACTTGTTCGGATGTCAGGAGAGAATGGAGTGTTAACTACAACCTCCATCAGTGAATGAATAAATGAAAGTCATTACAAATATTCATGCTTAATAGATTTGCTCAGATATATATGGTAGGTGCAAGTAATCCTCCCTTTTAAAACTCTTCAGGGTTTTTTCTAAGTTGGCAAACTTAAATATTTTTATTAGAAGTTGTGCATCTTCAGCTTTTGCTGCATTGTGTACTCTGCTTATTCTGGGTTTATGATATTCTTAGCACAAATGAGTAAAAAGTCACAAAAGTAAAACAAAAGCATGAGAGGGAAGTATTCTGGATTTGAATGAAATCCTTATTTCTTCAGAATAGATTCACTTGTGACCCCTATTGCAGATTTATAACAGCCTATTAAGAATTCCTTATGCACACATGTGCCCCTCATATACCTCATGATTTTTGTTTGGCAGTTCTTGAACCAAAGTTTCCCCCAGTTTTTGCTGTAGCAGACTGCTTAATGGGTGGCACACCTAGCCAGGGGAAAACAGGACAAAATTAATTTGATATGAGGTAGTTACGCTTGGTCCTTTATTAAAATAGTTTGGTAGGCTGCAGGTTAACAATTGTTACTGGGGTATTAAAATCTGTTGATTGCTAATTGTTCAGACATAAAAACATAGCTTTCTGCACAGGGATTTGGAGAAGTCTACTTGGCCCACTTAGCTGTTCCACTGGAAAGCTGAGTTCTACTTTGGGAGCCAAGTGTGCGACAGAGGTCCATCTGATACAATGAAATGATGATCCTTGTCTACAGCTGTGCTCAGTATGTGGCATCTGTGTGCATGGGAAAAAAAGTTAAATGTTTTCAGAACTGTTAATGAAGCAGTCATCCCTTTGGGTTGAAGATGAAAATCTTAATTTTCAAGGTGTTTGTCTTTTTGGGTTTTTTTTCCTAATTCTGTGTTATCTTTCCCAGACAAGTGTCCATTGAGGAAGGAGAAAGAAAAGCCAAAGAGCTGAATGTAATGTTCATTGAAACTAGTGCAAAAGCAGGATACAATGTAAAACAGGTGAGTAATGTCTCAGGACTGGTTGCAGCCTACAGTACTTCTGTTAATGCCCAGTTGTGGAAATAGGACTTCCCTAGACATTGGTAAGCCTTTGCAAAGGGTGTCAGAGGGACATTTGTAGTCCATACATAGTGAGCAACGTCTCGGAGTTGAATTTTTGACTGATGTTCAGAAGGATCCCTGACTTTGCAGCAAATGACTTTGAACTTCTTTCCCCTTAGAAAAGAGGAGTTACAGAAGTGTTGTGGGTACGGAATCATACCTTCCTGGATTTTTGATAATCCAGATTTGGTGTTTAGATTGAAGGGATTAAGGCATGAGCCAAAAAGTTGAGGAAACACAGGTCCAAGGACTGTTTCTGATATCTATTCAGTGAAAGAATGCAGGCAAACCAGTCAAGGAGGAATGCGATGGCTTAAAATGCTTCCGCTGTACAGTGAGACAGTGTAAACTGGTGTTCCCACTCTATTGGAAGGCACTGAAAGTGTGAGCAAATGTTCTTGGACGGCCGAAGCTATTTATTTCTGTTAGATGACGAGTTGCTTTTGAATTGCAGAAAGCAGTGAAATGTCTTCAGAGCTGATGTAACTGCAATGAAATTAGGTTTTATGTTGTGAGATGAGCTGCAGCTCTTTAAATTCTGACCTGCTAGATGAAGTTTTAGCACTTGTGTTAATGCAGATAAATCACTTGGCAAACAGTGAACTGGTGAAAGTAGTAAATGCTGTGGAACTGATCTGGTGTTTACATGAAAGAAATTTTGTTGAGCTTATTAGTTATGTAAGCAAATATGCTTACTAGCAGATCATGAATAGAGACATCCTTACTGACTCAGTGCATAATGGGATACTGCTTTTTCATTGATCTAGCGATTTCTCATACGGAGTCGTGACTGCTAAAGCATTTGGCAGCTGGTCTTGTGGTAGGAGGAAATGCAGTAGTGCAAGATGTAGAAGACATTCATTCTTGGGTGTCTCCACAGAGCAAACGCATGCACACACATACGTGTATGTATATAATCACATGTATATTTTATATATGTAGTTACACAAATGGTTTGTATGCAGAATTGTATCAGGAGTTGCTAAAACAGGGTTATAAATTACTTTGTACGTTATAGACAAGACTAAAGGGTCTGTTATTAAAATGTCCCTTGACTTTGTATATTAGTAGCAAAATTATTCCCTATATAATGGAATAATTAGATGTGTTAACTTAGCACTGTGTTTCAGTGCATTAGCAGGCATGAAAGTGTTCAGTTGCAGGGTCCACCAATTATCCTGCCACAACAGAGGGGCTGGCTTGTAATTAAGGCTTGGATTCTGTGCTGGAATCCTTAATCTTTACTTAGACTAGGGGGTGTGCACTTGAGAGCAGTTGCCTTGCTGAGAGGAATGATGATGATGAAGCTCTCTACTCCCTCTTTCCTTGAGGGAGTTGCTGTGCAGCTGACATGTTTCCAGAAGTCTGTGTCCAAGCCTATAAGGTAGCTTGTGGCTTTCAGGGCCAGTTGGAGCCCTGGTGATTTGAGATGTAAGTAGGAAAATCTTGTCTGGTATGCCTGTAGTCTGTTTTGGCATAAGATACTGTCGTTTAATAAAACATGTGCTTTGTAAAGCTATCACAGCCTTCATCATGAAGGATGGTCGCTCTGTTTAATACATTATGAAGGAACAAACTTTGCCTTTTTGTATTTTATGCTGAAGCTGTTCAGGGACTGTAGTAATGAGATTGTCAGAGCATAGAGCCATTTCTATAGCTGTAGCCTCACTTGCACACACTCTAGAGAAAAATCTTAGTTGCATAACGGAGGTCTAGACAAATTATGCCTCTGATTTTAATTGCCAGGTTACATGCTGTAAGACTACTTCTGTGAGAAAATAGACTTGGTAATTCAGCTCCAGGAAAAAAAAAAAGTGGTGGTGGGAGCCTGGGGGCTAGTTCTCTCTGTATTAAATAGAAGATTCGGTGTTCTGAGACATAAATCCTGTTCTTCACTAACATCAATAAACAGTAATATCTAAAAAACTTGGGGCTGTTACATATCACTGCATCATAATCCGAGTGGGTACTTCATGTAGTGTGAGGTCTTGTCAGAATGGGACAAGAAGACAGATTTTAAGTGACTTCGTTCTCTGTGTAAAATATCAAAACAAAAGATTGAAGTGGTTTTTCAAAAAGAACTAGAAATGGATTTTTCTTCTGAGTTTTGATCCTTGTGTTGCATGCATGGACTGGGATTTTCAGGAGCTTCAAAACTATTCTATATATTTGAAACCCTCATTTTTTATTAGTTTTGTAACTAGTTGTTGAAACGATTCTCAAAGGATAAGACTTTTAATACCGCTAGTTATCTAGATCTCTGTTTCCTTGCAGCTTCTCTATTGAATGGTATGAATTTCTTTTACTAACTTGTCAATAAATTCTTCCCCAATGAAATGGGAAAGCATATAGGTACAACTGCAGAATGGATACTCTTCCCATAACCTGTATAAAATCTTTCTTTAATAAGCTGAATGCAAATTTGACCTTCCCATAACTGATAACTTCTATCCATAATACATTCTGAGTCTGCAGAGCAATTGCTGTCCAAGTTATTTTCATACAGGATTTTTAATTCAAGTGTCAAATTGTTTTAGATACAAAGTCCATATTTTGACTACATATAATGAAACATGTTTATATAAAAATTAAGACCACTTAGTGCTGGATATCAAATGTTAACGTAAAGGTGAATCTTAGACTAGTTGACGAGTCATTGATTTGTCCACTAGGGTGTAGGTTCAGATTTAGCAATTACCATGCAGCTTTGATACTGCGTGTGACTGAAATATGTAGATTAGGGAATATGAACTGTTTTGGTGTGTGGCTTTTTTGTTTTGTTGTTGTTTTGGTTTTTTAACTTCCACACAAAACTCTTGCCTGCCACTGTTAAAAACTTCACAGGTTGTCAGTACTTCACTTGGCAGCCTGTCTGGACAGTCCAGAAAAGCTGACAAAACACTGTTGTTTCCCTGATGTCCTATTTTCCCAGCACAAAATCTGTCCCCTGGAACTGAATCCTGTGCCCTGGATTAAAGGTAGGGAATGGCACAAGCTAATGCAGAAAGAGACTTGGGATGAAGTTGAACCCTCAGTCCTCTATTGTTGGCTTCTTGGCATTTTCATCCCCTTCTCATTAAGGTTTTGATTTCTGTGTGGTGTTGGATGTAGGCACCTTGATGTTACCAGTTCCAGAGTGAGCTCTGTTTTTACTAACACCTCGTGTTTGGCCCACCATAGCTTCCTTGCTTTCTTTCCATCCTCTCTTTCAGGTCAGAGATGTGAATTCCACTGTAACTTGTGTGCAGGTGAGTCCTGGAGACGTGAGTTGCAGCCCTCACTGCCCTGGATCTGACTGCCAGGCAGGGTTAGCAGACGCAGAGGCAGCCATTTGGGCAGCTCGGGAGATGCTGTGGGGCACTAGCCAGTACACCAACCTCATTCTAGTTTTAGTCAGATGTTGAAGAATAATGTTATCTCATAGATGGTGAACCTTAGTGCTCTTTGTGTTGGCCCAAGCACTAGGGTTCTCCAAGGATGCTGTCCACAAGGTTTCAGAAGCAGTGTTTGCCCCTTTAAGGATATGGAAGAAGCTTAGTTTCTTGTCCTGCTTGAGGAGGGTAATGGCTAAGACTTTTTCACCTCCTCGGCTGTGTCACTTTTTTCCTAGCCGTCTGTGGGAAGCCAGGGTACTTTTGACCTTGTGTGCTACTTTTAGCTTCTTGTTCATCCTTTGCTGCTGGAAGGCAGCACAGATAAGAGGAAGGGGCACTGTCTTCAGCTCTGTGCTCACTGCAGCTATCCTACAGATCCAGAGTGCCTGGCTTTATAGTGTGACTCTAGAAGGTGAGTTGCACCATACTTCAAACAGCATGTATTTTAATGCCGGGATCTTCTACCAACAAAGAAATAGAGGGGAATGTACCGCTGACAGGCTTTTTTTGTCATTCCCCTGTGGCATGAAAGGGGACAGCTCAGAAGACGGCACCTCAGCTAATGCAGTACTGGGGGCTGAGGTGGAAGTGAGTAACCTGTGGCTTGGTTTAGAGGCTTAGGGGTGGATCATCCATGTAGCCACTGCAGAGAAAGTACAGAGGATTTGCAGCCTCTGTACATGCTGGCTGAAACTTGGACATGGCAGACTTTCATTTTATGACTTCTCTGGCATTTCTTTTCCCCAAAGACTGATCTGATGAGCTGCTGGGGCAAGCCTCATCTCTCCTCGTTGCACACTGTCAAACTAGATTGTAACATACAGCTGCTGTGTGCTGTTGGATCTGTTAGCGTAGAGCTGTCTCCAGTCACCAGGGTACTATACACTTACTGTTCTTTCTGACTTTGGGGAGTGGGTGTTAAAGGAAAAATGAGTGGATGATACTATGGAGTAAAAATGGTGATATTATTGTTCTGGGGTTAAATTGATGCAGTAGGAAGAAAAAATTGGCTTTTGGATCCTGCAAGTTTCAGCAAAGACTGATTGCCGGGGAGCCTTAGACTGAAGAGAGAAGTAGATAACTTCAGTTAATGCAGAGAATCGTAGTCTCTAATTCATTTTATTTGTCAGCCCTGAATAAGCTTTAAAAGACTTTGAGTTTCATGCTCTATCTCGGCAGTCTGTATTTCAGGGAATCTTATTGTTAGTTTGTGGATTTCATGCCCAGAATATGTCAGGGTTCATTTTGCTGTCTCGTAGAAAGAGAGAGGGGGGAGAGCCCTGAAGACCTCCTTACAGCAGTACCTGGCACACTTCACATTTGCTCTCAAAGAGCCACAGGCTGAATATAGTATTTGGCAGAAAAACTTTCTCACGGCAGTAGCTAAAGGACCATGGCCCCTTGAGTAACCCTGTTTTCACAGAGCTGGCTGCATCTAGCAGCTTGGCTCTTTCTCCTGTCTTTTGATTTTTGTCTATCTGATGGGCAAGAATTACTCTTTGAGTTGCACTGCTCTCCTTGGAGAATGAGAATTAGGGAAACATTTTTGTTTGCTTTGCGTTGGAGAACAGGTTTCTTGCTTGGCTTTTCCATCTGGACAGTGATCCTCCTGTCCTTTCCATATTGCTGCCGGAGTGTTACAGTGAAAACTGTTTCATGCCTACAGTCATTTGTGACACTGATCTGTTGGGGATTTACTGGCTGGAGTAGTAGGAAAGGCACAGTTTGGCAAATGAATTGAAACTAATGGTGAGAGATGAGGGGTTTTTTTTTTTCAGAGTTTAATCAGGAGGGAGGTTGCAGGGTTGAATGCTGAAAGAGAATTTGTGTGGCTCAGTCTTTCAGATAGCTGCGTTTAACTCCTGCCTTGGAAAAAAAGTCCTGAATGCTCACTAACACATGTTTTTTTATACACACATATGTGCACAGATATTTAGACATATATATGTGTGTGTGTATGCACTAATAATGTATGCATATATATATATGCAACTGCCTGTGGCATTTTTCAGTGGGATAAGACTGCTGGCTTGGGTCCTGCGAAGCAGTAAGGTCCCTGTGTAGAAGGCTGCTTTCTAACCATCATGAAGTTTCCCTAATTGGATTTGTTCACACATGCTGTGGCTGATAAGCAGAAGGTTAATAAGAAAGAAAGTTATTTTCTTAGTTGCCAAATTCCTTTTTTAGTCAAATAATTTAGGGGAGAAATACCGCTAAAGGCATAATTTTATTCCTGGTCTTAATGTAAAGAAAGGATTACTGTATTTTAAACACTTAGCCTTTCTGTCAGCAGCTTGGTTTAAATGCAGTAATTCCAGTTGGCTCCCATCAGCTGAGGTTTTTTTTAAGACTCCCCACCTCTCCCCTCTATAAACTGCATCCCTCACTTTCTACGTATTGAACAAGAGGGAAATAAATAGCAATGTCACAGTTTAAAGCAATTTTTTTTTGTAATGCTGTTTCCACCTAGGATCTCAAGGTGCATGACATCAGCAAAGAGCTGTATGAAGTGATGCATTTCCCCTCTTTCTATCGGAGCAAAGATGGCAAGTGAGCAACCTAATTTAGGCATGATCTGGTAGGATTGTGCCAAACTCTGTTGCATAGCCACCCTTAAAACTGATGGGAGGGATTTTTTTTCTACCCCAAACCTTCTATGTCAAGAACTGGGTCAAAATTACTCTTAAGACTGTAGTGTATGAGCAAAAAAACCCGCCAGTATACTGGAGGGGTAGGTAAGCTAGTTTGCTCCATTTTCTACATCTAGTGTATCACTTGCATATCAGCAGGAAAGTGTGTGTTGGAAGGATGAGAGGTTTAACAGATCTTCTCCTGCAGAGCTAATAGGGATAGATATAGCTATGAAGTGATGTGCCAGAGAGGAGCAGAGTTTACCATATCATCTATTTATGCATTGACAACATACTAGTACACTTCTGAAAGCATAACCGTAGGTGGTATTTGAATATTTTGCAATACAGCTGTGTGGCTGTCCAATAATCCTTTTTTCCTTTTTTTTTTTTCCCCAGAAGTCACAAAGCTGTTTATTTTCATAAAACCGAAGTTGAGATCTGTTAATCAGCCTGTGAAAGCTCACCAAATATTGAACATTTTGAGAGTAGAAGTAACTTTAGGGAGAAAGCCCAGTAAAGAACAAGAGTCAGAACCTTTTGTACCCAAATGTGATTCAGTCAGGAAGTCTGTTGAAGACTGTTAAATGCAAAGAAACCATCGAGACTGCAAAGCGCTTGTGGATTCAAATATGGTACTAAAACTTTTAAGGCTTCCAGAGGAAGATGAGATTAAATCTCCATTACTTCCTTGATCATCTCCAAGATGCAAAAGAGCTTATAATGGATAGTCTAGTGCTATACTGAGTGAAAGAAAAGCCTTCTGAAAAGTAATAAAGCTAAGGATGTTGGTAGTGCTGTCCTCTTATCTGATTGGAATGGCAAGGAAAAATAATGCTGACCATGAGGATATGATGAGAGATTGCTCTGAAAGTCTGCAGCTTCTTTCTTTTCCCCCATTTCATTCTTACAAGCCAAAGTGCTCATGTCTGACTAGTTTTAAAATGCTTGGAAAAATCATAGTCACGTTGCCTTTTCAAGCAGAATTAAGAGTGAAGAGTGGTGGTGAGATGAGGCAAGCAGATACAGTAACAAGAAGTGGTGAGCTCAATTGATAGGACTTTTTTTGTACAAGGATTACAACTAGATCAAGGTTTAGCTTCTCCCCGTGTCAAAATTATCTTAATTCTGACCAGGAAGTCTCTCTTGCCTTTATACTTTTGGGTGGTTGTGTGTTCCTGGTGTCGGTGGCTAGTACAGTTTAGCATCTAGAATTTTGACGTGATCTTTGTTTCTTTGTTGTTGGCATATGAGAACTTTTCAGTGAGGCTGGGAGGCTCAAGATAATGGCAGAGGTTAATACAAACTTTGAGGGGGATACTAAGCTTTTTTGCTTTGAAATTGTTGGCTAAAATCAGTGAGATACATCAAGGACCGGCTTCTTAGACCCTATCCTTGTCTCAGTCCAGATTTCAGCGTATGCCTATGAAGTGGTGTTGCTGTTGGTGAAAAACGGGTGAGGATGCTGGAGATGGTTTCTAGAGTGGTTATGAGGGAGATGATGGGAATGGCGAAGGAAAGCAGCTTTGCCTTTTTCTACCTGTCAGTTTTGTCCTCTCCTCACGTAGCAGTCTCTTTGTAACAGCAGTGGTAACAGCGAAGGTCAGATACCAACGAGCATATTGTGTTTGTACTCCTGTCCTGCCCTGCAAAGGTCACAGCTGCGCCTGACAAACCTGGGGACTTATTCATGATTAGCTTGGAGGGTACTTGTCAAGCTGATAAAGTTGTCTTAATGTCTTCCCATCATCATTTGGACGCTCAGGGCCAAATTTGCAAAAGCACTTGTGCCCTGATCTGCAAAGCTGTTTCAGGTACCAACATTCATAATATAAACAGACTGACAGTGGCTTGGCTCAGTTTTCTGTAGAAAGTGGGTCACTGGGAATAAGTGGTTTAGCTTTGTGTCATTTGAGGAGAGGACTGAAATAATGTGCAGTAATGTCCATTTAACACATTAAGGCTGACGTCAGACTTGCACCAGGCATTTTGGGACTCCTGAGCTGCTGTCGGGCATGCAATGCGGTGATGTTAACACACTGATGGATGGAGATGTTGAGCGCTTGGTAACATCTAGTGTCCTGGATGCCTGATAACATGCAAGCAAGAAACATATAGAAGTAACAATGTCTGTAATGGTGTAAAAATATTAATGCAGTGTATGTCAGAAGCTTATCTGGGTGTGTGCTGAGTGCATCAGCATGGGATCAAAACTCTACTAGGGCTGTTCTTCAAAGGTAAGAAACAATTAGGTAGCCATTTGATAACCCTGATGAATAGTAAAGGTGCTGTATATCCTTCCATCCATCTGATCTGTCCTGTCCTCCTGTCCTGCTGCGCGCACACTTGCCGAGGCACATAAAAAAGAGAACACTACTGATGAAACTTGTGTGTTTCCTACCAACTGAACATGGCAGCTTCTCAGAGAAATCGCACACAGCTGAAGGATAGTCCTTAACTGTGCTGTTCCGGTGCAGGAGAAGACAGGGTATCGTGGGCTCAGGAAATTCACGTGAATTCTCGTGCATTAATAGTGGACAAATCTGTAGGGTCCTTGCCCAGAGGGCTGGGGAAAAGCCATGTGGTAGGAACCAGAAGTTTGACCCTCAGGGGCAAAGGTAGGAAATGCAGGAGAGGGAGTTGATCCTGTTCAGTCTTATCTCTCAGCCTCCTTCAAGTGGAATAAAACTACAAAGAGAGTTTGGAGCTAAGACCTTGCTAGGAGACAATGTCCAAGTGAGAGGTAGAACAACTGCTTTGGGATTGCAAGTGCTCTTGACACTTGTTCCTGCTCTGTGTTTTATACCCTGAGTATGGACAAATGATAATGATGGAGTGGGTACTGAAAGTTGAGGGTGCTCAGAAAAGGATTGGGCAAATTCCTGAAGGAAAGATTCTTTGTCTGGTTCATAGGGAGCCTGAGCCACAGATAACGTGGACCCTGGAAGAAGGTGCTTAGGGGATGTCATTACGTACATGCCCTATTCTGACGCTCTTCCATATGTGCTAGCTTGGCCAATATTGGTGACAGACTCCTGGATGTTGTGTTTGACTTTATCAGTGTGTCCATGCTCCTGTGTAGCGAATACTCTGTGCAGGTGTGAAGGTGGAGTTCTCATCTGACTTGGGGAAGTTGTTGGGGGTCTGTGGACATCTATGGCAGATGTGAAGTGGAAATGCTGGATTCCAAACGGAGCATATTTGCAGAGAAGGTGGTAGAAGGTTTGCTGCTTGTAGCCAGTAACATTTGATCTTCAATAACAACAAAAATGTGGTTTGCCTTTTCGTAAGAATAAAGGTTATGTTTGGTGTCAGGCTTTTTGGTGTAAGCAGTGTAAATAGTACCAAAGGATGTATTGAATCATTGTTTGAACTGTATCAACTGGGGTGCACTCTTTAAAGTACGATTGTTTTGATCTGTTCCCTGTGTGGTTTTTTGCAGCTTTTCCGACGCGTGGCAGCTGCCTTGCCTGGAATGGAAAGCACACAAGACAAAAGTAGAGAAGACAGTATCCTTTATGCGTCTGTGCTGCGATTCAGTGGTGGCAAAGCGCTGCCAGGCATTACCGTGGACGAGGAAAATGCAGGCCCTGAATAACAAGGATGAAGGAGGAGGGAACAATCTCTCTCCTGCAGCCCTCGGTCAGCTTATGGACATCCTAAAAAGAGGCCTGAGAGGGGGAATAGGGGCGAAGTCCTGAGGAAGAAGGCCTGGTGGGATAGAAGGCTGGGACTAGGAGTGTTAAGCGTGGAGGCCCCTACTGTAAAGCAGGGGAAGTAGGGATGCTTAGGGCTGTGAGGTAGTATAAAAGTGAGGACAGCTGAATGAAAGACAACGGGAAGGTGCAGAAGGGTGCAGTCAGATCCAGATGCTTGGTGTCTGAGGAGGTTGGATGTGAGGAGGGAGGGGGAGACTATGAAGTGGGAGAAAACAGCTGCAAAGAGCCCTGAAAAAAACTCTATGGCTCTTGCAGATTTGACCTGCAGAGTCCTAGAATAAGCTAGGGTGGAAGGGACCTCTGTAGGTCCCTTCTCCAACCCTCCTGCTCAAAGCAAGGCTAACGCCAAAATCAGGCCAGTTTCTCAGGGTCGTGTTCAGGGAAACTTCAGACATGTCCAAGGATGGACATCCCATAACCTCCCAGGGCAGCCTGTCGCAGTGCTTGACCCCAGGCAGCTCTGGGCAGGCATCTGTGTGGTGTGAGGGAGGAGAAGACTCAACTGAAGGGATCAGTCTTGGGCAAAGGAAAGGAGGTGGCATGAGGGATGGAAAAGGGATAAAGCTTTCTGCATAACAAGCAGTATGGCTAAATCTGAATCGCTTACCTGGCCAGCTGGGTGTGTTTTGGGAGGGCAGTTAAGCCCATGAAGGTGCTTTTGTGGGTGGCTTGTGACGGAACTGTAGGAGTGATTGTGGTTGTTCAGCATAGTTCTGAAGGTGAGAGAAGTTCTGTGGTAACTGAGCCACTTACAGTCTCTGCTCCAGCTGAATACCTATTTCTGCTCCCTTGGATTAGAGAGGACAGGTAATGCAGAAAGTGGAGAGAGAGGGCTGCTTGCCTCTGCACACAGCTCCTCCTGCAGCAAGAGTGCTGGATGGGAGGTGAATGGACAAAGAGTGGGGGAAACCACGGTGGGTGCTTCCAGGTGGGAGCAAAGAGGGGTTGCATTGCATCTTGATTGAAAGAGTTGATGAGATGCTAGAAGGGGGTAAGCTTTTTTGAGTGGAGGAACTTTTTTTCAGGGTTGTCAGTTTTATTTGCAGCAGCGATCATGTAGCCGGCAGCTGGTAAATGGAGGACAAGTGGTACTTTGGAGGAAGGATGTGGCAGGAACTGTCAGAGGGGGACAAGCTTGGTGCTCAGACTACATCTCCTGTAGAGTATCTTACTGCGGAGGGGAAAGGAGGATTTGGGAAGCTGTGGGTTGCAACTGCTAAGGCACAAGCTTTGTGCGATATAGACTTGATTGATCAAAAATACTTTGTTATGCAGGTCACCAAAAGGTTAATGAGCAACCATCTTTATTAATGAGGATGGTAGTAGCATGCACAGGCACTGGCTGATGGGCCTGCAGTTTCCCTATCAGGGAGTTTGATCACTGGTCTCTAAATGGGAGTGCAATAAGGGCACTTTGAATTTGACTTCCTGCAGGCTGCAGATAGCAGAAATTGAATACAATTGTCTCCCAGACAGCTTTACTAGGATTAATAGTGGGGGGTTTTCCATAGGCTTTTTTTGCAGAACGTTGAGGGTTCAAGGATCTTGAACTGCTTGTGTTTGGTGATGAAGCTGGCAAGGCTCATTTTGAGCATCTCTGACTCTTATAAATGTGTGTCGAGGTTTAGGTCAGCGAAACAAACAGACCAAATATTTCAGACGGATTACTGGTCTTTTGTTTCCCTTTTTGTGTTTATTTTCTCCCAACCTCTGTAAGAAGCAACTTCAACCCCCTAAAGAAATAAGTTGGAAGTACCAGCTGTGTGACCTGTTTGCCTCTGTGTTAACTGATAAGGGAAACGCTTGAGACTTTTGCTGAACTGCCTTGAGTCGGGTTTGGGGATTAGTGTTCAAAGCTCCTCCTGTGAAAGGCTGCGTAAGCGTTGTAACTGTAGGGCATCAGTCGGGAATTGGAGCGCCACAAAGGGAGTAGCTTATCACAGGCTGGTTCAGAGCAGCAAGCTCTCCAGCGACCTTATGTTCTTCTTGGATATTAGCTGTCGTTGCAAGGGGTGAGTTCAGGGAGGCAGTAGGGGTTTTGTTGGCTGGCAGCGGGGTGAGCAGAGCAGTTTAACTAGAGGAAGGATTGATGGGAGAGTTCAGGATGGCATGTACGGAGGAGCATCGCATCTGCGAGCTGTGGGTGGTGTAAGTACTCGGGGGTTAGTGATGGGCACAGCGTGAGAAGGAATGGCCTCGCTAGAATATGCTGCTGGGGGATTCTCTTAGCAGAGCACACGCTGCCATCTGTATTCAAACCCAAACAGCCTCTCCTGCCTGTCCAAAGCTGCGTGCGGACAGGGGAGCGAGAGGGAAATACTTGCCAGTTGGCAGTGAAGTATAGAGGAGCAGGAGTTTGAGAAGGAAGCGAGCTTTCCTTCCCTGGTTTCCTCCAGACTCCTGCTATCTCCAGGGCTTCGTTGTTCTTTGAGCCAGCAGATAGAGCCCCTCCTGGGTGCCCACCAGCTGCAGGTGCTGCTCTCAGTGCTGGAAGGCTGAATCCAGCATTGATTTGAAACTGGGAGTTTCCAAGCTGTTACTGGTTCCCTCTGGAAATGATGATTAGACCCACCTTTCAGCGTATACATCTTTAATTACTGTAGCAGTCACTTTAGAATGAGAAGAGATAGCTGGGGAGGAGCAGACTCTGGTTAAAGACAGACGTTTGGGGTCTGACATTATTTCTGCTATGTACTTAAGAACGTGCTAATGCCAGGGCAAGCGGGGCTGCTGAGAAACCTGTATCTTGACTTTGTTTTGAAGCTGGTCTTTTCAAGAGCTTTTTGAAAATACTTTTCAAGTATTTCAGTGGGCAATACTGAACTGAAAATGCCAGTCAAAATCCTGCCCCACCAGTGCTTGGTAGGGAAACAGACTTGGATATTTCTTTGCCTTAACTTCTTTCTTCCAGTGATTGACATAAAACTGGAAAAGCCTCAAGAGCAGCCTGTCAGTGAAGGAGGCTGTTCCTGCTAATACCATGTGGCTTCTACCTTTCTCCAGAACATCACTGCTTTCCCTCCCTTTACTC
Organism: Haliaeetus leucocephalus; assembly: GCF_000737465.1. NCBI lineage: Eukaryota > Metazoa > Chordata > Aves > Accipitriformes > Accipitridae > Haliaeetus > Haliaeetus leucocephalus. The sequence goes on along the minus strand of NW_010972972.1, from coordinate 6,232,503 downwards.
TTCATTGACTGCAGTGTGAATATTGGCTTGAACCTTCCCCTTTCAGTAATAACGTATTGCAGTTCATCATCGCTGGCTGTCTCGTGGAGATGATCTATTAGCTTCACAAGCACACACACACACACACACACACACACAAAGAAAATGTCAGTGTCTTCATTATTTATAAGAAAAAAAAAGCCAAAATATTCCAGCATATTCTAGTTATAACTTTAAAAAAAATAGGTACAATTTCTTAATATTTGTTCCTTTTTTAATATGTTATGATATTGCACTTTGAAATGATGGAAACTGAGTAAGTTTTGAATTGGACTTAGACGAGATGTATGTGCAGAAGAATGCTCGCAAATCTTACCCATTTGATTTCTCTAACAAACTGGAAATGACTAGACGGCAGTCAGAAATGCAAGCGGAGGTGGTATATGCTGAGGGTTAAATGCTTATCCTTACAATAATAAAAAAATTAAAACCAAGCTCTTAATCTTTTGAGCAGAGATAGTCTGACTGGTTTTCAAACCCCCAAATGTTTTTGGAAACCAACCTTAGCGGGGGTTTCGACACCACAAAAGGCTACTGGATTTTTTAGTTCTTGCAGAGGCAATGTGAACACATTTCCAAGAAAGAATACTGAGAAATACAAAGTGTCTTTCTGAACTGGATGAATGGCTTCTGGAGGATTTGGGGGGGAAGGAGAGGGTGGATGTGCATTAGCAAAACACTTGCAGGAAACAGGGAAATATGTTTCGAGTGCAAGATGAGTTTTAAGAGCAATTTTTTTTTTTCTTTTATGTAGAACACCAATGAAATAAATTGTTACTGCCTGAGAGATGGGAACATAATGTTTTCAGCTGTTTGGAGGAGAAAGCGGTTTGCTTCTTTTTTTAGGGGAAATATTAAGTGAATTCAGGACTGGCACTAAAACCTGCTGAAGCGGATTGAAACCTTTTAAATTTGGCAGAAAGAGGAAAGAGCAGCTGGATTACCCAGTGGAGATGCTGTGCTCACAGGCCAGTTCACGGCTGGGAGAGAGGGGGTAATGGAAAGGGGGAGTCGCTCCCGCTTTTCCATAGCGTGGTCGTAGGTTGACTGGGGAAGAGGGTGTTTACTTTGATCATACAGAAATCTAGTTGAGAGATCTTAGATGGAAAGGAAGGGAGTTTAATAGGATGGAAACCAACTTACGATTATGCAGATTTATGCCTTTATTTTTTAGCTTTTTTTTTTTTATGTTCAGTCTTCCAAGTTGGTTTAGTTCGGTTCACTAGAGCTGTATAGTTTGGTTAAATAAGTAGTAATTTAGTTTTCTATTTAACTAGGCTTACAATTAATCATTTTTCTTTGATATTTATTTCTTTGCTTAATTTTTTACTATTTTCAGTAATTATGTTTTGTTTTGCTGAGGAATCTGTTTAGAGCTTTGCTGATGTTGCGAGATGTAGCTACCCGAGAAACACGGAATCGAACACACTAGAAGTGCACCCTTTTAATCTTTACTAGTCATTGTGAAGTTGCTGTGTAAGTTAATAAACACAATTGTAAATACATTGTTTGCTGGGCGAATATGGCTGAGTTACAGTGCAGGAAGGAATTCTTGAGTCTGTGTTGCGATTGCTACTTAAATGAACAATTGCAAGCAAATATTCAGGCTCCTCCTTTGTTCTCTTCTGCCCCTCTACCATCTAAGATAACCAACCGGGGAAGAGAAAGGGAATCGTCCTCACCACCACTTTCACCAGGAAATGGGCATAAAAGATTTGGAATTCTTCATTCCTGAAATGAATGCTAGACTCGTGCCCTGCCCTGGGTTTATAGCAACTCTGCACAACAATAACTTAAAGGCAGAATGAGATGTAAAGTGCTTTTATAATGCAATATTAAAGGCGAGTTTTTTTGACGTGGCATGTCTTGAAATAAACATCAATGATATGTGACAAAGGATCATTCTTTATTTAAAAGAAACTCTTGGGGGGAAGGAAACCTGGCTGCTTTTCCTGTATTGTACTGTTCTTAACTGTGCAAAAATGGTTCATCTTGCTGCTTTTTCGTTTTGGGTTTCTTTTGGTTTTTGGTTTGGTTTTTTTTTTTACCCCTTTGGTTCTTCATGCAACTTACGTTGGCCATCATTTGCTGTTTTCCACAAGCACATACTTTTTTGCCTCTGATATAACCAAACCCCTACGTTTCCCATAGTTAGAAGCTTTAAGCACTGGATTTGCAAGGAGCTGGCTTAGCATGTACGGGTTATGGTGGACGAGCAGCTCGGCTGCTTTTAATGGAAGCTGCTTGTGGAGAGAGGCTGCATGTCTGGGATCAGGTTTGTTCAATGGGCCCGTTATAACTTGCTCTAAAAAAAGGTCTAGAAAGGAGCGTGCCCACAAGCTCCATGTTCAACACAGCCCTGTGGTTGCAGGAACAAGGACGAGTCGTCAGTTGTTTGGCATTTAACCCCCAGGAGGGCCCTGAGGTCTGCTCAGGACAGCCAGGTATGTTTTAACGTATGTCCTTGCTGATAGTCAGTGCTTAACGTGACTACAGGACTCAATCCTGTCCTAATCCTGGTTTTCCAGAGAAAAGACACTTCCAAAGTGAGCACAGGAGCAACACAGTCTTAATTTTTTTTGCACCATAATTCCTCGCTCCATCCGTCTATCAGGTTTTAGGTTTTAATTTTCTTTTGCTCCATCGACATGGCCAGTAGAACCATGGGAACAGACTTTTTTAATGATGATTTTGTAAACAGTGAAGGTTTCTGCTCTGTTTCTTTTCTCCTCCCCACTCTGGCTTGATTGTTGTACAGTACATTATGCAGCTATTCCATTACTCACTTTTTGTCTTGATACAAGTAGTTGAAGAAATTGTATAAGGGGAAAAAGGTTCCTTTTCTTCATGTTGGAATGTCACTGGTACCTCAGCTCTGTTTGATAATATGAAACAACAACAACAACAAAAATCCTTAGCGCTTGAACTAAATAAATACCTGTCTCATTGGAAAGCTCTGGGTCTCTTCTCTAAGTATGTCCATCAGAACGCAGGTTCGGACGCAGGGGGTGCAGGGCCTCAGGCTCATGCTTTTGGGGTTTGAAGCATGCAGGAGGCTTTTTTAAGGGCAAGAGTAAGTTTGGGGGGGGGGTGTTTTGGGTTTGGTTTTTTTTTTTTTTGTGGGAGGAAAGATGGTGGAGTTGTGTGCTTACTGTCACTCCGGTTCTATACGGTGTCTCTGCGATTGTTTCCAGTGATCGACGAGTGATATCGAGGACGGGTACAGAGAGCATGTCCTCTGCCTGCTGCAAGTGTGCCTGTCTGGTCCCTTCTCGCTCTCGAAATCCAGCCGTTTCCTCCCTTCCCTTTCACAAAGGTGATTCGGGCGCGTTGTGCGGCTGCACTGCTGCCTGCTTCGGCTTCCCTGGGTGCCTGCTCTGCGATAGCCGGTGAGCGCGGGTGGACCAACCCCACCTTGAGGAGGATCCTCCTTAAGCCTCCATCTTGCTGGAGATTGCAGACGAGGGCTGCGGGGACGGGTAGGTGAGTACCAGTAATAGATGCTCTTTGACAGAGTTATCCGTGTCTAGTATGCTAGGGAAATTAACTGGGGTTTTTTTTGGTCTGGTAACACCAGCAGCCTAACCTCTGTCACTTGTTCAAGCTCTCCTATATTAAAAGGACTGTCAGTAAATTGGTCGTGAAATTTGGCAAGCAAGAAACTTGAACATAGTCTTGTAGCTGTGGAGATGTGCTGGAATTAGTGATATGGGAACAGCCGTATGGTGAGGCTGTATGGGGACAGGTCACTGGAAAAGGATTTTGTCACTGCGGGGAGCTTCTGTTCCTTGTACCTGGCACCCAGGTTCTGCCCTGGGTGGGAGCAGCTGAAAACACCACGTTCACCTCTCAACAGTGGGTTTGGAAGGAGTTGAACTTCAGTGGGTGTTGTCTCCCGGGTAGCACTGAAGCGTGATGGTCTCAATCCCTCACTGCTCCCCGTTTCTGCTGAATTACCTTCATGCTGCTGCTGTATGTAGCCTTGGGGCTGTCACCTCAAATACCAGTACCTCAATTTCCCATCTATAAAAGGGAGCTGGATTAAACTACAGAGAAGGGGCTGTCTCTGAGCAAGGCATGGTCCGGGGGCACACATCAGCTAGGGCGCAGGATGCTGGTCCTGGCCGTTAGCTCGCGGCTGCAGCAGGTCAAGCTCTCTGCTTCCAACCTTGTTGGTTTTTATTGGCTATGAAGTCAGGTAGGGAGTGTCTGGCTCGGATTAGAGAGTGCCTCATGCTGGCGTTTGCTGATGGCTTCTTTGTCTGCTCCGCTGGAAGGGTCAGCGCTGATTTTGCCAAGCTGGAAGAGCCGCGGCATTCTCCTAGCAGCATCTGCAGAGCTGCCGCAGCAGCCGACGCCATCCCCTCGCCACACAGTGTCGGGTTTGCTTCCAGCGCCCAAATCCTCAGCAAACTAGACAGTGAGAGGGCTCTACCTGATGCAGCAGCACCTTTTTCCATGCTGGGCATGTACCAGCTCCGAAAGGAAGATAAATGGAGGGTGGGCAGGCTGCTTCTTTACCTGCGACGTGGCTGCGGCAGAGGCCGCCAATGCTCCCGCAGTCAGGAGAGCAGCTGCAAACACCCGGACCTCAAAACAGCCTCTCCCGTCTGCACTGCCATAGCGCTCGGTGCTCAGCCTCCTCCTCTGCTGCTCTGTCATTGCCTGAGCTGGGGTTTCCAGACTTGCTGGGCTTGGTTTTTCATCGATTTGCGAAAGGACCTTTTTTTCTTTTTTTTTTCTTTTTTTTTTATTTTAACCCTGTCTTTAACAACCTTTCCTTCTCCACCTGGTCGGACCGCGTGCCAAAGTCGAACATGGCTTTTTAAAAGGTATTTGGGATCCTCTTGTAGCGCCTGAACGTAACCGACTGCCCAGACGGATGCCGTAAACGCCTGGCTGAGGCGTGCCGGCAGTTAAACGCCAGCTGAATTGCAATGACATGAGCAGCTCTGCCGTTCCCTGGAGGATGAGGAGTAGGGCAGGGCTGAAGGCAGCTCGGGGTGGAGGCAGCCAGGTGATGCTCCTGCTGCCCCGCGGTTCTGCCCTGCTGGGTTCGGAGGGAGGAGGCTCTCCACAAGCGCTGTTTCCGAATCGAATCTTCCAGGCTTGCCACCTGTTTCTGAGGTTTTGGGTATAAATTAAAGCCATTTTGAGTGCTTGCTGTCGGCCACCCAGAGAGCGCGTGTGGAACGAGGGTTGTGTTAAAAGCCTTGATTAAAGTTGCCGCTAATGAAAGCACTGAAATCACTCTGTATCCCCCCTGCGCAGCCAATGGGTCCATCCGCGGTGCTGCGTGACCTCGGATACGGGGTGTTTGAGGGAGAAAATGGGGTTTATCGATGCTTGCAGGGCTGGTGGTGGAGTTGGCACTGACCTTTCCCGCTTTTATCCAAGCTGGGGAAGAGGGTGGAAATTTGAGGCTTGATCCTGACATTTGCTGAGGCGTAGTGGCCTGCAATGCAGCTGCTTTATTTCCAGATAAGTGGTTTTTGATCGCAGCGAGGGTCAAGCAGCTTCCAGCTGATTCCTTTGTTGTGACACTCAGGGACGAATCTATAAGGCAGTTTGTGGGCATACTTGGATGTTAACATCTTGAGCCTGGTCCCACCGCGTTAATCCTCATTTCGGAGGGTTTTTTGAGTTGTTCTGGGCTTTCGCCGGCGTTTGGGGCTTCGGCAGCCCTTACTGCTGGGAGAGAGGGGTCAGATGAGTCTGTATTTGAGTGCGAATGGAGTGGGTCAACCCTAATTTCTGGTTTTCGGCACTTCTTGTCCCGCTGGTCCTGTGCGGCGTCAGTCCTAGTTGGCACCGAAGGCCCCCAGGAAGCCCCTCTCCTGTGGGCCAACACCTGAGCGGAGCGGAAACCAAGCCAGGTGGTTTGTGGATGATGGCTTCTATTGTTTATGCTTCCAAATTTCTTTATAACCTATTTAATTGCTCCCTCATTTAGCTTCCTAGCGAGGGGTCTGGCTGCCATCAGCTGCTCCCACCGACAGCGCGAAGACCCCAGGAATCGCTGCTGGAGGCACGTGCTGGTCCATTGCTGCCCTTCCCGGTGGCCTTGCCTGGATCACTTGGTGTCTGTGGGTCTTCAGGAGATGGGCACAGCCCCATACGGTAGGAGAGAAGCGGGATCATCCCTGGGATGTTCAGGTACCACAGGGATGGGGAGCTTGGGGGTCTGTCTGAGCTGGGGAAAAGGAGCTTTTGCAGGTCAGCAGCTGGACGTGGCGTGGAAAGGAGTGCTGATTTCCAGGTCGTGCTGCTCTCGGCGAAGCGTTTCCAGATGTTTCCATCTCCAGGCATGTCTCACCCTTGGGTTAAGCACCTTGTGCGGTAACTGCCTGCTAGCCGCTCCTGGCCTGGCGCTGGAGATGGGCTTGCTCAGGAAAAGCTCCCTCTTTTCCCAGATCTGCCAACGCCCAGGATTGCTGAAGTCCCTGAGAAAAAAGGGTTTAGGGGACATCCCCCTGCTTGGTGTGTCCCTACAACTGCCTCTTCCCTGCCTAGCCCAAATGGTCTTGCTCCCGCAGGTTGTGCTGATGCTTTATTCCCACCGGAGCTGGGCTCAACCCTGGGGGGGGGCTCCGCATCCCAGGCTGCTTCGTTAACAGCCAGACGCGCTGCTCTGCTTCCTGGCAGATGGGACGGCACCGGGGAGTCTCCATCGGCACTAATTGGCAGCGGCACCAGCTGGGGTTTTGCGCAGCCCCGGAGCCAAACCAGACTTGACCCTTGTACCCCTGTACCTTGGGACCTGGTGGTGGGGACAGGAGATGGACGCCCTCCCTGGCTGGACTCCGCTCGCCGTGGGGATGCCCCATCCCTCTGCCCTGCAGCGGGTCCTGCTCCCTGGCTCGTTTCCAGCCACGCGGAGGAAAGGGCTGTGGCTCCCAAAGCCCTGCCTTTGGGACCAGGGTGGGGGGGGGTCACCCTACAAAGGGTCTTCTGGTCCTGCAGGGACAAGTTTAGGTAGAAGTGATGATGGAAAATAGGTCGGAAAACGGGACAGCAGCCTCCTCTGTTAGACGGGGCCAAGTGCGGATTCAGGAGGGAGCAGATCTAAGCAGTGTTCGGCCTCCACGCAGCTCGTTTCCCATCTGATGTGCATCCTAAAAGCAGTCGTGGGTTTGTTGTTTCATTTCTGTGTCATGTCCCCACTACCCCTTTCCCGTTGCAGGTTGCAGCAGAAATAACTGCGGGGGTCTGGGGATCGGCGGCAGAAGAGAGCACGCGCGATGCCGTGGGGAGGTGTAGAGGTGAGTGTGCCGTACGGGGGACCTGGGCTGGGAAATAGAAGGCAGAAGGGATGAGGGCGCAGAGGGGTGGATGGGGCTGGATCCTTCTCCTCTCCACCCCTTGAAAGCTGGGGTTTGCGTCCTGGGATTAATGCGGCGATGGAGGGGCTGTGGAAGAAAGCCTGAACCCCTGGCTTAGAAAATGCTGAATTTTTTCTAAAAGCAGGGGGCAGGCAAACCTCAGCTTCTCTCTGCTTTGCAAATTAAATAGACCCAGGGATGCTTTTGAGCCATCTCGAGGCTTAAAACGGGGCTGGCAGGGCCCTTTGCTGCACTCGTCCCTTCCCGAATGGAGATGGCTCATCCCGCAGGGTCTGAACTTGAGATGCAAGGGAAGGAGCCGCTGTGGCGGCACATCATCGTGGTTCTCTAGCACTGCGATGGAGCCGCGGTGAGCGGGATTTCTGGGACAGCTTTTTCCCTTCTGTGTCTCTTCGGGGTCGTCGTGCCGCGTTCAGAGGCTGCGAGCGGGGACCCCGAGAGCCTGCGGTGCTGGGGACCCCGTGTGGGTGCTGCGAGGTCTGCTCAAACCCCGTTTTTGCAAGGAGCAGAGGATGGTTTTGAGCTTTCCAGTAGCCCGTCCCTCCCCTCGGAGCTCCCAGTTGAAAAAGGGGGAGGAAAAGGGGCGCAGGAGGAGATGCAGGAGCTGGTGACATCCACACGCAGCTGTCAAGGGGGACCCAAACCTTCCCACCCCCTGGAGATCGGTGAGGATGAGCAGCCCCCTCCTCATCCTCACTCACCAGCAGGCAGGGTCTCGGTTTTTGCTGCCTTTATTAGACTGCAGATAGTTTTTTGTTTTTTTTTTTTTTTTTTTTCTTTTCCTCTCCAAAAATCGATGCAGTTAATGGGAGCGGGTTTGCAGCAGCAGCAACGCAAGGGAGGCTGGGGGAGGATGAGGACAATGTTTTGGGATATCCCGATCCCCTGTCAGGAGCAGGGACAAACTGATCCAGGGCTTTAACAGCAAGAGTGGGCTGGGGTGCTGGTTGTTACTTTTTTTTTTTTATCTAGCTGTGGCTTTTGTTTTTAATTCTTGATTTTGTTTTAATATTGATGGTGTCTCCAGGATTAAATCGTGCCTCTAAGGGAGATGCGTGGCAGCTGCGCCTCTCCCCCTTCCCTCGACGTCTGCCTGGTGCTGCCCAACGCAGTGCCAAAATGAGAAGTGCCGCTTGTCCCCTGGCCTCAGGGCCACCCAAAGGGACCATGTCCCCGCCTCAATCCCGAACCGCTGCTTCGAAGATCCTGGCTTGGCTGCCAGAAAGGGTCCCTGGTCCCCAGGGAGAGCTGCCCTCATCCCCAAGCGATTTCTCCCCCTCCCAAAAATCAGGGTGAAACTCAACGATATTGTGCATCCCTCCCGCAGTGACTGCCGCTTGGCTGGGGAAGTTGTGATGTTCCCAGGGCTCTTCCCAGCCCAATTCCCAGAGATTTAACCCCAGTTCCCAGGGGTTTAGCCCCAAATCCCAGGGAGTTTTGCACCATTTCTCCAGCTTGGCCAGGCTCAGGGGACCGGTGTGAGGCTGGAATGGGGTGGAAACCCTGCAAAGGTTTTCATCCCCCTTAATCTTTAACCTGTCTCTTGAGCACCCCTGGGGTTGCCTCTCGTGTCAGCACCTGATCCCACTCCGGTGCTGGAACCTCCCGCCAAAAAAAGCTCTTAAAAAGCAGCTGTGCTGTCGGCTTCACCTCGCCAAGCCAGGGCTGCAAAAAAATTCAGCCACCTTCCCCCAAATAAATCCCCCTTGCTCCAAAAACCAGGTATTTCTACAGCCATCTCCCTACAGAGATTTGGGGGGGGGAAATTGAGCCAGGTTTTGGGGTTGGGGCGCTGCGCCCTCCCCTCTGCCGATGGCCCTGGCAGCTCCCCAGGCCCTCTGCAGATGGGAATCGGGCGCTGTGGGGTTTTGGGGTAGGTTTTTGGGGGGTCTCTGAAGCACGTAGGGGTTATTTAATGCAAAAGCCAGGGCTGGGAGGAGGATATGGGATGGGTTTGGGGCTGTATCTCTGTCCCCAGGGTGCAGGGGGCCGAGCAGGCTGTTTTTGGGAGGCCGAGGGTGGCTCGCGGCGGGTACCAAGCCAAGGGTGAGTTAAACCAGGCTGGGGAGGCAAAGGGGGCTGTGGCCCAGCTGGAGGGGGGCCAAATCCTGCGGGAGGAGAGTGCGGGGCTGCTAAAACCAGCATGGCATCCACATGAAGGAGCCGAGGGCAGCGCCGGTGGCAGCCCCCGCCAGCAGCCCCAAGGCCATCTGGTCCCCGGAGACCCGGTAGGGATCCTCGCGCACGATGACGTGGGTCACCCCGGGAGCTGCAAGGCAAAAATTGGGGGTGAGCTGGGGGTGGCGGGGGGGGACACTGTCATCCTGGCACCCCCCCTGATGCCGATGGAGGGGCACCGCTTCCCCCAAGGGGTGCCACTGGAGTGGGATGGAGGGGAGGACCCCTATTTTTGGCTGTCACCCGTGTAGCCATGGCTCCTTCCAGCATTCCCTCCCCACCTTGATGCACCGTGGCAAACAGCCCCCCACCTTGAATGTGCCGCAGTGCGCCGAGTTTGCCGGGTCTCAGCCCATCGGCTCCTGAAGCCAGGCATCGAGCTACAAACTGCAAAGCCATCGCTCGGGGGATCGGTGTGCTGAGGGGGGAGCTGTGACCCACTCCCCCCCCCAGCCAAATTAAGCATCCCCCGGTTGGTAATAAGGCAAAGCATCAAACAAACATTGGGGAGGGATGAGGTGAATCAGGATGTGGCCACCGCCCCTGATGCCACCGGATGGGGCCACCCACCTCCGTACTGGTGGCCGTAGTGGCCGGAGCTGATGTAGGCGGTCTGGTGGGAGTCGAGGGGCACCGTCTGGTAGTAGTCGTCGTCGTAGGGGTCATAGACATGCACCTGGGAGCAGCGGGAGCATGGCGTGAGGCTGGTGCCCAGACCGGGCTGCGCAGGGTATGGTGGAGCCGCAACCCAGCCAGTGTGGCCATGCCGATGCCGTGCCTCAGTTTCCCCCATGTGTAACGGGGGCCTGAATCGCTTGGGTTCCCCTGCACTGCTGAAAGGGGGGCCCAGAGTGTCTGAAATGCCAGGGGCAGCCTTTGCTCAAGCACCCGAATCATCTACCTGTGCTCAGGTCCCCTGAATTGCGTCCCCTGTCACCTTGACTCTGCCCCCATTCCCCTTAACTTGGCCTCTGTCACCATAACCGTGTTCCCCATCACCTTAATCATGCCCCCGTTCCCCTTAAATTCTGCCCCCGTTCCCCTTAAATTCTGCCCCCGTTCCCCTTAACTGTGTCTCCTGTCACAGTAACTCTGCCCCCATCACACCAGACTGCTGAACAGGGTCACCCTCCGCTCTGTCATCTTCCGTCGGTGGCATCCCGAATGGACTGCTCTGTCACTAATGCTTCTCCACCTTTTTCCCCGTCTGGCTCCAGGGGCTTTACTCAATGGGCGCAGGATCTTGGGGGGCCACCCCGAGCTCAGCGTCAGCCCCGGGGTTGGTGTAACCTCTACCCAGGCCCTGCCCGAAGGCCGTGCCGGGATGGTGCACCCTTGCTTTGGGGGATGAAGCCTCACCGGGGTGGATTTAGCCTCCAGCACGGCCATCTTCCAAGCGCTGCAAACAAAAAAGAGGGACTCGGTTTTGGGGTGTGCTGGAGCGGGGGGAATTGTCCCCGTGGGGCCGCTTGGCTGGACAGCAGCTCCGCTGGACACACGTGTCCCCCTTCCTCCCTCCACCGGTGACCTGGATACGGCTGCGGGGCTGGCATTAATCTTTAATGCCCTACTAGCCAGCGCTGGGCTAATAGGTGGGGACTGGAAGGTGCCAGGAGGTACCCAACGCCACGGGGATGGGCACAGGGCTAAACACTCTCCCTGGAAACAGCCCCAGCTAAAACAAGGGCAGGCAGGAAAATGACATCTAAATTGGGGGGAAAAAGCAGGTAACGGATGAATTTCCATTCAGCTGGGGTCAAGCTCAAATGGATCAAGCTTAGTTTGGCCACGGCTGAACATCTCCCTCCATCTAAGTTCAGCTGAATGTTCCCACTTTTTTTTATTTTATAATTTTTTGGACTTTTTTATTTAAAAATGAAACTTTTATAAAAATAAAATTCTGAAGTTTTTACAGATATAAATAGAAGGGGAACACTGCTAAAAAGCATGTGTTTCCTCCTGCTGGGCATGGCCTTAAGCCAGTAAAGACTTAACTTTCACACTATTTATCGCCAAATACCGATGAAAACCCTTCCCAAGTGATCCTCAGTCAGGCCAAGAGATGATTTCTCATCTGGGAGGGAAACCCACCTCACAGGAGACCCAACTGCTTAAAAATAGCTGCTTTTGGCTCTGGATTATTCAGTGGGAAATCCAAATCTCCACCTACGCCTATCACCCTGTGAGCGAACGCAGGTGTTTGAGAAAACAGGGGCTGTGGGGGGTTTTAACCACGGGTGGGACGTGGTGGGAGCGGGACGAGGCTCGCTCCAGGCTCGGATAATTTGGATGAAAAAGCCGCCAAGGGCGTTTCGGTGCCGCTGCCGCGGGATTTCAGCTTACACGGCGTCGTCCTCGCTCTCAGCGCAGAGCGTCGTCTTGGAGCCGTCCCGCAGCACGACGGTCAGCAGGCAGTCGCGGCTCTTCCCCTCGGGCGGCTGCACATCTGGAAATGGAAGGGGCAGGATCTGGCCTCAGCGAAAGAGGTGCCCCGGAGACCCTCCCCATCTGCCCATGGACCCTCTTGGGAGAGGGTTGGGCTCCAAATTACCCCGGCATGACCAGATTCCCCCCTGCCCCACTCATGTGACATTAAAAAAACTGTTTGCAATTTGGGTTTAATTTCGGCTCTGTCTCCACTCGCAAGATGTGGTTGGGATCTCAAAGGTTAAAAGCCAAGACGAGCAAAGAGCTGACCAGCAGAAACTTCCACCCCCACGGCAGAAAGAAAATGGAAGGGCAGAAAATTGCCAGAAATCTGATCGAGGCCACGAGGCCGAGCTGTGTTTGCTTTGCATTTGCCAGATTGCAGCAAGCACCCAAATTCTGTAGAAACTCGAGATGCTCGCTGCTGGAGTTGGATCATGAGCTTGAGCAAGAAAAAAATCTTAAATCCACGAGGCTCGTGCATCTTCCCCTGTTCTCAAAGCTCGGCGGGACCCTCTGGTGAGCATAAACCTTTGGGTTTGTGCTCCCACTGTGGCATCCCGGCATTGCTGCCACTCGCAGCCCAAGAAAAAGGCGCTTTGTGCAGCAGCCGTGGGCTGCCGGGGCCGAGCCGAGCCGGTGCTTTGTTCTCCTTGTTTGTGCGAGACGGCAAGGGATGAGTCAGTGCCGTGGGATCATGTTTTGAACAAGCACAAACCAGGAGGAGAGTTTCTCCTTCCTTCCCTGTGGAAAAGCAATGGAAGAGAAGGTGCAGCATGCAACTCACAGGGAAGGGCTTGCTGCTGGCTGGGAGCTAGAAAGGGGTGTATTAGGCAGCCGGGATTATTTTTGGGGTATCCTAGACGTGCACAAGCACAAGCAGAGCATCATTTGAAAGGGTTACAGCTACGTGGAGAGCTCTGCACGGGATGGGGCTGGGGACGCGGGACTTTGCTCACCTCTGCACTCGCGGCCGGTCTTCACATCCCGGCAGCTGTATTTGATGTGGATCCGGCCGTCCATGTCACGCTGCGTCTCGTCGTGGTAGTAAACCAAGCTGCCGTCCAGGTAGAGGACGAACCAGTTTCTCTTCCAGCGGCGCAGGATGGAGCCTGATGGGATGGGGAGGAGGTGAAGGACCCCAGTGAGTGCAGTGGGATACCACGAGACCCAACACCGTCCCCCAAATTTGCAGCCAGATCCCACCACCCCTTGCAAGAGCCACTGCATCTCGCAGGACACCCGTGCCTGGCGTGAGCATCCGGGGCAGCATGACCAGGTGGCTTTAAATTAAAAAAAGCTGCCAAAAAAGCCATCAGGGCATCTCGGTGCTGTCCTGCCGCGCACACGGGACCAGATCCAACTCCGGACGTGGAGCCGTGTGTCTCTTTTCATGGCAGACAGCCCCTCTCTCCTCTTACGTAAATCCGTGAGCGGCTGAGCCGCGATTTCCTCGCTGCCGTGGATTAACCGCCCAGGTCGGGGTCCATTCTCCCTCCCTGTGCCTCCTCCCCGCATCCCATAGCCAAAACCTGTCCGGGTTTTTTTTCTGGGGGGCTCCCAACCTGGAAAGCTCAAGGGTTGCACTTACTCTGCCGCCAAAGCCAACCGCTCTTCACCAGCGCCATGGCTGCGAGAGGGTTTTCCGGACCTGCTGGCACGGGAAAAATAAGGTGATTAAAACAGCAGCTCCTGCCTCGCCTACGGCTTTTCCCCCAGCTCTCACCTCCCCGCAGCTCCGGGAGCAAAGCGGGATGGGGATTCACCCTCGTTGCCCCTTTTTTTTGTGGGGGGGATGAGCCGAGCGCACAGGTTAATCAGGGTTAGACAGATGTGGGATTTCGTCATCTGGGAAACGTTGTGAAAGCAGGGAGGAGGAACTCCAGCCACCTTTCTTTCTGCCTTTAATCTCATTGGGATTTAGGGATTATCATCCCATGGAGGTAAGTGGAGAAATCCAGGCCATGTATGAGAACAGGCAGCAACTCCCCACGGCCCCGGTAACTTTCCACGGCAAACGACAACCACACTTGTTTATTTTCCCCTGCCTAGATGGAAATTAGTCCTTAATAAGGCCATGAAGTCATCGCTCACCGAGTCCCTGAGTAGAGCCAATACCCCAGGGCCAGGCAGAAGCGGTTCCCCAGCCACAGCCCCCGCATCCACGCGCCAACCAAGAGCCCCAGCACTCTGATGACGGGGGCTCAGCACCCCAGGACGGCCTCCAGGACCGGCTGCCTGGGTCCCCTCCTGGTCTGGGGGCACACCAAGGCGCAGACCCCCACCCAGTACCTCTGTGCCTTGGTACCTGCGTTACCCAGCGCCCGAATCCCTGGGTATCCACATCCCCCTGGAATCCGCAGCCCTGGTACCCGCATCCCCCTGGCACCCACATGCCCCTGGTACCTACATGCCCCCGGCAGCCGCATCCCCCTGGCACCCACATGCCCCTGGTACCTACATGCCCCCGGCAGCCGCATCCCCCCGAAATCACAGCCCCAGGTTACCTACATCCCCTGGCACCCTCGCCCTCTTCTACTCGCATCCCCCAGGTACCCCCATCCCTCAGTACTCACATCCCCCTGGCAACCTCAACAGCCCCCCCCCGTATTTGCAGCCCCCGGTACCCACATCTCCTGGTACTCGCAGCCCCCGGCATCCTTCCCCCCTGCCA
>NW_010972972.1:6213874-6217832 GCF_000737465.1 Haliaeetus leucocephalus | reverse complement strand
GGCTAGGTAAAAGCAGCCTAAGGTACCGAGCAGGGGGGAAAATACCGCTTTTTCGCAATTTATCCCCCGAAAACCAGATGCCCGGTGCCGGCTCGGCTGGGTAGAAGCATCTTAAGGTACTAGGCGGGGGGGAAATACTGCTTTTTAGTAATTTATCCCCCAAACCCAGATGCCCGGCACTGGCATGGCTGGGCTGGTGCCGGGCTGGTGCCACTGGTGATGCCCGTGGTTGATCCGGCCGCGACCCACCAAGGAGTCAGGATCCAGTACCTCCAAGCCACCCTTTCTTCCCCAGAGCCCCCCTTTTCCTCTGGACATGGAGCAGCCACAGGGTTGGGAGAAGCCGGGCAATTGAGGGGGTCCAGGTGGGACTACGGGGGCCATAAACAACCCATGTGCTTGGGTGCCCTTGGGAGGGCTCAGCCCAGACGGCAGCTCCAAAGCCATACCCGGGGCAGCAAGGGGATGCCCGGGGGTCTCCTGCCCCACACAGAGATAGGACCGGAGCTGGTTATAGGGAGATGACATGCTTGGGAGATGCAGGACCCTCCTCCGGTGCTGGGAATGGGTCTGAGGAGGCGTTGAGTACCACGACGGGATCCTGCCAGAGCAAGGACCAGGGGCACACCACCGGTAGGAGCATAAATCAGGAACAACTCAAATTATTTTAAGCACCTAAGCGCTCAGCTGCATTGAATTTCTGAGTGGAGTGAATTCTTCTCTGCGTTAAAATCAAGGTCTGACCTGGTTCCAGTTGGATGTAAGAGCAAAACTATCACTGGCTCTGGAGACAAACGGGCTGAAGTCACACGTGCTCAAAGGCTGCAGGGTTGGAAAAGCTTCTGGAGTTGTTGCTGTGCATTACCAGGGCCCTTTGCCCCATTCCAGACATCTGAAGCTCTGCAAATCTGTTGGGAGCAAAAAACCAAAACAGAGGTTAGGAGGGAGGAGAGCCTGGGATGCATCCCTGTGCCCGGCCAGCAACTGGCGGAGACACAGTCCCCGGCCCCCAGGCAGATCTGGAAATCACAGACTGAGGAACTGCGGGGAAAACGCGAGGTTGAATTATTTGGGCAGATCAAGAGCCAAGAATCACCCAACCCCTCTTATCCACTCCTCCTCTTCCACAAAATAAGCGCCAGCAAGCAATAACTATATATTTTTAATATATCTCTCTCCATACTTATATGTAGGGCATACCCAGGCAAACGTGGCAGGATTTGCGCGTGGGCAGGGATGTGTTTCTATTGAGACAAGCCTGTGGCGGGAGCCCAGAGCCTCTCCCAAAGCCTTTTTTTGCTGCCTGGGGAAGGAAATAGCACATTTCCTACGGCTCCACTCGCGCGCTGGAAACGGTTGGGCCCGAGACAACTTAGGGAGCGCAATCCCCGGCGGCTGGCTGGCATTACG
Organism: Haliaeetus leucocephalus; assembly: GCF_000737465.1. NCBI lineage: Eukaryota > Metazoa > Chordata > Aves > Accipitriformes > Accipitridae > Haliaeetus > Haliaeetus leucocephalus. The sequence continues at coordinate 6,216,422 of NW_010972972.1, read as the reverse complement.
TGGCTTAAAATACAAGCCAGGCTATTTATAGTCAAGGCTGGGCTGATAATAAAGATGTTTATTAAGCATATGGCAACCCTTAATACAAAAAAACCTCATCTATTCCAGCAGGCTTTTCCAATGTAAAGCCCTTTCCCCTCCCCTCCCTCCAGCGCTGGCTTTACTGTGCCAAACAGCAGAAGGAATTAAATTAATCCAGCAGCATGCAGGTTGATTATGAAGGAGTTAAACTGCAATTGCCCCATCGGCCAGGCTACATAAATGCAGCCCCACGCATCCCTCCGTGCTGGTTATCGGGCTGCAAAATATCCTTATCATTCTAAATATTTCAGAGATGTACATTGGGAAATCAGGGGCTGGGCCAGATACTTTGTTCTGCAATGAATTAATAAAAAAAGTTCACTTAAGAAGGGATTTGGGCTGAAATTTGGATTTACTCCGTGCTGTCCACTGGTATCGGGCTGCCCCTCCGTAGGTAGAGGTATGCCACAGTTCAGTATAAATTGTTCTCAAAGCTTTTCCGCCGCGTTATTGTGAGCTCTGCCACAGGACCGGAATAATTTGTCTCCTTGACAGCAAAAGGACATGCTGCCGAGTGAAATAAATAGATGCTCTATTTAAAATGGCAGCAGATTTTCATGGGGTTGAAAATCTATAGTGCTGCACTAATGGGTTCTGCTTGGCTGCAGCCCCCGGTCGGATGGCAGATAAGACATCAAGTTTATTCCAAGAAGGAGAGGAGGGAAACAACAACAACAACAAAAAAAGAGAGCAGAAATAAACCTCCCCAGGGAGCAAACATCAACGCAGCCCACATGTTTGTGATGGACGGGCTGAAATGGCAGGCGTCGGGGATTGCAAACTAAACGTGGTACCATTAAAACATTGCCAAATGGCTCTGCTTTCCTCTGGGGAAGAAAATTATGCTGGCATGAGATTTTGGGGGCTTGGTTTATTTTTTTTTTGCAAACTGGGGTTGGTGTTTTTTGGTTAGACGGGATAAATTTGGGACACACTGGGTGGAAATGGTGACCTGAGGAGCCAGGAGGTTATTTCCAGCTGGCAAAGCTGTGCAGGTGGAAGAAGGGAAAGGATGCAACATGGGAACAGACATGGCCTCTCGCTCAGGGGACCCAAATCACAGATTTTTCCCCCCCGATTTTCCATAGCAGCTGGGTGCTGCTCAGTAAAAGGGACGGACTTTGAAACTTCCAGTTTGTCTTTCCTCCAGCTGGGCTCTGTCCACATCTCACCCGGGTGGTTGTTACAGCAGGAAGCTGTCACAGAGCAGTGGCTCAGTGCCTGGTGGAGATCTCTGTCCTAGCCAAAGCCTTGGGTTTTGGGTACGAAACAAAGGATTTTTGAAACTCTTCCCATGTCTCACATGATGTAGGAAAGCAGCATCTCCCCCGGTGGGTCTCCCCTGTCTCCTCCTGCTGTGGAGGCGGGTGGGCAGAAGCTCTGGGGGTTCGGACCCGCTGTCCCCGTGCTTGAACCCAGGGAGAGCCACGGGAGAGGATACCCCAACACTTGCTTTTTCTCTCACAAACATGCACCTGCCGTTGGGACAGGTCAGTACCTGGCTTGTAGGGGGGGATAAAACCCCCACGGTGGGCTGTTAAAGAGCCCCCAAATACTGCTGGAGGCTCCCTTAACCGTGTAATATTGGGCATCACTGCGGCTGAGCACGTCCCATCGGTGCTGCCAGCGTCCTCCATCCTGCGGGAGGAACCTGCAAGGAGAAATGTTTCCTTCAACAGGGTTTTCACAACATCCCCCCCATGCCAGCGTGTCCAAAGGGTGAGAAACCGAAGCGCGCAGCTCGGGTATGACCCTTGCCACCCCTGGGACACCCCCATCCCGACTCCCTGGTTCCCCAGGGGGTTGTTTGACATCGATCGCTCGGGAAACAAAACTGCCAGCACGCATCTTCACAAAAAGCGAAATACTTTGAACCGCAGTTGAGTGTTGTGAGAGACTGAGGAGGGGACGTACCCCTGTTGGTGTCAGTCCCCGAGGGAAGACCCGCAGGAATTTAATTCTTCACCTCCCAGATTACCAACACTTTCCCAAAATACTCCTTTCCCGCCCTGAAACCGGGGCGCTGAGCTGCGGTGATGCGCTTTGCACCCACCTCATCGCCGCCTGCACCGGTGGGTGCCGCTGGTCCCTCCTATGAGGTTTCCCGTGAATTTTTTTCACACCCGTTCCTGCGTGAAAAAGTAAAAGCGCTCGTTTGCGTTGCCGGAGAAGGGCCCTTTCCCTCTCCCCGGCCAAGGCCGGGGCCCCGAGGCTCTCCCCTCCTCTCCCACCACAGGCCCGGGCTGATGTAGGGGCTGCGTTCACCGGGCGGCCCGAGGATCGTCTACCCGGAGCCGGGGTCCGGGTCCCGCCGAGCCTCTCCTCACACGGCCCGGTGGGGATCCCCGGCGCGGCCCGTGTCCTCCCCTCAGCCCGCGCGGACTACAACTCCCGTCATGCCCCGCCGAACTACAACTCCCGGCATGCCGCGCCGCACCACCTCATCTTCCCCCTCCCCTCCCGCAGC
>NW_010972972.1:6212384-6213042 GCF_000737465.1 Haliaeetus leucocephalus | reverse complement strand
CGGGGATGTGGGTGCACCCAGAGATTTAGGGGGGGGATGCTGTCGCTTCACGCCGTACCCACCGAAAAAATCGAGAGGGGCACGTGGGGACGACGACGAAGACGAGGGCGAGAGCGATATAGGGGAATATTAACGAGCCCGCCAGCAACTTTATGGGATGGGAAGGGCCGAGTTGCGGCCGTCTATCCCCCGTCCCGCTCCCTTTTGCGGGGGGTGTAAAAATGACCCAGGTTTGATGAGAGGGGGGGATGCCGGCGCACAACATCCGTAGCCTGAAAGCAGAGAGCGCAAGGTTGTGAAATGTAAGGTGGCGTTATTTTTTCTGTCTGTATAAAATAGTATGTGCTATTCATTTTTATGAAAGGGGTGAATTTTTTTTTCCTTTTTTTTTTGTTTTGGCAATAATTGCTTGAATACTTTGTTATTGGTGTTGTGGCTTTCAGGGCAATGAAGTCCATCGCTATATTGTGGGTTAATAATGCCCAAAAGGTGCTTAGCTTCAGTCCTTTATAGAAAACACAGGAGCCTTGAAGTATGGAAATGAAATAAATATTCATTATCAAAAAAAGGTTTTGTACTGTGTTGGATTTTGGGGTGGATTTTTTTCCTTTTTTTTTTTTTTCCCCCCCCCCCCCCCCACCCACTGTTGTGGTTTCCC
>NW_010972972.1:6006394-6212374 GCF_000737465.1 Haliaeetus leucocephalus | reverse complement strand
TTTTTTTTTTTTTTTTTTCCCCCCCCCCCCCCCGCACATCATGATGATAAGCTTTCAGGTTATGGCTTGTATTTCCATAGACTGAATTTCATTCAAAAGGCATTCATTTAGGGCTGAATACTGTCAAATGTAGAAAAATGAGCAGGTTGAGGTTTTTTTTTCCCCTCTCTTGGACAAAGGCATGTTGTATTAACCAGAAAGAAACCCCAAGTGATTCTATTTATGTTTTAATCAAAATATGATTTAAGATGCAGTGGTGTGTTTATTCTTGCTGTTAAATAGTGATGGAGGAAGCTAGAGCTTTTTTTTTTTTTTTTTAAAGGAATGTGAATGATGGAAACATCTTTAGGGAAACATTTTGCTGGACTTGATTGCATCAACCGCATTATTTCATGAAATGTTAACTGTGAAGTGGTTGTTGATTAGAACTCAAATTGAGGAGTGATGTTGAGCAATGTAAAGAAAAAGGAAATTAGTACAAGGAAGCCAAATGCTTATTTCTTTTTAGTTCTTTCTGATTTTAATTTTCAATTTTAACTGTTTCACGGATTCTCTTGACCTTTATGGTTGAGTCCATTAAAAAAAACCCTAACCAACAACTATGGTCTGAATATTTATTCTTGCTAGATGCATGTCGTCATTAAAAGGACTGATATCAGTTAGCAGTGTATTTTTTGGATGAAATATATATATATTAAATCTGGTTAACTTTTCTTCTGGAAGTTACAAATATCAACTTACCTAGGTATGCATCTTAACTTTTTTTTTTTTTTTTTTAACCAAAGTAAATATTTACATTTTCCAGAAGGAATCTCTCTCTCCCAAATGATGTGCTTATAGTGGCCTTTCATTTTAGTGAACGTGTGCTAAGTATTTCAGAGATTATTGTTCGGATGTATGGGCTTTTTTGTATACTCTTCAGTTGATTAAAATTCCTGGCTGTTAGTAAAGACACACTTTTTTTGAGATGTAGATATATAGCCCTTCTCCTTTGGAACAAAGGGATGGGAAGCAACATGACTGCATGCCATGAAGGTGTTTTGAGTTTGTTCAGTAATGGGAGATACTGCTTGGAGTGAGAAACCTAAATGATACACCCATATTGTGTCAAAATTAATGTGAAATAACTATGGGATATGGTCATTTAGGGAGAACATATTGTAGAGATCCTTTCTGATCTTAGGTGATATTCATCTGTCAAATTCAATGATTAGTCTGCATCGCAGGAGGTGAACTAGTTAGGGATTTTTAAAAATGCTCTTTGCAGTTAGGTTTTTATGCTCCCCTGTATCAGTAACCCACCACGCGGATAACAGGCAAAAACAGGAAAGAAAGGTGATACTGCTCCTGGTGCTCCTGAAAACGTTTCTCAGGCAAGGGAAAATGCTTTGGAGAAGCATTTCTGCGAAAGGCCTTCAGTACCTCAACTGAAAGCATAATCAAAATGATAATTAAATTGAGTCTAAATTTCATTATCTGATCTGTCTAGAAGAGCTTGTGAACCTCAGTTTGGAGATGTAGGTGCAAATGCAGCCACTTCGGGCAAGGGAAGCGTGTGTTTAATCCAGGTTAGTGTCCGCTTTTGGTTAAGTTTTCGAAGGCGATCGCCGTGAGGTTGGCACTGATCTCCTGTTCTGAGAAGTGGGACATTTGCAGCTGGGATGGAGCTCCCGGGTCACCAAGTCCTACCCGCCGCCAAAGCCAGCAACCGTGGCACAAGCATAATTCAATCTTATTTTAAACCTGGGTGTTTTTCTGCTGCTGCCTGTGGCAGAGGAGCGTTCCAGACCTTTATCCTCTGGTGGTTAGAAACCTCCACATTTCCACCAGGAGCTCTCCGCCGATTTCCAGCTCTCAAGCGGCTGGTAGCAGTTGATGAGGCTGTCAAAAGGGAAATACAACTTTTATATCTTCCTTTCTGAGCTCACTCTTTCCTTCAGTCTGGATTATGATCTTCATTTGTCTTCCAGTCATGCCTTTTGGGCTTGATTGTATCTGCAGAGGCCCCCGATTTCCCTTTCCGCAGCACAAGTGCTCCGTGTACTTTCTGTTTCCTCTGCAATTCATAAGTCTCTCCTTAAACCGCGGCGTTCTTAACTGCGCGTTTCGGTCCCGAATTAGCTCCCCTCACCCTCGCTGACGTGCGGCCGGACGGCGCTCCGCTCGGCTGGCTTTTCCTCGGGCGGCTGTGGATGGTCGCGCGCCGTCTCCCTGTGCCGCGGAGGTGCTCGGGCTGACCCTTGTCACGAGGCGAGAGACGTGCGATGTCCTGCCAGTCTCCTCCTCCCAGCGCTTGTACGACAAAGAAGTATTTGAAGCATCCCCTGGAAAACCACGTTATTAGCCAGCGTGCTCGGGGAGGAGTGTCTCTTGCATCGCTTTCAAAGTGCAAACGAGGTGATTTTTCTACAGTGCCGCTTTTGATTTATTTGCGGGTGAGATCGTGTGTCTGAGAAGAAGCTGGCTGTGAAGGAGAGGTTCGTAACTATTCGCGTTGGTCTCGTTTCTTAATGTACCGTGATCTTTCTAATCAATCAGGCTCAATTGTGTTGCTTAAAACCCGTAAGTCATCATGTTCAGTCCATAGAAATATTCGATCCAAAATGACTGAATGAGAAAAGTGTTCTCGTTATATTCTACAGTATTTTTCCAAACTACGTAAACAGCATCTTTTTGCTGATTTCAAATGCAAATCGATTAGTCCCGTCTGATGTTACTGGATTCTCGTATGCTGTTGCGGGTCTCTTCAATACGTAGATGAAGATTTTTGTTTCAGTGACAATAAATAAAATCCACCTATCTATTTTTTGCCTGTTGATGGTCTTTTAACTCTTGGAATTAAAAAATACTGGCTCCTAATCTTTCACTTTTTACAACTGGGAATAAATTTTCAAGAATTATTTCCGTGTGACTCAACTACCTGCCAGTCGAACAGATGCAGTTCTCCAGAGGTGTCTAAATTGTGTTACCTTCTTGTTCTTTCCACTCAGCTGAATCATTCTGTTCCTATTTTTGTGTTTAAAACATTGATATCACTAAATATGAGAGGAAAATGTCAATGGCAGTGCTATGTTTGTTTATGCAAATTCACGTAAACTCGGTTTCTTGAGGAAGTAAGGATGATGTGATTGCACTACCTGCCCACCAGTAGTTCTGCACTCCCTTTGCACTTTGATCCAGATTTCAAAGGGCTGTAGACGTAGAAGACAATCTAGCTTTATCTGTTTTTTTAAGTTTTGAGAAGGTTGACTGCCGGGTTGAGGGGGAGAGAATAAAATCGGTGCTTCTACCCAGGGAACAGAGCTTATAACAGTTCCCCTTACTTTTCTAGGAGACAGCATCTCACTGGCTGGTTGGGACACGTGCAGGTGGAGCCTTTGCTCAACCAAGATATAGGGGCTGTGGGAGGGAGTTTGGGAGAAGTTTTGAGCAGGTGAGGGAAGAGCTTGGAAGTATTACGTGTGTGGTGGTTGATGGCCTTCACGTAAAAATCAATAGGAAGTAAGCGCTTGTTTGTCTTGCAGGTTTTGGAATAACATCTATAGGGTATATATTTTGTGGTGTTGTGCTCTGATATATTGATGCTTTGCTTTGTTGGGTGGATAATCTTGAGGTGGGATTTTATGTTTATTTACATGTTGGTTTGAATTGGTAACAACAGAAAGAGTTGTGAATTTTCAGGGGTTTTTTTTTGTTGTTGAGAGGCAGGTGCACTTTGTGATGGGTGTCTGAAGCAAGAATCCCAGACCCATAATTAAGATCCTAGTCAGGGAAGATCCAGCTCTCAAGGTATATCCAGCATTTGCAGATCTTCTGAAATTTGTGGAAGCTTTTGAGTATGAAGCAGCTTTTGAGAACCAGGCCGTTTTGTTTTTTTTTGTCTTGGGCACCAAACAGGAACATGAATACACAGGTCTGAGTAATTTCCAGATAGGTTTTTAATATATAACTTCACTCAAATATGAGCATTTTTTTATTTATGTATTTTTCTAAATCTCTTTCTCACTGCCTCTCAGTCTGAAAGCAGATGATGTGGTTCATCATGCTGGTATTGAAGTAAACTTTATATTTCTTTCCTCTTTCCTGTTGGAACCCTGTAGGGAAGTGATGATGATGACATTCATGGCATAATACTTTATTTTTCAAAGAACTCTATAGGGAATGAGGTTCTGTTGAGGAAGACGGAGACACGTTGGTTTCCTCACAGTGTGAGTGGGACTTGAATCGTTTTTAAAAAGTTCTTCTGAGCTTTGTTTACGATGGATGTGCTGAAAACCCTGAGCTCTGTAAAGGAATTTCAAGTGACTGTGTGCATTCTGGGAGGAAAAATGCCGGCCTGTTGATGCTCTCCAGCAAACCATTTAGGAGGTTATTGCCATAGGATTTGTAAAAGCTGGAAAAACACGTTTCCGTCCTCTGTTGGAGATGCTGTTTTGTATTTGGCTGTACTTTTCCCTGTCTTTCCTTCCTTTCCTTGAGTGGAACGGTCAGGTGGAAAACTGGAAGGTGGGAAAATTAAAAGGCAGAGCAGAAAAATGGGGTTTATCATAGCTTTCATACAATAACTTTCTCAATAGGAAGATTAATGCTGAAGTGTATTTGTAGGCTGAACATTTTTGCCTTCCTTGTCTTAGCAAGGGTTAGAGATTTGGGAGGATTATTGAAGACAAGCTTAGAGTATTTTGTGAGAGAAAAAATACTAAACTGGCAGAAGAAGAATAGATGCCATCGTGCCTGCTAGGCATGTCTAATTCTTTGATAAAATGGATAAAGATTGCAGACTGCAGCAAAAGTTAGAATAGACCATAACATTTTGGGTTCTGCAGGGTTTTTTTTTCTTGCTTCTAATTTGCTGTAGAACTTAATAAAAAAGATCTGCCTCTTTTATGGCATCAGACTCTTTAGTTTATCTGCTACGAATTAAAGCACAGTGTTTGGGCTTTTGCTTTCTTTGGCCTTAGATACCCAACTCTCTAAATTTGATAATGAGTGGGTTTTATCCTTTTGATGTTGGAAATACGTCCTGAAGACTAGTGAGAAGTTTTAAGCACAGTCTGCTTTTTCCCCATTTTCATTTCAGTTCTTTATACTTGAATTTGTAGGCAATGACAGCTTGCTTTTTTAATGGACAAGGGCGTTTACGTGATTATTCATAACAAACTCCTAAGACTCTTCACAGTCCCAACAGATGAGTCTGTTCCTGTTCTCTGGGTCATCCTGTTCAATGCAAGATTTTGGACTTGATGGCATTCTGTGTGTACATATGTGTGTGTATACATATGTATTTTACATAGGAGACACCTTGTTTTGTTTTATTGACAAGACAGAGCTGGAGGTGATCTCTGGAAAATGACTTGTTTGAATGTCCCTACATGGGTACTACTCGGCTTGACCTGTTTCTAGAGATACTTGGCCCTGACTGAAAGAAGTCTCCAAGCATGTTTGATCTTCTCCTGCCATTTAGGTGGACAAAGTAAGATCGCTCGTTACAATTCGTGATGATTTTTCAACCAAGATGAATGTAGTGTCTGTACGGACAGGCAGGCTCTAAGGACTTGTCCCTGTTGAAAAGTATTTTGAATTAAGCTTGTGAGCATTTAAAGTGCAATTACTTTGGAATAGGTCCCCATATGAACATTTATGCTGTAGTAGTTTATTCTGCAAATAATTTTCTTTAGTTTCCGGTGTATGTTATCACTTAATGAGACATTTAATGGCTTTCGCAAAAACTAAGGCATTACACATATTTTTCGGGTTCGATGTTGTGTGGTATAGGCAGCTAGAATAAGGTTTTCATTTGGCCTTGTGGTAGTTTGGAGGAGGAAATCAGACTTGTTTTACACATCCTCTACTCTTGTCCTAGAGTGGCCAGTGCTGTATTCAGAGGGTGGTCACTTGGCCACGAGAACAGGGTCACCCGAAGGCTCTCCTGACAGTCATCCTTGCCTCTTACTGTGATGCAAGTGAGAGGTAAAACCAGTGCAAGGAAAGTTGGTTAAAGCTCAAGTCTGGTCTTTATTTGACTTGTATTCACAACAGAGTTTTTGAGGTCTTAAAATGCAGTGCCATAAATCTGAGAAATTGTTTCTTTTTCTTTACTGTAGCATCCGAATCTCAGCTGCTACACATTCCTGGATAGCTGAGTCTTCTGAATATGGACTGATCTCATTTGGAAGCTCAATAAAATATTTCTTTCCATAAGAATTTTTTCACTGTCCATATATAACACACACGCACACAAATCAAAGTTGTAGAGAAGATATTTGGTTTGAGTTGGCTACTTCTGTGGTAGTAGACTTATGTTTTGGGCTCAATAGATAAATGTGGTGTTACATCTGTTCTCATCTGAGTTTTAGCTTTTCTTTCTTAATTCCTGGAGTTTGGTTTTATGTATGTGTTTGTTAGCGTTACCATCAAGAAATAATGTCTTAAATTGCTTTAGGCTTTGTAAAATGATCTTGGAGCGGTTTACAGCAGATTGGTGTTACCTAGAGTTTTTGCTGGTTTGTGAATCAAAGCCCTCATTTTATGTTACAAACAACTTTTGAAGAAAAGGCATAAAACCCTCAGAGTTCTTGATTGCTTTTGGATTGCCATTTAGCAAAGTGTCCAGCACGAAGCGTGTTGTTCTCTCCCTCTCTTCCACAACACCACTGTGAAGGTGTTCCAAGAGTGACCCTTTTTCTTTCTGATGCTGACTCTACCACAGTGACTGGCAGCTGTATGTATATCATTAAGGCTGCTTCTGTCCAAGATTCTTGGAAGGTCTTTGCAGACCTTCCTGGGTTAAGCCTTGCAAGATCCTTGTGCGTAGATGTACTATCTCTGTTTTTACCACGGAAGAATGGAGCCTGGAGGTTTCTAGCTGCCATTGCACAGCAAGGTTGGGTAGAGATGCTGTGCTGCTTCTTCCTTTGGAGAGTCCAGGAGATGGATTTGATTTGCTTTGTGTGCTGTCGGAATGTGCTCAGATGCTATGTTGGTGGCTTTCTGTATGGACTTAGAAGAGAGTTCCTAGAGCTTAAGTCTTAATGAGTCTGACCTCCTCGAAACCACAGATCCTTAGATCTTCCCTGGAAAAGGAGCCTAATGACTATTTATTTTGGGCTACTGTTTACCTTCTACCAGGACAGTCAGTCTTAGTTTGAAGATCTCAAGTCACAAAGAATGTGCCACTTCTCTTGATATATTTTCAGCAATGAATTACCCTCTCTGATTAAAAAAATGAGGTCTAATTTGAATTAGTTTCCAACTATTGCTTCCAAAAGCCTTTTCTTGGCTAAATTAAAAGGTCCTTTGATACCTGATAACTTTTCCTGTTGGAGGGAACTCGTAATTCCATAACTAAGTGGTCTTTCAGCTTTTATTTTGAGTAAGTTAAACATGTGGCATTGAGCTGGGAAGTGTTGGGCAGTTTCTTGCCTGACAGTGCCTTGGACTGTGTTTCAGGGTCTCTGGCTTTCAGATTTTGTTTTCTGGATGTAGTACCTTGCGTTTGGTTGTATTGAAATCTACTTTGAGTGGCCTTTGCAGTCTGAATTGTTGTGTCTGGTTGGCCTGTCCTCTTCATCTGTCATCCAGAGGACCATTCACAGATCTTGTCTGTGATTATATTAATTTTCAGAGCTATAGTGGACTTCTTGAACCGTACCGGGCTCTGTATGAAGCCCACCAGAACCCTACTACAGCTAACTTTGTTGACAGCAATTTTCCATGGATGAGTGCTTTTAGTCATCTGTCAGTTGGCCAACTCAAAATCTGTTTAGCTGCTTTGTTGACATAGTAGAGTGGTAATTTTTTAATCAAGATGTCATGCTCAACAAAAGTTTGCCTGTTACATTGCAGCAGTTACCTTTATCAACCTGATTTTGAATCTCATTTAAGAAGGAAATCAGCTTTGTTTGACAAGGCCTATTTTCCATAACACTGTGTTGACTGTTGTTAATTTTGTTCCTGTCCTTTTTAAGTCTAGATCAAGTCTGATTGAGTTTTCCCTTATTTTGTCCAGAGCCGATGTCTGGCTGATTGATAGTTACTTGAGTCATCTTTTTGCCCTGATGTTCTCATGTTAGAAATGTTTGTCTTCCAAATTTTCTCCTGCATTCCAAAAAATATTGGAATTGAAGGCTCAGGGTCTCAGAAATGTTGGGACTCTTTGGAGGACTCTTTGAGGACTCTCTAGTTCAACAGCCTGGTCCTCTGAGGCACCTTCTCTTACTGAAATGCAGAGCTAGTAGAGAGCTCGGGAGAGTCTCCAGTCCATTCCCCTCCTTGAGGCAAGATAAAGTGTATCTAGCGCATCCCTGACAAATATGTTCCTAATTTTTCCTTAAAATCTTCCAGTTTAGGAGGTACCCAGCCTCCTTAGGTAGCTGGTAGTGGGTGATTAACCAATTTAGTTAAAAGCTTTTCCCATATCTTATTTCTCTGTCAGATTAAGGCACTGCTTCACTCCAGAGGATGTGCAAAATAACCCATCCTCTTGTCTCCGTTGTCACTGATGGGAGCGTGTTACATTCTCCTTCAGTTTTCTTTCCTCTAGGCTGAACAAGGTTCTTTAATCTGTTCTCATGGATCATATTGTTTCCAAATCTCTTTATTATTTTTGCAGCTTTCCTCTGTACTCTGATGTACTTGCTTCTCTCCGAACATGGGCTCGGTACTCTGTGGCCTTGTCAGCATTGTATAAAATGAAGTAATGCTATTTTCCACGTGGCACTCTATTAAAACAATCTGAATTGCTCCCCCCCCCAATCCATTGTATTGTTGACTTATATTCATTTGTGATCCAATATACCCTCTAGGTTATTTTCTCTCGTCCAGCAGCCTAGCTAGTTATTCTTCTCCTGCACAGTGTATGCTGCTCTTGCACTTGTCTTTATTGAGTTTCACCAGGCTATTTTGCTTTGACACAATTTGATCTTGACACAGCCGTGTTGCTTCATGTTTTGCTTTATCCTGTAGTTGCTTTTATATAGGTTGCTTAATAATTTTTCTAGTATCTTCCCACTGATTGCAAGGGCAGTGAAATATCTAGTTTGCTTTAGAGGCTTTTCCAAACTCCGCTCTGTAGCTATTTCCTTTTTGATCCCAAAAGCACTTTGAAACTTTGTGAGTGAATATAAGTGGATCATCTATATGCAAATTCCTTAATTTCTCCTCTGCTAAGTTATATTTGAGAAAAATCAACATCTTAAGTGATGCCTGTTTTCATTATGTTGATATTTCATTAAGATGATAACTAAAAAGTACAAACGTCATACAAGTTAAAATCAATTATTTAAATCAAGGCATTCTTCAATCTTGATTGAATTACTAGACTTAGATATATTTAAATGCGAGTCTGTTCTTTTTCTCCTCTGTCAAGACTTACAGTCCAGTGATTACTGCAGCTTTATTGGTTGTAATGAGGTCCGGAATAGTTACTTTGTGTTATAAATTGTCACCTAGCATTTTGGGAAACTAATCCCCTATAATTAATTGCTGCATGAGAGTTTCTGTACCCCTCCTGTCTCCTCCATAACCCCACATCTTTTTTCCCCCTTCATGTGCCTATGGAGTCATGTACCCTGCTCCCTGCCTCGGTTCTTCCCAGAACCTCCTCCTGGGCTTCACCCACTAAAACACACCGAGTTATTGCCAAGCTGCCCTGGAAATTCAGTTCTTCTGCAGTCCTGATAACTGTCAAAGAGGTGACAGTTCCCCCTCTTTGTAGGGGTATGTTGCAGCCATTGCATCCCTTTCGTATCTGAACACCGTCGAGCTAATAATTTTAAAGTCCAGTCACATGCTCATCACATCAGGTTTCATTTTTTTTCTTATTGCCGGTCAGGATTTTATTTGTTCCTGCTTGTTACTTAGACTCCTTGCATCCATATATAGCAACAGAAAATTCATTTTCTTTATGGACGCTCTTGTCTGACTTTGAACCTCATTTCCCCTTCTAAGTGTCCTTCTCTTGCGTTTAGCTTATTCCTTTCCTGGATGCATCAGCAGTTTCATCTGGGAAGGTGTCTTATTAGTTGGAAAGATGCTGGCTCTGCAATTCATGATCTCTCTGTTCCCTGCAATATTGTTCCATCGCTCAAATCCAAATATTCTCATCAGTCGTGCAGCCTTGTTCAGTTTGATGACCTTTTTTTGCCTTCTCTTGCATCTAGTACTGGATGCATGTTTTAGCTCAGGGATCAACAACCTGTGGATGTGCAATCAGACTAGGAATGGAGTGTGGGGCTAATAGCATTGGCATTTTGAGGCACTCATTTGCAAGAGGCAGCAGGTTGCAATTTCTGACTCTCCCTGAGCTATATGCTCAGCAAAAGCCGCTGCCTTGTGTAAAAGCAAGATACCATCAACTAGCAGATTCCTGTCTGTTCGAGAGGCAGCTTCTACCAGATCCTGCTAGGTTTCTCTTAGCACACTCGAGCATGGGGAAGAAAAAGCCTGGCATGACACCATAAAAAGATTGCCAAACCTTGACTTAGACTTTCCTTTTCAGTTCTTTTCCAGGACCCCTGAAATCTTTTCTCATCTGCTTAGTTCCAGCTGATGCCGAGTTGCAGCTCCCGGTGTGCATGGTTGCTTCTTTTGACCAGAGTGATTAGCCAATATTTGTGATTGTCTGTTGAAAGAGGAAATTGATGACAGCCAGGTACTTCTCAGAGGCAATCGTGCTGATTCACAGAGCATGTTTGCAGAGGCTGGTTTTTCCAAACGCAGTCTGAAGCAAACAGCAGGAGACCATTTTGCTCAGTATTCCAAGGTCGTTTTTTCCTGCCAGCACTAAATACATGTGTGCCCACATGCACACGTACTCACGTGGAGAGTTTTTCTGTGACTTACACCACGGGTGTTTCTCTGGCTGTCCTTGACTTTCTCGTGTGTTCCTGATGCTCTTCCCTGACGTTTCTGGCTCTGTCAGTAGGCTCGACAGTGTGTGTATTCTCTCCTGTTCTCTGCGGTTTACATAGTTTCCCCTTCTACCAAAACAAAGCTTGATGCTCTGTGTTTGTGTTCAGCCCTTGGGAAGCTTTTTTTACTCACATGTGTTTAGGCCAGTCTGTGGCCAGCCTTGCTGGTTTTATCCTTTTCATCTAAAATTCCATGTAACAGAATCATCTGCAATGGAGATTTTTTGGATGAATTCGTAATCTGGTTCAGCCTTATGCTTTCACTTCAGGGGACATCTCTCTGCCAGAGAACCTGAATCTCCAAGCTTTCTTTTTGTGGCCGGTATTTTGCTAGTGATGACTGATGATCTCATGGTCAGATTGTGGGAGACGAGCATCCAGTTCTTTCCATGCCCACACTTTCCCTCTAGTTCACAAACTGCGTAAGCAGTCCCTCGGTTTCCCATTTGGAATATGGCAAAAAGGGTTGGTAATGCCTGTACTTCCCAAGATAGATAAATGAAACATTAGGAGATGCCACAGCGATGACTTCCCCCCCCTTTCTCCAGCACATGAAGGAATGAAAAGGTTGTTGACCCTGTGCTCACGGTCGCCTGCTTGGGTTACAGGGTCGCCTGGTTGGGTTCCTTCATTGTGCCCTTTTAAGTTTTGTACAGGTTTCAAAGCGGCAGCAAATTATTCCACTTACGTGGAAATGGCTCTCTCAGAAAGTGCGTAACATCAGTGCTGCAGAGACTATTCTGGTGTCTTACTCGTTTCGGTTTACAATTCAGGCTGGTGCCTTTGATCTGTGAAACTCTTGATTTGAATCTTATCTCCTTGTGAGACCTCTTTCCCCAGGACTGTGCTGGCAGTCAGGATTAGCTGGGCTTTACTTCGTTAACAATCTTGTTTCTAAATCTGAGAGGACTTCAGCAGAGTTTTCTCCTGGGGCAGGGGTGGCATTGATTCTGGAATATGTCTTTCTTGGTGTTATCAGGATTTTCTGGCTATCGAGATAAGCCGCGGGGCTTATGGATCACTGAGGTTTTTTCCTACGGTGGCAACTGGTGGAAGTTTTATGCGTCTTCAGTACTTTTAGGTTTTATCTGACCTTCTTACGATTTTACCTTTTTATTATTATTTCATATTTCTTGCTTATTATGTGTGTTTATATTACCCAAAAGATAGTGGGAACGACATTGGGGAAAACAGTCCCTTGTTCTTTGGCTTTTGGTTTCTGCCTGCCCTCCTGAGGTGCTGGCAGGGTACCAGAAGCATGGGCTGTCCTGAGGAAGGAGAAAATGGACTTGCACAGTTAAGTTCTAGAAGCAGGAGATCTTTGTCTTCAGAGTTTGTAACTTGTTCTGATTTAAAAATAAAATAAAATGGGAAAATCTTAAGGACCAACACAGGGACACACATTTTCTGTATCTTGACAAGTTTCAAAACTGCTTCACTGTCAGAGTTCATAAATGTGAACTTTTGCAGGTGTCAGATCTGTGGCTCTGTATAAGCGTGGGCTGTTCTGGAGTGAGGTCACTCATCTAGAAAGTTTTGAATTATGCCCATTACTGTTACTTCTGGCTGTGGCACATCCATAGGAAGAAAAATGTAAATCAGTACCACCCAGTGGACATAAGATACTAATTTTCTTACTAGCAGCCATATAACTTCTCAAGCAATGCCTGCTACCTGAAGGGCTAACTGTAAATTCTTGTTGATGCTAAAACAACCTTTTTGATGCTAAAAGGTACAACCCCAAACTCCGAGATACTGCAGTGCAAAATAAACTCGAATACAAAGGGACTCTTTGCTGCCATCTGTATCTATGTCTCAGCAGAATAAGAATTGTGATTATATTTCATGACTGCAAATTCCTGAAGCGCTGGCACCCAAATCCAGAAATCCTGACACTGTTCTTTGAAGACAAGAAGTTTTGTGTAGGTGTCTTGCAGTAATTTTAGCTCATTCCCTTGATACAGCACATATCCTCTCTGAACTAAGGCTTTTGCTTTCCTCCAGATGTAAAATACAGCATGCTCTAAAGGCTCTTCTGGTAGCCAAGTATCAGGAGATAGTATTTTGATGATATAGTATTTAGACTACATACTAAAAACACCTCAAGTACTTTTATGGCTTCCTTCTCAGACCATCTGAGCCACTTACAAACTGTAGTTAACATAAGAGTGCTTTTAGAGGTAGAGAAGTGTCGTTTACCCCAGTTCCCCATCTGTAAAATGTGCATCAGATGGGCTGAGAACCTAGTTTTGTCACTGGTTTAGGTGGGTGCAAGTCCTCAGTGTTGCAAAAGATGTAGTTCTGCCCTCCCTCCTGCCGCGCTCTTTAACGTCCCTTGTGCTAAAGGCATCGTTTCATGAGATACTGATGGGACCAATATACCAACACCTTCTGCTTGGAGCTGCCCACCTGGTGTGAACTTGTACTTGGGAACACATGGCCAAGGAGAAGGGAGGAAAGGTGAGACCACATCTTCTGGTAAAACCATGAGTTTATTGACTTAAATGACCTTAAATTTGGCTTCAGGAACTAAACCAGCATCCTCAGGGTGTATCCTGCCATGAGTTTGAGGAAGGGGACTGACCACCTTGCTACGCCATCTGTGATGCTTGACTGACTGTGTGGTGAGCTGATTCAATGCACTGAACTGGCAGGAGAATAACCTACAGGAAAGCCTTGGAAATAACCTACAGGAAAACCTTGCAAATAACCAAGACAAACATTGCAAAGCATAAATTGGTAGGGGAAGAATAAGCTCAGGGATAACGGCTGGCATCTTCTGGGGCTTCTAACAGGAGAACTCCCTTTAATTTTTTTTTAAATTTATAGCAATGCAGTGTTTCTTTTGCTGGCTAAAGAAGGTGGACAGTGGCAGCTGACTTGATCTTGTTGTACACCTAGGGGTCTTGCCATTTAGTAAAGAGGGAGCAGGAAAAAATCCAGAGAGTACATTTACTTAAGATGTGTTCTCAAGACGAAACACGGATGCTTCGCTGGAGATCAGTAGTCTCAGCAAATCTTTTTATATTGAAATAATTTAATGGGAGTATCCATTTTAAGATTATTGGGGGGTATCCAGAGCCTATTCCTGGTACGAGAGCGGAAATCTGTTTTAATTGGAGCAGCTTTCTGGGAGCCATGCTTCCTGCCAGAGTGGTAACAGTAAGAACGATCAGTAGCCTGAGAGATGATAAAAACCCCAGGCATTTTACATCCATTTCAAGTAGCCTGGGTGCAGTAAGAAACAGAACAAAAATTGGGCAGCACTTGGGAAAACAGAGGCTCTGTGTAGGGGATTCGGAGACTATATACTAAACCTCCCTGAAAAGTACCTGAATCAATGGGGACATAGTTCCTGGGTTCACCTTTTGTGTTTGTTTTATTGAATATCTCATACTTAGAGAGGGGATAAGAATCCAATGCTGCCACAAATAGGACTTGAGATTTCTTTGTTACTTATGTATAATTAACCCTGATGATCTCTTCCTGATTTGGCTCATTTCTCTATTTGTAGGCAACATACAAGAGCGAAGAAACAAAACCAATTAAAACTAGGAAACGAAGACAAAATGTTATCAGATAACCCAGGGAAGTTAGATAGCTGGAAGCCTTTAAAAATAGTTTTTTGAAGATAACTGTATCCCTCTAATTTCAGAAGAAAAAAGTGTGCAGGTACCTTATTTTTAAACCAGTTCTGTTTTCTGGAATGTCTGGAAAATTGAGCTTAACCATTAAAAGTGCTGCTCCTTCAGCATTTAGTCTTAGAAGTTTTTGTTTACAGGGACAATTTATTCCTGTTTGACAGTGTGCCTGTAATACACAATGGTAACAAAACCTCAGAATTTTGTTCTCACATACTAAACTGAACAGTAAAATGAAAATACTGTATTCAAAAATAAATTTCAGATAATTTGGGATGATGGACGTGAAAACCTCTCTGCTATAAACATATGTTTGTTGCTACAGCAGAAAAGACTGTGCTGTAATCTTCATTTTCATACCCTAATTATAGTTTGAGTCCTCCTAAAATTTACCTCTAAGTTTCCTTAAATTAATTGTTTTCAGAGTGATTGCACTATCTATCTCTGATGTATCTGACCAAAGCAGCTGATTTTTATCTTAACGCTGATTTTCATCTGGGTGTCTTAAAGGCAACAATAGTGCAATACGTTCTTATTTTCTGAAACTGCAGCTGTTTGAAGTGTCGTGTATAGACTCATTAGTGAAGTGATATAGCAGAGTCACACATTCTTGGACAAAAAGCATATTATGGTTTAGGAAAGGATAAACTGAAATTTGCGGAGAATGCTCTAATTCTCTTTTTCTCTTTGGAAATCTTGAATGCACTGTATTTTAAATATATTTTTCACATTTGGTAGGAGAATCAGTACAGTAAAATAAACCTGTACTAATGCATGCTGTTATGACACAGATGGTTAGCACAGGCATGTAGCAGTATGTTCTCTGGTTTTTTTGGGACCCTTTTAGCAGAACACAAAGGGAGCAATAAGATGGAGATCCATAGTGCAATTTCATAGCAACTGCTGCTTTAAGGAAGTTATCTGGTTTGAAGCTTTTTGCAGAAGTTGGATGCAACAATAGATACAGTAAAGCTATTTATGTGATAAGAGTTGTTTAAATAGGATGTTAGTCATAATAATGGTGTAATTTGCAGGACTCATTGCTGTGTTTTTATTCCCATAGAAATAACAATATGTGTTTGGACTTGCAGGACTCGTGTTGTGGTGGATTTTGGTGGCAGGTTGTCTGATGTGCACTCTTCATCCTGGATGGTGCTGGGCTAGTGCCTTCAGTAGCGCTGGGCGATTAGTTTTGACTTCTGAGCTGGTAGGTGGTCACTAGGTAGCTAGTTGGTCTTTGCAAAAGTGCACAGAATGGATGAGAACCCACCTTTAAAGGTTAAAGACACCATTGTGTTTATATGTGGATTTTCACTTTGAGTTCTTTAGTTTCTCAAAGCTTATGTCTCTCAAAAGCCATAGATCTGGCAAGTTGTGAAAATCCATTTTTCAAAGGTTACTGTTTTCAACTTACCTATTCGTGATTCTGCCGTGTATACATAGGCATGCAATAAACACCTCTTAAAAATGTCTTCATATAAGAACACTGAGACAGCCAAACCTCAAATAATAAAGGAGTGCTTAAAGAATTGAACTCAGTCTTGTTAGAGCAGATCTACTTTGCAAGTTACTGTCAAGTTCATATTAAGTTAATAATGCCTAAATAGGCTGCCAGTTTATTTCTTCACTAGGAAATTAAATCAAGTTGACTGTGCTCAAATTACTCTTTGCAAATTAAGTAGCTCGAAGGAGAGCAGCAGCACTAAGAAGTAAGCCTTGTCCTGTGGTGCCTGCAGACCAGGTGCTGTGCTGAAGCCTCTGGGGATGTATCAACAAATGAAGCTGTGCTTTAAATTGTGTCCCAGAGAACTGTGACTTCTGAGGCATTTTAGTACCAATTGATATTCTGATTAAGAAAATTGGCAGTATGTTATCAAATAAAGATGATGTTAATCACATTAAGAACAGTAGTTGGGTCTCAAACAATGGCCATTGACAGGATATTGTGGTCAAATGGATGGAGTTTTAGAAGGGTTTCAGCGAACCAGCAGTGGACCCAACTGAAGCATTTTTATTAGTGCTCTTGAAGTAGTGTCAGTACTGTTTGTGAATGACACGTCATACAGAGGGGCAAAGCAATAAATCATGACCTGTTAAACATGGGGAGCAGATGGACACCTCGGTGGAGTCTCCTGCTTCCCGACTGCCCAGGCTGGAGGGACAGTGGAGACCATTCAGCATTCTCGCTTAGATGTGCTCATCGAGGGCAGGTATCATCATACGAGGTGCTTCTGATGGCTTGGTACCTTGGGCTTGGCACCTCTGTGTTTGATTTAAGCTATATTGAAACAAGAGAATAAAATAGGCGCAAAGCAATGCTGCTGGAGGTAAGAGTTGCAAGCCATGCTTACAAAATGAGGTGGAAGAAGGAGAGAGTTGTATTATGAGTAGTAATGCTGAAAGGGATTAAAAGGTCAGTGATGGGCAAAGCGGGTTAGTCTAAACACTAGGGTTGATGCTGTAGCAAAAAAGGCAAATTTTTTTTTTTTTTTAGGTTCATGAGCAGGAAAATATTTAAAAGAGAGCAAATCTCATTTCTGTATTTGGTACTCGTGACTTTCGTACAGGAAGATTGTGTATGATTTCCATTTCAACATCTTGAAATAGCTCTTGGATAAGTTGTAGGGGAACAGAAGAAACACAAAAATAGTCTGAGGACTAGAAAAAACACGCACAGAGAAGCTTAGAGCTAAGTCTGTTTAGCTTATCAGGGGAAGCACTTGACTGCAGTAGCATCACAGAGAGAAAATTCCAGGCACTGAGTGTCCTCCTATGCATCCAAGGAAGTCGTACCTAAAATCAGTGTTTTAAAGTGGAAACTGGGCAGTTCAGAGTTGAAGCGAGGCATGGTTTTATTAGGGAGGTGGACCGCCCATTGTATGAATGATCAAACAAAAAAGAGCACTTTCCATCTCTAGAAATTCCCCTATTGGATCACTTTTCTTTTAAAACTGTACAGGCCAATAGAGGGTATGTTCTTCTCGAGTATTAGGCTCAGTTTGTGGGCAATACTTAGTGGCATGTGGTAGGCAGGAGGGGAATTTCAGGGAAGCTGTGGTCTCTTCTTGGCCTTTAAATTGATGAAACTCTGAACACATCTTTTCTTCCCAGGCAGAAAGAATTGCAGAGAGGCACCAGGCACCGTTAACCTGTAGCCACGTTACAGAGGTTCTGTTAGGAGGTGAAGGAGTTTGCTAATTGAAACATTAGTTTTTACTTAATGGGCCAACCTTCACGTTAAAATTACTGCCTTGTTCTAGTTAAAAATTTCTGTACGGGATGGTAAGGGCGGTTTTGGGTTATAGCTCAAATTAACTGCGAGCTGAAGACAAGCCCTAAAAATGTTGTAGAGCACATGATGACTATGGGAACGGAATTGTATTGTTGAGAGTTAAGGGTAAAATTCTTATATTTATAATAAGGAATCTCTAAAAGCTGTAAAATACATGTGGAAAGCTGGACTGTTCTGAAATTTGATGATGCTCACAGGGCGATGGGTGGTGGCTGGTGATCTCAATTTAGGATCAGTTGAGGGAGGGATTTATGGCATGAAACCATCTGTATAACCACTACTTACAAACCACCTGTAAACTTTCTTTCGCCCCAAAGTGATCTCATCCTGAGTGTTTACCTCTGGCTGCTGTGCCTTTGGAAAATAATTTAGAAAACTTCATAAAATGGAGTTTGAAGTGCATGTCGGCACCAGCTAAAATGATGCAACAAGAATACTGCAAGGCATGTGAGCAGCAAGACAAAGACTCTATTTAAATCCCCTGGCTCCAGGCGATGTATTATAGTATCTGGATGTCTCCAGATGATCTGTTGTGGGCATTGAAGCCAGGCGTCACTGAGGTACCGGTCAGACCCTATTCATAGTGGTTTTCAGGAAATGTGCCACATGCATTGATCAGTCTTTGTTCTGCATCTAAAACCTATTTCTGCCAGTTCTGCCTTGCAATCAAAACTGCTGGTTTGAGTGATATTTGAAGTGATCTAAGAATACTTTAGATGTATTGTCAAGGGATTCAGTGCTAAATAAATTATAGGAAAGATAAGATCCTAGTAAGCGTTTGGATAACATAAGCAAGACTAATGGTTTTTAACCTGTTTTCTGAACAGTGGGGCATGACTGATCAAAGAAAAAAAAAAATTGTCTCAGTGGCTTCTTTGTACCAAAACTTTCAAGAGCTGAGAATGAGCAGCCAAGGTAAGAGATTCAGGGCTTAGGAAAGAAAGGGCTGTGTGATGAAAGAAACTGGGGTGGGAGGTTATGAAAGTACAGGTTGACAGCTCTGTCCTTTTTATCAACATTTCCCCATAGGGATCTGCTGTAGAAGACTTTGGGCAGGCTAGTGTAGCCTGGATACTTACTTTTTAATTAATTTTTTTTTTTTAATCAAAGACCTTTATTGTGCTGTAAAGAAGTTTTGAGTTTCTAGAAAGCTGGTCTCCTTTGCCATCCGGGCAAAAAAGAGCTGAAGAGGTTGAAGGCTGGTCGCTGAGGGGAGGTGACTGTGCTTGAGGAGCCTGGGAAGAAAGGCAAGTGCAAATTTTCAGGTGACTTCCCTCCTGCCTTTCTTCTGTCTCTGGCAAATAACATTTCTTGCAATTCCTGTCCATGTTTGCCCCTAACGTAGGAACTTAGGAGTTTGTTTCCATT
Organism: Haliaeetus leucocephalus; assembly: GCF_000737465.1. Taxonomy (NCBI): domain Eukaryota; kingdom Metazoa; phylum Chordata; class Aves; order Accipitriformes; family Accipitridae; genus Haliaeetus; species Haliaeetus leucocephalus. Next base: position 6,193,163 of record NW_010972972.1, on the reverse strand, counting down.
CCTGATTCTCAGTCAGGGGAAGAAATTAAGAATTTCCCAACGTTTCAGTGTTGCCTGCAGCAGTGGCAACCAGATGTGGTGGTCTGGTAGTGACCATGCTCGCAGGGAGGAGGAAAGATGAGGCTGGAAATGAGCAGGGGAGCTTATGGACACAGTGATGCTCAGAGTTATATTTCCTCAGAGGCATTTTAGCCATGTACTTCTTGCATGGCCGAGACACACCTATTTCTTGGTGTGGCATAAACACACCAAGATGAAGTTTAAATAAAATGGGTCACGTTTTGTTGTGGCAGTGCAAAGGCAGAGTGAGGAGCTGGAAGAATAGATCTGTGGTGTGTGGCATGCTACCCTGAGCTGTGCTTGTGAGTGGAAACTGATAAAGGCTGTGCTTGCGCCAGATTAAGCTGTCCATCTGTTTGGAAGCAGATTATTGGGCAGCATACATGGGTTCTTCTTGTGTAGCTGAGCACGACCACATGGAAAGAGTGGGCCACCTGTGCTGGAAATATATGTGAGAAATCCCTTCTTCATACAGCAGGTCTGAATTTGAGTGCGGAATTAGGCTGCTTCACAAGCAGGATTGTGATTTATTAATTCTCGTGTAATGGGTCCCCATTTTACAGCAGAGGAACTAAGGTCCAAAGAGGATAGTTAAGTATTCATCAGAAAAATATTTGCTCGCAAATACCACATTTGTCTCTTGAGATGTCCGAGGCATGTGTTTTCAGAGAATCTCTGCATCTTCACATCGCTTCATGTATTCAATACAAAGCTCTGTTGACCACAGATGTGATTGTGAGGTCATAGTATCTAACTTGCAGATTTGGCTTTGAGTGTCCAGAAAATGAAGATTACACAATTAATTAGCTAGAAGGAGTTTTCAGTTGAGCATCATGGAGAATCTCTGTGGCAGAAGCTAGGAGAGACCAGTTCCTTGGGGCAGTATTCATCTCAATGCTTGATGGCAAGACCACACCTGCTGTTCTCGCAGGTTCTGTACTATATGCCATCCAACTTCTTCAGCTGAGAGGGCAAGAGTCCTGCAGACAACAGCTTCATTCACTCTTAAGGCTAATTTCGTTCTTGAACAGATTAAGATGGGTCTCCTAGCGAAAAAAAAAAAAAGTGAGTGTGAAGGATCAGTTCTAAAATATCATGTACTATCAGTGCTGGAATTTCTCTTTTTGTTGTGTGGCTTTGCAATCACAAGTGTATATTCATGCCAGGCTTTGATGAACTAGAAATCTGAAAAACAAAAATTTATAATATGGAACTATGTTTATCGTTAAGACTTTAAATAGCAAACACAGCTCAAATATAAATAGTCAGTGTGAGGTTGATACTATTTGTGCAAAGTAACTGTTAGAAGGGACTCATGCTATTTGATGTTTCTTACTATTTTATTTTATTTGATGTTGGAGAATTCTGAGATTGGAAAAATCCTGAATCCTGGGTACCAAAAATCATAATTGCAAAGAACCCGTGTGCTGAGCCTGTGGGGATGGAGTAGAGTGCCTGTTGTTGGCATATGTAAAGGGCTGAGTGGAGGAGTAGAAACATGAAATATTCTGTGTTTAATTGTGGAAGTTAACCTGTAAAAGCTGCGGTTTTCAGAGGTCTATAATTTGGCCAGTTAGGGCTGATTTTTATGAGCATAGTTAAACACACATCTTTAATGTCTATTAACTTTGCCTCACCTTTTGGCAAAGTCCTGTAACTAAATTTTGGATACAAAATACTCAGATAAGGTCTGGTCTCCTTAGTGTCAGCAGAAGTGGACCAGTGCTGCCTTCTCAGGGTTGAAGTCCTGCAAAATACATTACAAGCCAGATGCCAAAGGTAGAAAACTGTGGCTTGAACAATTAAAATTTATTCAGGTTTCAATGTCACTGAAACCAAGCAATGGAAAGTGGGAGAAAACCTTTATTAAAGTTGTCTGTACCAGCTGCACTTTATGGATACAGAATTTTACTTACAGTTATGAAGAATGGTCCTATACATTTAATGTATTGAAAGACACGTCCACTTTATTTAGCTGGAGAAATTTGGGTACAAAACTACTGTACTTGATGGAAATGTCATTCTTTGCAGTTAAATTTTGCTGTTCTGCTTACTGAAGCGTGTAAGAAAGACCTAGAATGATATTCTGACTTTTTCTAGCATCATTTTTTTGCTATAGCCTCTGCATGACATTGTCCTTGACAGGCATCACAAAACATTAAAGATGTTGCACTGACTAATCTAACATTGCTAGCTATGATGGGGTTTCACTGAGCTCAGCCAAAATAGCATAGCTGTGTATAAGAACAACAGTTTTGTGTGTTTCAGATAGTATCTATAAATCTGTCCTTAACCAATTTTTGAACTTAACTGTTTGTATATGCGCAAATACATGCACACAGCAACTCTTGAGGATGGCCTTAGCTTTATATAGACACACATATATGTCTATATATATAGGATTAGACCTTAAAAAGATTTTTTGCTTCTTAGAAAAATAGCATCCCTGCCTGTAGTTTATAAGGGATGTATATTGTTTGGGTAGAAGTTTCACAAATGAAAACCTTGTCCCTGTTTTGCAGAGAACTTTGTATTGAGTAGACAGTGTACAAAGGGAAACAGAAATAAATAGTGGAAAACACCATATCAGGAGGTGACCGTTACTATTGCTTATGTTTTGTGGTTTGGAAATATTTTTTTGTAGTATGAGAGTAGCAATTGTCTGTGATCAAAGCAGTAAGAAAGATGCAATGCTGTTGAAAGAAACTGGGCTTAAGCCCCTGACCAGGTACCAGTCTCTCTTCCGTCTCCGGATAAGCTTGGATTTGAAAGATAGGCCAACTTCACTTCATCTGACTCCTTACTGTCCATCACACATTTAGTGATCCTGTAGCTATATAGGTCAGAGACAATGGATATGTAGTATGGTCTTATGTTGGTGGCATTTTTAGTTGGTTGAGATAATGTTTTAAAATACACTGAAAAGCATCTGCTTAGAAATAAATACGAATGTGCTCATTCAATACCAATGTAGGAGATTGTTCTTGAAAAAACCTTGCAAGAAGAAAGATTATTTACACCAATTTGTGAAAAACTGGAAATAACAATGTGCAAATTGTGATCACTTGCAACCACTCTTTCACTCCAAGTGTCAGTTTTAATTTTAATCTTATATAAACCATTTGATTGTTGAATATTGCAAAGAAATGCAACCCCCTTGGAAGCAATCAAAAAGAATCCTTCTATTGAGTTAATTAGATACAAATTTGAGTGTGGGTTTTTTTTTTTTTTTAAATAAAGATTAAATGATCTATTCAACTAATTCAGGCTCTACTTGAGATATACACACCTGTGTCTAGCTTGCAGAGGATTTTCCTCATTAATTAAGAGCCCTTTCCTTGTGTTATTACTTAATTGGGTGTCACAGGGAACCTGATGAGACAATGAAATGGTCTTAATTGCATACAAACTAAACGCATGATACTTCACATACTGGAGTGTTCCATGAGATGACCCCCAGCTAGTTACCATCTACTGAAAGTGATAGTAATTCCTCAGTAAGAAAATGTAGCCTACTTGATTTAGTATAGCGTTAATTAAACACTTTTCTTTCCTGTAGTTGACTTTCCCCATTTATGAGACTTATTTAAGAAGTTTTCCAAGTTCGGCAACATACAGTTTTGAAACTTCTAAACGATCTTGACTGTTGTTTTAAGTTTCAAAAGGGGCATATGTTTCCCTGTGGTTCCAAACTGATAACTACAAAGGTAAACTATTACCTTTAACTTTTAAAAATTACATGTGGGACTTGCTTTTTGTGAGTATGCATATGTGGGTGTGGACAGTTGCCAGCTGGGGGCTTGCACGGAAGACGGCTGCCCTCATGGGGTGTAGGGAATGACACTTTAGTCCAAAGACCCACTTACCACCTCTGCCTTTCAGCTGCTTTGGCCACACATATGTTGTCCTCCCCTATTGAAACCGTATCAATCCATTTTAATTCTCTTTTGCTGGAAAAAAAGCAGTAAGTTTTTCTTACACTTCAGGGATTAATCACTATTCTGCTTCTTCAGCCTCTTCCATCTGTGGTTTGGTTTTTTTGTTTTGTTTTGTTAGTTTTTTTCTTTCTTTTGGGATGGTGGAATGAAGTGTAAAAGAAGAGAACTCTTCCCAATGTCGTATCTCTCTCCACTCATCTTTCCCAAGCAGCAGGTGGACGTGTAAACAACATGCATTATGGATATAGCTGCTGTAGCCTACAGAGCCCTGAGTATCTGCAGTGGAGTTAACCAGTTTTATTCAGCACTAGACAGCAGAGCAACCTATGGATTGGAAAAAACCAAAAACTTTACATTTTCAGTGCTCATTCAGCCACAGTAACTAGATTCTTGGCTTTTTCCCCACTCGTTTTCTCCCCTTAAGCAACAGGTCTACCTGAAAACCTTGTAGAAACTTTTGGGCTAATCTCTATGCTTATTTGCTACTTTGCAATTGTTTACAAGCTCTGCTTGGGAAATTAGTCCTGAATAATACTGATTAAAACTTAGCAAGAAGAAGCTGGGGAGCTTTCAAACACTTTCATTGTGGAAAATTCTCTGTTTCAATAGGGTATTTCACTATAAAAAATTGTTGTCAGAGGTAAGATTATATTTTTCTCTCTTTTGCAGTCTGCTAAGGTATTTTTTAGATTTAGGATGAAGAGAGTTTCCATCAAGACAAGGGAAAGACAAAAGCAGGGGACCTAGACACAGAATGTGCATGACACAGGAGCTGAATTCTTGTATGACTTTGAGCAAGATCTGTAGCTTTTCTGGATATCTGTGTTTCACATGCCTGAAATGGAATGATTGATACTTCCCTTGCAAGGCTGTTTTTAGGCTTCTTGGATAAAACCTTTGCAGGGATCAATTATATAGAAGAAAAGTCCTTGTAGCTCTGGATTTTCGCATTGGTGCCATGTAAAAGTAATGGTGAGAACTGAAGAAAACTGATTTTTATAACGCGCTGAAGTCCTTGAGTGCCTTACGTAGTAAGTACTAGCAAAGGTAAGAAGTGGCAGTGAACCTACATGTTATATCTTCTTGATTTTTGTACTTTGGATTTATGTTAATTCCAACAATCACCATCAAAGGAATTTAATAGTGGGAGGATCTGAATAGATTCTTTTTTCATTCTGTTTGTTGTTGTTACACCCTGTTTAATTTTTCCTGTTGTATTTCTGCGTCTAGACACAGTGACTGCATTCTTGGTGGGGAAAAGTGGTAGAGTTGGATTTTAGTGTTTACCATCTTATTTAAACTATTTTTTGCTTGCCTTACATTGTTGTCCTTATAGAATAATTTGGATTATGAGACTACTCAGTATCTGACACATTTAGGCCATATATTTATGCTCCGTTTTACTTGCCCAATCAGTTGTCTCGTGTTGAAATAGCAAGAATTTTAAAGAAGCTGCTAGAACTGTGTTGTTATTGCCATGCTTATTTCTAGCCAGGATAAATGGGGAAGTGCTAGAAAATAGGAAACTGCTGTTTGCCCTGAGAAGTTGTCTGTGTTGCTTTAAGTGCACTTCTGGCTGTATTTCGATATATTCTTAGAAAGTAACAATTGCTGTGGTAGGATCCTTAGGCTAATCTCTCTGCTATCCTTGGGTTTGTCTATGTATGCACAGCTTGATATTTGGGATTTCTGAATGAGGGTGAGGCCATAAGCCTAAGATACGAGAGGATGTAGTTGTGGGGGACAAAAGCAAGAAGTCTCACTGGAATACCTCCTCTCTTCCATCCTGTGTGGCCCTTTCCACTATTGCCAGCACAGGCAGGATTGACAGAACTCCTTGAGGTGTGCTGCAGCTGCAGACCTTCCTCTGCATCCCCTCTCCAGGCTGTGGTCGTGAGTGATGCTGCTCTTGCAGGCAAAATTAGAAGTTATTCCTCTTCCTAGTGAAATACATCAAAGATGAAAAATGATTGTGCAAATGCTTAAGTAATAACCTTGTCAGGGAAGCTTGACTGCTTCTATTTTTAGGATTGTTGTATTTTATATGAGAAAGGGCTGCAGTAGGCATAATGTAGTTTAAATACTGAATTTCTCTTAAAATTTCCTATTTATTTGGCAGAGGGGATCTTGGAGTCTTGTCTGCTGGGGAGGAAGTGATTATTTTTGTCTGTCCTCCTTTACCTACTTTTATAGATGTGTTCTGTATATCCAAGCCTGCTATTTTGTCATCCTCTTCACCTTTCCTTCAGATTCAGATGCACCTTCATTTGTTTCTGTAGAAAGATTAGTTTTCCTGTTAATTTAAGAAAATGATGGGTTTTTTGCTAAAAAACAGTCTGCACATGTGGGATGGCTGCAGGACATGGGAAGCAAGAATTATGCCTGTCACGATGTACAAATAGCTCGTGCGAGAGTGTGACAAGGGCTGTTAGTGCAGAGCAGAGCTGCGAACGCATGCGGGGGCTTCGGGAGGACCATGGCACCTCTCCCAGCTGAGGAGGTACCAGACAGGACAACGTGCCATTTCCATCGCATTGAGGTGCTGACTTTAACGTGAACAAGTGTTAGAAAATAAGACCAAGATTCCTATAACTTTTAGGCTTGCTTTGCTGTACCTGTGTGTTTATTTTATGCCTGTAGATTGTGTCATTCTTGGGCGTAAATGCAATACATGTGGCTTAATGAAGCAGGTGGTTTGTGATGTGCAGGGCTTTCCTTGGGTGAGTGCTGCTGAATCTTCAGTTTGTATTGAACCTTCTTGGTTTGTATTTAAAGAAAAAATGAAATTTGTTGTACTCTTGAAAATAACCCGTGCCAGCGTGAGAAAACAGATACAGTGCTGTCTGCCTGGGACTGCAGATGCACGGCTCCATTTCACCCATTGCATCCCAGAGCTTTCCTGGTGTGCAAAGGAGTCACGTAGGTATAATGAAACAGTAAAAGCTTTGCCTGGGAAAGCTGTGATGAGGAGTATTACCTGTGAAGCTGGGGGTGCACCTATTTGCTAATACGATAGATTAATCTGAATCAAGTTGATACTATTGCTGATTTTGATTGTATTGAAGTCAAGGATCTCAGATTGCTGATTTAAAACATTTGATTGTAAACTTGTTTTTTTTTCTTTTGTGTCTGTCTTCCTAAAAGGAGTTTTACTCCCTGCTTGGTACAATCCTTCAAATATTAGTGGTAAATTGTTGCCTTTTCATTAAAATTAGAACTCCTTTATTTTGGCCATTGCTTCTGTGCACACTTATTTAAACAATGACATCTAGTTAGTAATTTGAGAGTCTTTGTTTAATTTTTTATTAGGTAGGAAACAGAGAATGATACATTTCAGTGATTATGTGTGCTAGTAACTAATGTCAAACTTCCCTTGGAAACTGGAATTCAGTTTAATACAGTGTGGGATTCACAAGTGTTTTATGTTAATAGAGCTACTTCCCATTTGGTGGATTCCTGAGGAAAAACAACAAACCTCTCTCAAAACAGACTGCAGTGTTAACAGCAGGTATGAATTGACAGGGTGTTTTCTGGTCACTGTAGACTAGATTTTCAAAGTGTTTGTGCAGTCCTGTCCCTTTTCTGCCCTGCCTCATCCCCACCGGCAAGGAAAGATCTCTGCTCCATCCTCTGACCGTTCAGTGGTTCAGCCCCTATTGGCATCGCCGTGCTCGCTACTACATCCACTGTAATTTTGCACAATGCATACAGGTGGGAGACAACAGCTACCGGTGAGGAGTGCTGTCCTGGGGCTTGTGTAAGAAGATCCTGTAGGTAAGCAGAACCAGGACCTGGAGCAGATATCCGACTGTTTTGGATCCTCAGGTCCTGTGGAATAAGCCTTTTCTCCCTCATCATTAGACAGATGATATCTTCAATGCGTTTGGACTCTTTTAGAAAACTAAAGGGTACATAAAAGTGTGAACCTGTCTCAGCTTGTTTGGTGTAGAAGATAAACATCAAGCTCACTCAAAGCAAAGATGCTTCTTTTTTTTTTTTTTCTCCTCAGATCTGTAAGTGCTCTCTTAGCACTTGGATTTTGCAGTAAATATTTTGCATCCTCAAATATGTATGCACCCACTGTAAGGTTTTTATAACAGGCTGAGTGAGTGGAGAGCTGAGCAGGACAGCCCTAGGACTGAGGTCAAGAATACAAGGCTGCATAAAAGCCCCATGCTTCGTCAGAAGGTGAGTATTTTTCTTATGCAGCAGCAATAACAGCAACTACGGAAGGCAAAATAGTCGGGTGCCGTTCCGCTTTATTGACAGCAGCGATTCCTAGGAGTATAAGCTGTGGAGCAGAAAACAATTTCAGCATCTGTTTGAAATGCAGCGTACAGATCTGTTTGCCATGTGATCCATCTAACCATCAAAACCCAGCCGGTGAATTTGTCTAGGCTGATGGCTTGTTTCCTCTGTGGAGAGGCACTTCAAAGGCTGCCGTACAAGTGGTTGACATTCTTCTTCACAGAGACGTGGTTGTTCCAGGAGGTCCATTAATGCAACGCTGCTTACAAGTTCTTCGGGAATTTAAGGGTCTGATTCTCTCATTTACACCAGCGTGGAACTGGATAGGAATTGTAATGACTTGAGCTTTTGTAGTCTGTGTACATGTCCAAAAGAAGAATTAATTTGATGGGTTTTGTGGAAATTAAGGTCAGAAAAGAATATTAGATCATCTGTGCTAATTATGAGTAAATTAGATGGTGCAAATTCTGAGTAGTAAACTAAATACACACTTTCAGTCCTTACAGGCTAAACTCTGTCACAAGTAAATGATGGGAGAGGAGAGGGTATTAATTGCCAGGTCTGCTTTGATGGGGCTTTGCTGAAGGTTCACTTGAGCACAGCTCCTGCAGCAGAGGAAGAGGGAAGGGGATTCCTGCCTTCCTGAACTTAATCTGATACTCGGACTGATCCTGAGCATGTCGGGCACGATGCTCTGGGGTGCCTGAGAAGAGGCTATTGCAGAGGTCAGCCCACAACATTGTTGGTCTGTCATCTTTGTAGCTGTCTTTTAGGTAGCTGCAGGCTGCGGTTAAATTGTCCTTAGCCTCGTCTTGGCCAGATGAAACAAACCTGGCTTCCTTGACTTGTTTTCATAAGTCCTGTGCTATATGCCCCAGTCATCTTGGTAGCTCTCTGCTGGGTTTTTGTTGGGTCGTTTAATGTTGTTCTTGGATGAGGGTGTCCATCACCTGCCAGGTGCTGCCTCACCAGTGCCAAGTTGGGGGCAATAATGACTTCTCTTGACCTGCTAGCCCCATTCCTCCTGATGTGAGCCTGTAGTGTTATTCAAGTAATTGATGAAGTTTTTGGACAATACTAGCCGGAGTATCAGCCCCGCTTTTCTTGTTACTGGCTGCCAACTGGATGTTGAGCCATTGATTGCTGTCCTTAAGAGCACAGTGGTCCAGACTGTTTTAAACCCGTTTAGACATATATCTTTGATTGTAATTATTGCCTTAATATGTAGCTGCAAGTTTTTTATAGACATGTTCAGAGTCTCCAAAAAAGAAAGAAATGTAAAATGGCTGTACAGGTTCCAAGATCAGGAGAGACTGACATAATCATCTGGTTGGATGAAAAACCCTCCCAAAGCTTGGAACAGAGCATTTTTTTTTTGTCTTTTAGAGACACTTACTATTCAAGTAAAGACACTAAGCAATGATGAGCCCATCATTATTCCTAATAAACATTCACAGTGTTTAATTGTTCTCCCTCTCCTTTTTAAGGAAGTCCCAGTAAAGAAGACTACTTCTGGCAGGTTTGAAACAAGTGGAGGCTTCGCAGGAGCTGTCTTTCAGGCAGGAGAACTGCAGGAAAGGAGCTTTGGCTTGCACTGACCAGGGTGGAGTGACAGGGCAGAGCCTGATGCTAGATAAATAGTGGGTGGGAAGTGGGATAAGGTCTGAAGCTGTCAGCTACGGAAGGGTTGGGAAAGAAGGGGAGGAAATGAGAGCAGTTCCGAGGTGAATGAGGAACCATGTGGGGGCCCCTATTTCCAGGGAGAAGGCGGACAGCTGCCGGTGTTTTCCACCAAGCCAAATTTCATGCCCAAAGAGAGGAAGGACAGATGCAGGAGGATGAAGAGGAGAGGGGAAGGTACATGCTTTCACCTTTCTCCCTCCTGCATCTTCCTAGGGAGGGTAGCAGAGTCTAAGATTCATTAAATCTTGACAGGTCCTTCTGATGTACGCTTGAAAAACTCTTCTGTGTTGGCTCGGTCTTTTATCTGCCGAGTCTTCAGATGCTTACATTTTATCTACTTCTGAACTTTACAGAACTCCAGAAAGCCTTTCAGCCCAATTTAATATGGAATAAAAGAAAAAAGCATGGTTTGATTTCAGACCGAGTCGGTCAGGCAACAGTTAGAAAAGTATAATTAGACTTGTAATTGGAATGCGTCTTAGACAATTAGTTTTTGTAAATGTGTATAATTTAGTCCAAAGTAAAGGGTCAGGAGGAACTTGCTGTGAAAAGGTTAAGGAATAACATGTATAATTTCTAGGCCTTTTGATGCTAATGTCTGACACAGCTGGAGAGTAGCATGTCCATCTTTTCAATGACTACAAAAATGCAACCTCCAGAAACCTGCAGGTGAGTCAGGGCTTCTTTGTCTCCCAGTATTCATTCCAAGAACAGCCTTAACAAATCCATGGGGGATAATGTAGCAGCAGTGATTTAGCAAATCCCCCACTAAAAAAAAAATTTTTAAAAATGCCTGTCTGTGAGGTAACGGAGACCTGCTCCGTGGGAGTCCATTCAGCTTTTAAGGAAACTTCTGAGAAATGGCAGTATTTAAGGAGCTGAGCTGTGCTTACCGCGGTTGGAGCCAATCTTATCCCAAACACACGATGTACATTCTTTATGCCAAAAGGGACGCAGCGTCTTACCCGCGCTATTACATAGCAGTAGTCGGGATGTTTTTCTTTTTGCAATCCTTTTGTCAGGAAAGGGGCAGCCGTTCAGTCTCAGAGGTCAGCCCAGGAAAAGGGTCTGCTTCACAGACATGTGTTACTCATTTGCTTGGCATTTTTGACACCGCTTATTACAATAGTGTGCAGCTGCTAGTTCCCAGTCTCTTGTTTTGGTGTAGGGATTGAATGGTAAGAGAGAAATGTCAAAACCTCTTACTGGAATCTTACAGCACTGCTTGCACATGTAGTGGGGTGTGCAGGGAATGCCTTCCCAAGACTTAACAGATCCTGCATAATTATGGTTCGCCTTTATAGCTTTAGAAAAACAACTTCAGTGTGTTCGAGTCCAAAAGAATTGATCAGTGGTGCTCGTGACTGGCTGCACCTGGGTTTTACCATAATTCTCTGCCTGTTATTTATGGTTCACAGTCTGCACTGTGCGTGACCCAAGTTTTGTCTGCACAAATGTTGGGGCTAGTGATGTATTTCATGGAAGAAGTCTGCAAAAGAGACTTGCAGCACGATGTAAGGATAGGTGTGGTATCAGTCAGCTACAACAAATGCAAACCCTGAAAGAGTAGGTTATTTCTTGCATTTTGCTGTAATAACAGTAGCAGTCTAACTGTATGATTAACAGCAGAGTCCAAAAGTAGCAGGCTAATACTGTGCCTTCAAAGAAAAGCCTCAGCTTCTTGCAATTATGAAGTCTGTGCACCAGATAGATGGAGCTTCTGACTCCAGTGTTATTTGTGACCTGCTCGGAACTGAAATGTTTTAAGAGACTGTTTGTTCAATACTCAATGACTTTTTTTTTTTTTTTTTTAAATTACATCGCATTTGGGTTTAATATAATCCTCTGAACACAGACTAATAGATAAACATTCTCTACAGAAAATTTCATCAGTTCCTGTTGTCTTAATTTTTTCTGCTAGCAAGTACTCAAGGTGTTCCTTCTTTTTCCATTGTAAAAAACCCCCACCCCAAAACCCCATAACCTTTTCTATCATGTATCTAATATTTTATAGAGCAATCACAAAGGATAGTAAATTGAGTAAAACATACTATCCTTGGCAGGATTTCCCTTATGACTGAATTCAGTATGAACAAAGAGGACAAGGGCAAATAACTTCACTTATTCAGGTCATTTTTCATAAGAATCATAAGTTAGATAGAAAAGGCCTATTAGATTATCTCGCCTCTCTTCCATCTTGCCAGTTCTGGGTTCTTCTCTACAGTAACCTTGTAAAATTTTACTTGTCCAATGGAAGAAAGATAATTTGCCTGCTGCTGATTATTTTTTTTTTTGAGTCGAAAAGGATGGATGGTTTTCTATCTGGACTAGCAAATACTTCTTACGCTTCTACAAGGCTCATTTTTAATTTCTACAACTGTCTCCTCTTCAGTAGTTTTATGTTCCTCTTTTTGAGCACTGTGATCTTATCGTGAGGCATGTTTCCTACACTTTGGCCTATGTTTTTAATTCCACCCCGTTATTCTAGTTGTTCAAGTATTGGAATAACCCCGAGGCTATCTGTAACAATTTCACCCCATTGTGTTTCTGCCCTTCAAGTGCTTGCCAGGATTAATGTACGAACAACAACAGATTGTTCTTCCTGTATAGTGGGAAATGTTTATAGCGCTCTTCAGATTAAAATAATTTAAAATCCTCTTAAAGATAGGGTTTTTCCCCCCCCTAAGAGAGCTACCAGGGAAGTATATGTAAGATGACTTAAAAACCCCCCAAACAATACAAACAAAGCCTCTTAGCAATGGGAAAAGAACATGAATAATTGGATAGAAGCTCATCAACATGGCAGCTATGAAGCTTGTGCTGTGTGGCTTTGTCACAAACATGTTTAACTCCACACGCGTGTTTTAATTGCTTCTCACACGCGTGAAGAAAGAAATTGAATTAGTCTGACGTTTGCTGCTCTAAATTACAGTTGTATCAGTACCATTACCATGTCCAAAATAATACTAAAATTAATATGAGAGTTTGGAAGGAATTCACATGTGAGAAGTGTATCTGCTTATCTGCCAGCTAAAAAGTCACTGAGCCAGTAATTTCTTCAATGATCACAGTGTTACGGTTGTGCAGAGGTGCTGATGAAATGACAGATCTCTTCTTGTTTCCCCCAAAAATCTGGGCCGTGACTCTTGAGCGAATGGGGATGTGTCTCATGTCACTGGGAAATAGGGAATCTGTATGGTTTGATCTAGTAAAATTGTTTGGCACAATTTTGGAGCATAAACTGTGAGGTATGATCCTACACCAGCAGGTCCGGGGACCACGCACGTGGGTATTCTTCATCTCTTCAGCACTTCAACTGTAAATTGCTAGGGGTTGAATTTTGGAGGGAGAATAAGGGAAAGGAAGGTGGCCAGCTCAGTCTGGGGGGAATTAGGTGCCTTAGTCTGTTAGCATCTTAAAAAAGTCTCAGCATCCTGTATTTGGACCTCTCCAGCCTCTGCTGCATTCCTGCATTACTGTAGGCTCTTGGGTAATGTTAGGAAAATCAGGCAAGTCTATAATTTATGAACATGAGACATATTGAATGCAACAGGGAAAACAACTGAAAATTAGGATACACAGAATGAACATTTGTGAAAGCAACAGAGGATTCTTGGAAGCTGGTTGTGTATCTTAATGGAACTGATATGCTGGTATAATGAAGGGAAATAAACCTTTAATATACAACAACATGGCTTTTATGGATAATTGATTTTTATGATACATGTATTTGGTTATATTTTAGTCTAAAAATGATACATCTTGAGCTCGGGTCTCCTGGTCGGACACATAAGAAAACAATAATTTATGCTTAACAACGTACATAATAGCCCTTCCTCTATCTCCATATCTGCATCTCATGTCTTGATGCCAATCCCGGGCAGCTTGAGTCCCGGTCCCCACGTGGGACCACAGAGCTGAGGGATGTTGTCCCTGCTTTCCGTGGCGCTGTGTTGTGAAGTTTCTCTGTCTTTCAAAATGGAAGAGGGGACTATGGTCCAAGGCAACCCACAGCGATTGTATTTAAAAATACTCCTTTTTTGGAAAAGTGGTTTAACTGTGGGGTGGAATAAAACTCTGACATACTTTCTCTCCATTCTCCATAAAATACATGTATGTAAGGGTGACCATGTACAGACTTGCAATAAATTAATTTTGTTTGCAAAAGCACTGTAATTATATGGTTCCCCTGCCAATTTGGCACAGGAAGACAAGTAAAATCTCAAGTGGAATGCTTTCCCCATGAAAAGTCTTTCTGTATGTTTTTTTTCTTTAGCTTGAACATAATAATCTGATTGGCAAACCTTTAAAAATGAATTGCATAGCTTATAGTGTGAAATGATTACCTATACAGGAGTTACCATTTTTGCATACATGGGGGAAAAAAGCAAACTGTGTGTTGCTAAGGTCTGCTGGGTTGTCCTCTTCGGGAGACTGACGGGCTGCAGTGACCTGGAAGGCATCCAGCTGGTGTGTCTCCTTTGCTACCAGCGCTGCATTTCTTCATCTTTTAACTCAAATTCTACTCTTGGTGGCAGCTGTTTAATTCTTCCGCCAAAGATAGTTTCGGGGGGGGGGGGGGGGGGGGGGGGGGGAACTGCAAAGGAAGGAATTGTTTAGAATATTGGGTCTAAACATAGATGATGGTGGTGATCGCTGGTTCCATTTTTAGCCCGGCTTCCTAAAGAAGTGAGGCTTATGCAGCAGTGACATCTGTTAGTCTGCCGCTTCCTCACGGATTTTGAGTGCATGGGTCAACTTCAACCAAATTTTGATTAAAAAATAAGTTTTGCTCCAGGTTTTGATGTTTGGTGGCTGGTGACATTTGGGGAAGGGCAGACTTTTGACCTCAGCAGCGATCCCTTTTTGACCACCCGACGGCAGGCACTGGCAGTGGGACATGGGAGGGAGAGGGGGTCTTACAAAGCTGGGGAGCAAGAGAGGTGGAGGAGAACTGGGTGCCTCACTGGTGGCTGAGCTGTGATACAACTATCAGGATAGAGAATAAAAATGATGGGAAAACCAGGTTGCAGTAGTTCCCTGGCTCAAAGAGTGGCCTGTCCTGTGTCATTAGGTAGACTCCCACCAGAAAGAGATGTCTTCTCCTGGTCTATTCCCACCTTTCCTTGTACTAGCATGAACATTTGTGGATCACTACTACTTATGAAACATTTTTAGCCATGTTATTTGGAGCTTAGATCAGCTTAAAGCAATCGTGAAAGTGAAGCCCAGCGAGGCGGCGATGGGGGAAACCTGTTTGTGGCGTGAGTCATTCCTCCTGTCGCACAAAGCCTCTTTGACTTAACGAGCCCGGCTTTGGGCAGGATTAGTCCCGCTGGCTGTGCAGGTTGAGTGTGATCCAAGTGAACGAGCAAGTGTTACTGGGAGTGAAGTATCAGACAGCACCTCAGTGTCAACCCCATTGTGGTTGAGTAGAGAAGAGAAGTTGGTGGAGTCTGGTAGAGCTTCCTGGCTCGAGTCCTCATGTTTTCTCTGCTGCTTTGTTCCACGCCATCCAACTTCTGCTGCTAATCTGCGGCTGCTGAAGACCACGTTCTCCTGCATCCATCCCCAGGCAGGCTTTGTGGACGTGAATCCCTGGTTCCACCGGCTGTGGGAAAGCAGCGAGGTTGTGTCTTTGGAAATCATAACTGACCTGGAGAATAAGAGCTGTGGTACTAGTTTTGGAGAGGACTTTGCCCCTTTTTCGGATCTGGCAGATGTGCAGAAATGTTTTAAGGGGCCCTTAAGACTTTTTTAATGGGGTGGTAAAATGCTGTGACTGCAAAGAGTTCTTTAAGATGCCCTCCCACAGTCTATGGGGAGCTCCCAGTTGAGGGAAGTAAACTGATGACCTGGAAAAAGAAAATGAAGGAAGCAAGATTAGTCTGCTCGACAAGGAATGCCACTGTGGGATTTATCTTGATTCCTGTGCAAGTACCAGTCTGAAAGGCTTTATACAGTGAAATTCTGTGTTTTATAGTTGGAAAGGAAAAAAAAAAGTACTTTTGGTCTATATATATTTTTTTTAAATTTTTTGTTCCTGGATGGGGAATATGTATGTGAGTGCTTTGGAGAGGCTACTCTGCATGATATACTTTATTTAGCAACTGTCGTGCCAGTTTGTATGATCTCTAGTGATAGGGCCTGTCCTGGGAAATGTCTGAAATCTAGAATAGTGAAATATTTAGTGGACAGTTCACTGCTAATGGGCTCCAGATTTGCGCCAGTACTGCAGGATCAGTAACAAAAGGCTCTGTGTACCAGTGCCAAGTTGCCTGAGACTGCTCTGATTTTTTTAAAGTTTTATTTCAGGTTTTATCAAAAGCAAAATCTGAGTTCAGCAAGGCAGGGTTTAGTTGGTTAAAATCAGCAAAAGCTTGTTTAGTTTTCCCTGCTTGAAGGAAACCTTGAATATGGTACACATAACATACACAGAAGCTAGTTATTTTTTTCAGCAGTAGATAAATTGATGTGAGAAAAAATATACAGTATTGATTTTTCTTTTCCTGTGGCTTTTGAGAGGTTGTTAATGCAGCAAGTACACAAAAGCACTCATATGTCTGTCTGCACAGTAATCTCTAATAAATTGAGTTTTTTAAAAAACATTTTTAGTCTGTAGTTTCAGTGACTTGATTTGTGGAGTAGATGATATCTCCTGGCACATAATTACTCATTTTTGGGTTGTGTAAAAGGTTGGAGGATAAATTTTGATGCATTATCTGTAGCACTAAACATCTCTCCTATTACTCATGCAAGTTTTTCCTCTGTCTTCTTCCTTATTGTAGCTTAGTAGAGAGGTTTTTAGGGATTGGGTTTTTTCAGTGTTAAAATTTATAGTACAGACACTTCCTAGAGCTAATTCTTGCACATCATGACACGGCAATAGTCATGATCATGGCAAGGGCGATGATTTATATTCAGGAGACCAACTATTTCTTTCTCTCAGGGTCACCAACTGTGTAAACAGGTTAGTGACCATAATGAACCGCAACCTTTTGCTTCTTGTTTTCTGTTGGGAAAGAAATAAAAACCTGCAGCAGGACACATGGCGATAATCGTGTTAATGATAAAATAAAAGCAATTTGATAACATATAACACAATTAGACATCCAAGGAGCTGTCAGTCTGGGGGTGGTAATGATCTGAGGATGCCAAGGAAGGCAATGGGTAGGTGCTGACTTGCAGAGCCGTATGAGATATTTGTCCGTGGTTGGGTAATTGTGTGTGTTGGATGTCCAGCAGAAGCACTTCTGAGACTGATGAACAGGTAGGCAGATGGTGACGCTTATGAATCGCTGACATTCAGGGACACTTTCTGTGTGTGTGTTGCTCTTTGTTCATGCTGTTCTGGGCTTGCAGTCAAAATTTTGGGGTCATTAATATTTTCTTTCCATTATCTAGTGCAGGACTGCATTGTGTCTAATTTCTTATGGCCTTGCTGCACATATTCAGTGTTACCTCGGATTTGTTGTCCTAAGCCACTAACATTTTTCTTCTTTCTGTATTCTGTTCTCTCCATGTCTAAAGATTCGTAGGTTGCCAGGGTGGGACAGGGACCACGTTGTCACTGCTATGAAAAGAGATGGATGCTGATTATGTTGCTCTGTGGTGGTTCATTCCAAATAACTCATTGTCTTGACAGTAATTCAGTGATCCCAGTTCTCATTATTGTAATCCTTCTTTAACGTCATTCCTCAGGCCATGAGACTGATAGGATTTTCACTTGGTCTTTGGTGTCCTCCTAACATACCACTTGTTCTTATCCAGTTTTCTAGTTTTTCATCTTGTGCTCTTCCTGTAGTGGTTCTCAAGGTCCTGCAAAATCACCTGGAAGCCTTTATATGGAGGAGACTCCATGGTCTTTCAGGACATGGTTTAGTGGGCATGGTGGTGTTGGGTTGACGGTTGGACTTGATGATCTTAGAGGTCTTTTCCAGACTTAATGATTTGATTTGATTTAAAGAGAGATTCCATATGGACTTCTGACTCAGAAGATTTTTTTTGTCCTGTCCAAATAGGAGAATAGTTGCCTTGAGCTTTCAAAGTCTTACAGCTCAACTTGAATTGGTAGAAACAGGAAACGTTGGCTATGGTTAGAGCTGAGCTGAGACCAGCTGAAGAAAGACTGGTGTCCTTCTGTTAGCTGTGGAGAAAGGATCCCAACAAAAAAAAAAGAGGGGTAAATGCAAGTTGTGGAATCTGGCTCCCTCTCCTTCACGCCACATGCTACCACAAACGCTGCTTGTGATGCTATTGAGTTTACGTGGTCTTTTCCTTTTGTGTCCTTGCATCAAGAAGGAATCAACGACTCAGCCTGGAATGCTGTGGCAACTTCAGATCACAGACACCCTTTAGCAGGCAGAAACTGCCTGAAGCTCAAGGCACCAACGGTTTCAAGAGCATGAGACGTTGCTGTTGCAGAGAAAGAAAGAAAACCAGTTGCTATTCCAAACTTGTGCTACGTTGAGACTTCAGGTCTCAAGGCCACAAGGAGACCTTTTGCCATGTTAAATCTGGTGTTATTACACGGGATGATTTTCCTTCCACTAGCTGAGGAGCAAACGATCTCTTTGTGAGTATCACTGGGACCTCACAAAGTCAGGAGATTCTGAGTTTCAGGGTCTCGGAATAGCTCGCAATTTACCTTCCCTATGCAGTCAGGAAGACACTTCAAATTTTTATAAGGTGATGCCCTTTTTTGACCCAGCAGTGTTTGCCATGGGCGCTGCTGTGTGAAGAGTTCAGTGAGGATGGAGACTGTCACCAATGCTTTGTTCCAGTCTTTTCACTTGGTTATGGGGCCCCTCTTTGAATTGTTGCCTGAAGATGATACCGGCCGTATTATGCAGGAATGTTATTTTATATATGTGTGGATGTGTGTATTTACACACCACCACCCAATGCAAACGGGACTGTTCTTTCTATATGTTGTTATTCATACTCATCTGAGAAATACATCAGAATTAATACAAAATCTCATTGCTCCTTTATAACTTAAAAATGGAAGGTGCTTGTCGTTCTTCATGAAACAATGATGTTAATATTTTTTTGGCTTCTGATATTTTTTAATATACTTTTCAGGAGGACTTTTCTTGCTTTAACAGACAAATGCATGATCCGTATGGCTTCTGTTTTCCTGTTGTCTTTACTTTTCCTATACTTTCCTTTATATCTCCATCCAAGTGGTTGTACTCACTTGACTGTTTATATTCCTCTGTATTAAGGAGCACCACTTCTTGTCTTCTTTCCCAGTTGTTGAACATCTCAGTGCACTGGATGCAATCTTCTGCAACAGTGTAAAAGGCATTAGGTTTAACCATTTTTCAAGAATCAGGTTCAGTGGACCAACATTGGCAGTTTTGTGCATGACTTTCTCCCCCTTAATTTTTTACTCAGTGTGCTGTAGTAAGATGTACTTAGTGTTTGTCTGAATTAAACCCAAAGACAAACCACAGAAGATACTATGGTGCCAGAACAGCAAAGTTTGATAGAAAATGTGGAAGCCAAAAAGCCTTTTGCTGTGGATTGAAGGGACTTTAAGTCTGCTTGAACCATGTGTTCTGAGATATAAAGTGAAATTAAGGACTTCTAAGTCTTGCAAGTTCATGGCGTTTCTTTTTTTTTTTTTTTCTTCCGGAAATGCTGATCTTTATTTTTCACTTTTTATGTGCTGTTTAGAAGGTAATGGCTTCCATGGGAGGGACTTGTACATTTGTATGGTTGGCTTTTTATTGCAGTAGGCTTTTAGGAGGTCAAGGAAGCGCACATAGGGGGGCTCTTAAAGTGGACTATGAAATGATTTTGCTTAGCTTTGTTTTATCACTTCTTCAACAAATCTCTCTCTCTCCCCTCAGGTTGCAGCTTTCTAAGCTGTGCCAGCACAAGCAAAACAGTAATGCTCTGCCAGCACTGCTAACTTCAAATAAAACACGGAGCATATTTAACTTGCATTTGTGCAGAGGCGCTCGTTACAAACACCTCTTTTCTTGCCATAATACTCATCATAGGTTCTTGATTGCCTCTGGCAGGGGGATGACCAGCTCTGCAGATGATGGGAGCACAGTGGATGCCATTTACTTAGATTCAGCAAGGTTTTCTACATCCTTCTAGCCATACTGGGGAGTGGTGGACTACAAGGTGGGTGGAAAACTGGTTGCAAAGGTCAGTGGTTTGATGTAGCCAGAAGGCTGGTTATGTGTGGCCTCCCTGAGGATTAATAGTGGGACCAACACTTTTTAACATCTGTCTCAACAGCTTGGTAGATGGGATAGGATGCACCTTTTGTAAATTAATGGATGGAGCTGAATTGGGAGTGATGCTTGTTGTGATTGTGGGCAGGGCTTCCCATTCAGAAGGATGTTAACAAGGTAGAGACCAGGACTGATGGAAACCCATAAAGCTCAGCAAAGTCCTTTACCTGGGATGGAATAATCCCATGCAAGAGGTTCCCTGGCACAAGAAGGGCAGTGAAATACTGGAGAAGCCTCCACGGTGGTTGTGAGCTGGAGTGCATGATATAGAAGAGGTGATGAGCTGGGTCTGCTCAATCTGGAGAAGGTGCAGGGGGAATCTATTGCTGCTGTTACCTTCATTTACCCAAAGGGGAGGTTGCAGGGAAGATGGTGTGTGCTTCTCAGGTGTGTAGTGATACGAGGCAACAGACACAAGTTTGATTTAGGTTGCACATGGAGGGGGAGGAAAAGCAACCCCAAACTCTGAACTATTGCCTGAGGAAACATGGGAATCCCCATTGGAAAGATTTAGATTAGATAGCACATCTGCCAGGAACAGTTCCAGTATTGTTCTTGCCTTGAAGCTGGGAGTGAGACCATGACTTTTTCTAGTTCTGCTTTTCCATAACCAACCTGTTGGACTTCCATGAAGAAAGTCTCACCTTTTTTTTCTTACAAAGGTTGAAAGAACCCACCAAAAAACCATCCTGAAGATACGGTGCATGCCTGTATTATTTGTACTTCTAGAACTGGGCACCCTTTTGCAGTGCATCCATATCTTCTCAGAGGTGGGCACTAGTGTATTGCAAGTCCTAGTTTGTTGGATGCGCAAGCCTTGGATTCAACTTGAAAAGCATCAGGGAAGTATTTGCTACGTATTTTTGCTGCACAGTGAAATACAAATAGCCCTTTTTCGCTCCCTCAAGAAACGTTAAAGTCTATTTGGAGGAATAAAAGTGCAGTGCAACATTTAGTCATAAATTGAAGATTTCCAACACCGTGTTGACTTAAAGCATATGTTAGTGAAACATGTCTCTGCTTTGCAGACAATTTTTGTACTTATGCTGTGGCAAGCACATTTAAAACAAGCACAGAAAATGTGCTGCCGGGAACAATCCAGCGGTGATGGTAGGGTCATTTAGATGACTTAATAGGTCTTTTTTTTTCCTAGCTATCTGTATTAAATCAATGATTCATATAAATTATGCCAAAGGGAGTTAATTGTTATTGCATGGTATAAAAAGCTGCCAAACTAAGGGCAAAACTTTCATTGCAGTGCATGAAATAAAATGGAGTTATGTTATGATTGCTGAAAGCATAAAATGGCTGAACCTTTCACCCCTACCAAACAGCATGAACTGAAACTGCCGCAATAACGGCGGGAGCGAAGAAATTTTGGAAGCAAAGGTTTGGAGGTTGTGGCGTGTTTGGAGGCTTTGGCACATTTGGAGGTTCTCCAGAACACGCAACAAAAATTGAATGTGAAATACCCAGCTCAAGGAGAATACTGTACTTCTCCGTTGCCCAGATCTGCAGAGGAATTTAAGAATTTAACTTCATTGGTTCAGTGGGAGTTGAGCTCCTAAATATCTTTGAGGGATTAGACTGTAGGCTATGTAATATGGTTTATTTCTTATCTCTACAAGAGGGGCACTGCTACTGTCCTCTCTTGCAGCAATGTTATAAAGAAAAATACTTCAGGGTTTGTTTTTTTTTTGTGGTCAGCTACTGTGAAGATGAGGCTATGTAGGTATCTTAATTAGATAGCTATGGGCAGAGTAATAGGTTTGGCTCAGAATATGTTCTCCAGGCACATTTTCAGGGCTGTTTGAAGATGAATTGTAGCTTTTCTGAGAGGGTACATCAAGGACGCTTGAGCAGAAGATGATAAGCGTTGGTGCTAGCCATTGCATGCTGTTGCTTTGGAATATTTCTCACTGTAGTCAGTGGAGAGGAAAAAAATCCATCACATGTTGCTTAATTTCAATATGCACTTTGCACAAAATCTGACATGGCCCTGTGCTAGGGAAGTTGCATTTTAAATGGAAGTTGGTAATATAATGAGAAGAAAACGTGAGATTGGAAACACTGGCTATTATGTAAAGGAGAACGGGTAAAAGATACATTTTTAGGAATTGTTTGGAGGAAAGTCTGGGTCTTTTTGTGCAAGGAACAGTAGTCTTCAAAGTAGGAGCCAGCATGGCAAAAAAACAGAGGAACAGGTGGAAGGAGTAGCGTGGCAAGGGGGTCTAGGGTGGGACAGAGGAGGACAACTGGAGTGGAGATGTTGGCATGTCAGAGCTGCTGAGAGCAACCTGGAGTAATTTGGAATGGGTGCATACATTTATTAGAGTAGATGTGGAAGTTCGAGAGTACCATGACACACTAGAAACTTAGGAAATGGCATTACTGAAAATGGGGAAACTCCACACTCTTTTGTTACTAAGTGATTAATAACGGATAATTTCTGGCCTGCTTAGTGACCTGACCCAATTGCAAGAAACAAAATGTGTGGGGTAAGGATTAGAGTGCTATTAGGCATGGTCTTTGCTGTGATTGGCCAGTAGTGGAACAGTAAATGATTAAAGTCCTTTGCAAAAGCTGTTACAGGGCTGGAAGAAAGCTTTTTATTTTTCTCTAATATTGTCAAGAATTTTTTTTGTCCATCTGCAGTATTCAAGAAGGTGAAGTACTTAGGGGAGGGAGGGTGTATCCCCTATGATCTCTTTAAGAACTGGTCGATATTGCTCTAAATTTTGGCTAGCTTTCTCACTGGCATTGCTACTGTAATATCTGTGTGTCTCTGTGTGGCAAAGGGAATCAAGTGATGAAAAATTAAGTCTATGGTGACAGAAATTGCTAATGACTTCCACAGGAAGGAGAGATTGGGACTACTTTAAACAAGTGCTTAATAGACCCTAGTGAAAGAAATGTTGACTTAACTAATTTTTAATTGCTTTTAAGCTTATTTAAAAGTGAGTTTGTTATTGAAAAGATAAGTATTTAAAGTCCTTGAAAAATTGTGGTGAACTTTGGAAACACCTTCATGGAAAAGCAGGTACCCACTGTAAAATTATTTTTATTGATACCTGATCTTGTATGAATGGCTCAATTAATTAAGTGTGTGCAGCGATGCTGCTCGGAGATGAGTCAACATGTGTATCCTTCAGTTAGAAGACAAAATATCTGATAAATAGTCAATTGTTGCTTTAGGAAATGTCCTGGTTTCAGCTGGAATAGAGCTAATTATCTTCCTAGTAGATGGTACAGTGCTTTATGGATAAGTAAAAAAAAAATCACTTTTGTGAATCACTTTTTTAACGAGAACTTGTTCTCCTAAGACATATGGGACAGCAGAATTTGGTGTATTTTCTAGAGATAAAAGGGTTGCTAGCAAAATCATTTGGTCAAGACATAGCTTATACCGGTAAAATGATGATTTCATCAATGTAGCTTAGCTGTTTTTTTTCAAATGGAAATAATCTTTGTCAATACAAGAATCTGAAAATTGATTTTGTTGTCATGTTTTTGTTGTCATGAGGACAGAGGAGAAAAGATCACACCTCTGCCTTGTGTAGCTATATTAGCAGAACATCATGAAGAGATCAAGGTCTACTGTTAACCTGTAATTTTGTTTTGGAGTTTAACTACAAGCTGTTAGTTGGCTTTACAGGGCAGGACAAAGGATGGATAACACCATCAGAAGTGGTGAGAGAGGTGTGTGCAGGTCTTGTTCTACTGTTATGTCTCACTGTCCTTAAACTGAGTATTCCACCTGACAAATAAATGTCTTATTTTTGAAAGCATGTCTGTCTTTGCTGGAAACATCTGCTTTTCTCCCAAGAGACAAGCTTCCACTGGGAGACTTCATGCAGCATCCTCTGGGCATGTTAAAGGAGCATCGATGAAAACCAGATTCTAAACCCCAATCAGAGAATGGTTTGGGTTGGAAAGGACCTTCAAAGATCATCTAGTCCAACGCCCCTGCCATGGGCAGGGACATCTTCCACTAGATCAGGTTGCTAGATCAGGGGATTCTGAGGATGGAGATAGCACCTCCTCTCTGGGCAACCTCTTCCACTGCTGCTTAACCCTTAATATGAACTTGTTTCTACATTACACCCAGCTGGAATTCCCCTTGCTGCCACACGTCCCTGTTGGAGTCTGGCTCCATCTTCTCTGTAGGTACTTGCGGGCACCAAGGAGGAGCCCCAAAGCCTTCTCTTCTCCAAGCCGAACAACTCCACCTCCTGCAGCCTTACCTCCTGTGCTCCGGCCACCTGACCATCTCTATGGCCCTCCGTTGGACTTTCTCTTGTATTGGGGACCCCAGTACTGCTGGTTTCCAAGAGCTAGTATTTCAGATGAAGCTTCAGAAGTACCAAACCAAGGGGAATAATAACTTCCCATGCCAGTAAAACCCAGGATGTGGTTGGCCTTCCCTATTGCAAGGGCACACTGATTCACAGGCCAGTTCTTGTCTGCCAGGAGCCCAGGTCCTTTCCTGCAGAGCTGCTCCCCACCATGTGCTCTTGCATGGGATTATTCAATCCCAGGTGAGGGACTCTGCAATTGCCTTTGCTGCACCTCTGCGAGTTTCCCGTTAGCTCATTTCTTCAGCGTAACAAGATCTCTCCAAACATTAACAATTCCTCTAGTTTATCAGCCACTCCCCTTAATTTGATATGCTTTGTGAACATGCAAAAAATATTTTCTATCCTGTCTACGTTGAGAAAGCTGTTGAGAAGTACTGGTCCTATGATCAGCCCTGAGGGATGCCACATGCAACCAGCCACCAGCTGAACTTTGAGCTATGGAAAACCTCCTTTTCAGTCTGACAGCCCAGCAAATTTTCCATGCACCTTGTAGCCAAATTGGGTAGATTAGAAGGATATAATGGTGGGAGATCATGTGGAAATGGTGCAATGGTGGGAGACCATGTAGAAAACCTTGCTAAAGTCGAGGTAAAAGTGCCACCTGCTGCACTCGCATCATACGCAGAACTGGTCATCCCCCTGCCAGAGGCAGTCAGGGTGTGATTGCTGTCATCCTTCAAATCTGATATCGAAAAGCCACGTTCCTCAGCATCCTTGGATGTGTCCTGTCTGGTTCTGGGGGCTTCTGTGTCCTCGGCTTATTTAATTAGTCCTTAATTTAGTCCTCTGTCCTCCATGGAGGGTAGCACCTGTCTCCCCAAACTCTGCTACTAGACAGTGTATTGAGCTTAATTATTCTGATAGAGTTTGGAGATTTAAGAAAAACTTTCCTTCATAGACGGACTGTATAAATTGAAGTAGATTAATAAACTAGGCTAGAACATAATGCCATTTGCTATTCTAAACGTAATAAAGTGAAAATTAAGAATGAGTATGTTTGTTTCCAGTGTGTATTTTTCTGGATTACAAAATGTGGCAGATATGGTATATAGCAACAGTTCTTTGTAAACTGGTGTGTTTTAAAGACTGGCCTTAGATGATTTAGTCTTTTTTAAATAGATGTAAATATAAAAGCAAACTAGATCTCACTCTGTTTGTTTAAGTCTCTCTTATCTGCTGATGTGAGTTCAGATTAGAGTGGCTGCCTTAAATATCTTGAATCCACCCATCCTGCCGGTGTGACGGCTCCAAGCTCTGCACCTGAATCCTCTCTGGCGCTGAAATCCAGAGCTCAACAGCAGCAGGGAACTGAGCTGCCCAGGCAAATCACTGCTGATATTTTGGTAGCGATTGTCCTTTTACCAATCTTTGGCTCTAAAAGTAACCCCTCCAGTTTTCCAGTGGATTAGACTTTTTTTTTTTTTTAATCAGTAACTGGTCAGTAAGTAAAAATGGGGATGGGATTTGCTGCTTTTCCTAATCTCGCTCTGCCCTTCTAGCCTTGATATGGTATCCTTCAAGCAGGAAAGTAATTCTAACAATGTAGTGGAAGAAATGATGTAAAAGGGAGGTGTGGCCAGGGGTGATACTCAGCAGATGAATACCAACATTAGTCACTTGTCTTTCTTGCAAGCCGAGGCAACAGGATGTTCCTGGAGGAAGGATGATGCCCAACTTTGCCCGTTTTAATGACTTCCGCACTTTTCTTGCATCTCTAGTTCACATTTGTATCCTGTACATAAAAAAAAAAAGGTGGCTCTGTGTAAGATTTAATACTCTTGAGTTTAAAGAACCCTTTAATTTTAGAAACTCATTGCACGCCTTGAGATGTTGAGTCGTCGTGTATCTTGACATGGCGTTTTCATGGATGTGTGCAAAGTTGCTAGTGAAGCATGTGTGCGTGTTCCCGTGCTGGCTGGGGAGCTTGCTGCTTCCAGTCCCTTTTCACCCTCTTCCTTCAAGAGCTCTTCCCCCTCCAGACTTGCCAAAGTCATTGCTGGTGATCCCCAACCTGCTCCCACCAGTTGGACAGGACAAGTGCCAGGCATGGGTCTTTGCTTACCCAGCTCTTGGCAGGAGCAAGCTCAGGAGATACAAGCAGTCCTGGTAGCCTTTCTCTCCTGAGCATCACCAATGTGCTGTGGCATTTGGGGAGACCAGGGGTGAATTTCTGCTCGTGGTGTCCTTTTTACTCCATGCAAATTCTCTTGGCTGCGTCTTGTATTTTCTTTCTTCAGGGTGAAGCATTTTTCTTGGGAGTTTCACTCCTCCTCTGCTGCCTGTTCCCATTGCTGGGCTCCCTTAACTGTGCTGGTACAACTATCTGAGGGGCCATATGGTGAACCAGATCAGTGAACAGCAAAAAAGGTTATTTTTAACCCAGATCAGTTCACTAATCTGGTTCACTGTACAGCTCCGTAGCAGTCGTGTTGGTACAAAGGCAACTGGCAATTTTTGAGGGGAGGAAAGACGGGAAGGCGCTTCCAGCCAGTAATGTCCATGCGGTTTCCTGCCATGTTTTCTGCCTTCCAAAATTATTTCTTTCCAGGCGTTTATTTCCTGCTAGGTATTTTCACAGATGTTTTGGCTTCCAGTTCCTCCAGGTGGATCTCATCTGATATTTTTTTTGCCAATACCTCTGGTTTCTCAGGGCTTGTTTTTTGTTGGGTTTTTTTTTTTTTTTTAATGTGCCCTGAGAACTGAACTCAACTCTGATCTGTATAATCTGTGTATATTCATTAACTTTTTGCCCTATTCTTCCTTAATTTGGATACCAAATGCGTTAGGCTGTATGACAAATGTCTGTGGTATCCTGTCTATGGTATCTCCTTGCTCCCAACCCAATACCACACCCTTTATTGTTGCCTTTAAGTTCTAGTCCTTTACTTGTATTCACTGTGTAAGTAAAGGTGTCTGAATTAACTTTCAGCATAAAACACTGTCAGTGCTTTTCCTAATGTCCAAATAGATTGTCTGTCATGTTCTCATTAATCCCTCTTTTGTAATGCTGTGAAGGCTTGTGTTAGAGTGTTTTTCTTAGATTTTAATTTTTTTTAAATAGAGGTAAAGGTCACACTGAGGCTGCTATCGCTGAAAGGTTTATTTTTATTTTTAAGATGATGGCTGCATATAACTTTTTAATAGTGAAACTTTCTGAAGGTTGAGCATTGTCAATAGTGCAGTAAATCGTTTCTTTCAATTAACGCTAATCTTAGATAATGAAATTGTTTTCTTTTGACTACAAAGTCATCTGCGACTTACAAACCTCTAAGTGTCTTGTAATACATAAATTGCACAAGTGAGAATAACTAATCCAGAATCAATACTTAAAGAACCAGTTTTGAAAAATTGATGAAAACAGGAGGTGAATAACTTCAAAATCTACTTTTGAAGAATTTTTCCTGCTGGAATTAGAAATGTGTTTGAAACAAGTACAAGCCTGATGTACGAGGCTATGCACACTCAATGTCAGCCCTCCCTGCTGCCCCAAAGAACATTTATTCTGCAATCTCAGTCAATTTAATTTTATTTATTGGAGCCTGGAAGATCCCTTCCCATATTGCTGGGTTTGGATACTCAGAGGGTTAAACACAAAATGTTGTGGAATAGGATTTAAAGGAAGGTGCCTGGCTCCAGTCAAGCATCATTAGATCTTGTCCTGTTGGATTTTAGATCCTAACGTTTTTCTCTTCCTTCAAAAATCCCGGTCTTGGTGAATGTCCGGATGGATGACCATGCAATTCAAGGGACTCAAGCGGTACAGAAGGTTTTTGAGATGGAAAATTGGCTCATGAGGAAAGTTTGGCAGTGCTGTCCAAGTGAATAAAGTTATTTTCTCAGTGGAGGATGCTGTATTTTTGCTCTTCAGCACGTTAGACACTTAGTGAATGTTTTTATCTTCATTTGATAAGTAGTTGTGGAGTGTATTTTTAAATGAATTATGCTAACAGTATTTTATCTGCAATCTACCAAGGCAGGTTTTTTAATCACCATGTTCTAATTAATTCTTAATCTATTTTATAATCGATGTACCCAGCTCCTACCAGTGGAGTCCAGTTTTACAGAAAGAAGAACAAAAGTAATGGATAAAAAGGGGGAATTGTAGAAGAATAATTGTAATAAGTTCATTGTGAAGGTGTAGGTACTAAAACAAAAGCAGCAAACTAAATTTGGGTCATAGGAGGGGAGGATAGAATTAAAATGAAAAATATTGTATCACTGCTTGAAATACCACATGTAATTGATGAAGATATTAGGGAACAAGTTTTTTTACTAAGTAGTGGCAGTAATCTTAAAAGGAAATGTTAAGGGATTTAAACTTTTTCACACCAAGAAGAAAGTGGGAGGGGTGGGAGGACTTCATTATGGAGTAGGCTGCAGGAACCCTGTTAAGTTTCTTTGCTCAACTTGATAGAGGTAAATTGCTTTAAAAGCCAGAGCACATAATCGAATAATTAGGAAATTAGAAGTTAATGGGAAGCTTGCACAAAACATATTCTACATGAATTAATGAATTTATTCAGCAAGTTGGGGCAACTTTGGCTCCAGAAAAGGAGTTGACAAGGGTTGGTAGGAAGTCAAGTGTAGTAAGCAGGAGCTGGAAGAGTCTTGACTCTCAACTGAGATGGTTTTCCACTTGCAGTTGCAAAAATCTGCTGTACAAGCAAAGAAGGCAAAAATCTGTGAGGACTGAAGAGAGAAGGTTTAGCAACATTCCATATCTCTAAAAAACCCAAACAGTACAAACCCCTCACCACCAAGAAACAAGCACTTCCCAAACTCAATAAGGCATCCAAGTATCTTCTTCATACGTCTCAGCTGGTCAACGTACCTTCTTCAGACATCTCAGCTGTTCGTGGCTGGCAGTGCCTCTGCCCACAGAGGGGGGTGCCTGGTGGGTGAGTGGATGAGGACAGTTCCAGCATCTCTTCCAGACCCTCTAATATCCAGATCATAACTTTAAAATAGAAGGATCAATAATACTGGCCAAGCATGAAAGACTTTTCTAGCTAGTGAATATTTCTCCTTTTTTTTCTTTCCATATTTCATTTCAGGAAAAACTGTGTAGTTTTTTCAGGCACTCCTACCTATGGTAACATTGTCAGCCCAATAACTGGGGGAGCTGATGCTCTGCCTTTGCTAAAGGAGGTGGATTCCAGCTTTCCATCAGTGTTTGCCTTGCCTGAGCTTGCCAGTGAGAGCTCAGCATTTGGCTTTCTGTGGTACCACTGGATGATGACAATACCTCCGTCAGCTCCGAAACTGAGCCTGCAAGAGACTGCTGGGGTGGCAGGAGTGGGAAAAGACAACCTGCATCTCTTGGGGAAGGCAGGGTTGTTTCTTCTGTATTTTTGAAGTCTTTGCTCCCCACTCTCTTGTCTTTCTCTGCTCTTTTAACAGATGGAGCAATGAGCCTGGTTAAACTTAGAGACAACCAGGAAAAAAATAATATTATCATTGAGATAATAATTGAGGAGGAGAGCTGCCTTCTTCCTTAACGCTCTTCCCCAAGGAAGCAGTAATCATATTTACTTGATAGGCACTTGTGTGCTGGATAACTGCTCCTTTTGATTTCTAGATGCTTCATGTGAAAGCTCCAGCTAGATGGGTATTAAAAATGCCATGTTACAGTTCAAATGTCCACCCTAGATATGCTGTATGCCTGCTGGTCTTCAGCACTAAAATGACTTCATTCCCTTGGCTTGCTTTTTTTTGTTGTTAATCTACAGGGAGGCAAGCTTTTCTCTTCCCTTTCTACACAAGAGGCTGAGGTTTCTCCAACTGCTGCTCCTCTCCCACTGATTTCAAGAGGAGCAACATTTGCTGGTAGAGCTGCACCGGTGTGCTGAACAGGGGGGCTTAATCCGAGATCATACTCTTAATGAACATGGTTGTGCCAGAAGAACTTCCCAACATTGTGCTATTTCCCTAAATTTTCCAAATTAATACTTCCTCACATGTCATGTTTTCCCTCTTTAACATATATTTTGTTTTTCTCATTCTCTAATGAATGTCTTCATACTTTTACTCAAAGGCCTTGATTGGGACTGACTACATTTCTGCAGATATGTCTAAATTTTGCATGTGTATAGCATCACTGTGGTTAGAGAACATGGCAGGCCAGGACTCCAGCTGAAGAGGGGTGGGAGATGGGGTACAGCACGAAGCAAGAGAGCATGGTGAGGAATCTGACACAGCTTCAATTACATTTACGTCTTGCACCTTCTCACACACTCAAGTTAAGTGAAGATCCATGTGAAACTAGATTTTTTTTGTGTTCGTACTCATTTGAATGATTTCTCTTAAATTCTGACCATTTACGACTGGTTTTTGAATGGTGACTGAGGGCAGTGATGTGTGTGTGTGTAGGCATTTGGATAACCTCCATCTCCGTGCAGCTCATCACAGCTTCTCTCTGCAGTAGCAGCATCCAGTTATTATGATCCTAATCGTTTTGACTTCTGGTCAAGAAAAAACAGAAAAGGGACCAAAAAACCCCCCGAAAAAGGGTGATTCTGCTCAGTGTCTGTGTGGCAGCACAATACAAGAAGGTATTGATGCTGTTGCAGCTAAAGAAAGATCCCACCGACAAGGTTAATGGGAGGTGGGTACAGTACTTCTCTCTGTCTCTTTAGCAGCTAGAGACGAACAAAAAGGTGAACTTTCTGATAATCCCGCAGCATTAAAGGTTGCTGCAATACTGTCCTCCTGCTAAATTGAGGGGGAGCCTGGAAACCCTCATGTATTCAGCACACGTAGCAGTGTTGGACACATCTGGGGAACCTTTAGTATTTGCTAAGCAGAGCTTAATGACTTCCTTGGCCATACAAGTGTAAAGATGTAAAAATGTTCCAAAACTTGGACTTGAAGCAAATTTAGCTATCAAACCAGCTCTGCTAAATGAAATAGTAATGGCAAAGGCATCGAGATTCGAGGTGTAAAAGCAGTGGAAGGAATGATTGTTGATCCCATGGTTGATGCTGAGCCTAGCATAGCTGGCAAGGCGTGCTTTTCACAAAATTGCTAAAGGGTGGAGGAAGACTTGGGGGAGGTGGTTTTCTCCTCCATTTGCTTGGACCCAGATTATTTTCTGCTTCTTTCTTGCCACAAAAGGAGTCATTTGTTTAATTTTACAAAATGTTACTGAAGCTGTTGGAACTGAAACTGCAGCCCACGTCTTCTTGATAAATGACTGTGTGTATTCCTGGAAGGAAGTTAAAATGGGGCTGTGTTATATTTGGTACCTCCCGAAGCACTGAGGCTACTTTGAGTACAGAATGTGCTCAAAGAGACTAATTTGCCACTGCAGAGCTTGATGTGATGAGATTTGTCAAGTCGTCGTTTCTGCTGGAATTCACTTATGCTTTCCTCTCTCTCCTCAAGATGTTTGCTTATATATTTAGAGTTGTTATGTCTTTGAACTGGGGGACCATAAAGGCAAGTTAAAAAGCCTAAAACCAGGATTAAATTCCAAGCAATGAATATGCTTACTATAAGGTGGAAATACAGAAGTCAAGCACCCATACAACAGGTGGAAATATTACTGAGCCGTTTCCCTGAGCGTGCTCACACTCTTGGTAACAACAGTGTTGGGATTATCTGGATGTTTGAGCATTAGTAGTGTGGATTTTGACTTCTTTCCAATGATGCCATCTCAGATGGTATGGTGGTGGTTTCCTGCAGCAGGCGATTCTGGGAACTTCAGTAAAAATGAAGATTTTTTTTTTTTTTTTTTTTTTTTTTTTTTTTTTCTCCTGTTCTTTTCCAATTTCATGCTGTTCCTTTGCTGGGCTTGAAGGGCCTCTTCGTGTAATACTGCAGGGAAAGGTGGGAAGGATCAGCACTCCCAAAGAAACTCTCTGTTGTTTTACAGGATTCAATGTTTTCTGCATCCTGTTTTCTCCCTGAGAGTGTTTTTTGAGTGAATGTAAACTAATACAGGATCAGCGGTTAGAAGCAATGAAAAAATATTTAATGTAAACCTTTTGGTACTGGGTTAATTAAAATAAACAACTGTTAGAAAGAGCACTGGTCCTGGTTTGTGAACAGTAGGTTTTCTGTTCCTCTGTATAATGCATAAAGCATGTGGAGCTGCTTGAGAGCTTTTTCTGTGTGCTGTACTTTAATTTGAGGTATTTCGTTTTCAGTTGTCTGAGCTTTTGTGTCAGCTGGGAAGGGAGGGCGTAGGAGTAATGTGTAAAACTTTATTTGGCCTGTTCAGTCCCAAATCCTGACAAATAGCTGGTTAACAAGTATTTAAATGAAAGCTTGAACTTAGTTTTCTCCCTTTTGAAAGCTGAGAAGATCCTAGTTCTGATTTTATCCGCTCCTGATGCTGTTTGTTTCTAGTTTCTATGCAATTTTTCAGCAGAGCGTAGGCAAAGCGTAGTTGATGTAGACTTTGTGCGAGACGCCCCATGTGAGTATTCCACCCAAAGTCATTGAGCTGTAGTGTATAGCTGCGGAAAGATTTCGTGTCTTGATTTGAAGGTGCAAATGTTCAATTTCTGCTGTCTTTCTCCCTATACCTGTGGTGATGGAAAAATGTATCTTTGGTATTTTTAGGGGAAGGCAAGTTGAGGTATTTATTTGTAGGAGAGGTGCAGTAAATGTACATGTCTATTTGTTTAACGACAGCAGGTAGGAAACATGAGTGGCAGATCATTATGTTACACTGTCTTCTTTGCAACTGATGGTCTTTTAGCTGGCTCCCGTATCCCTTCTCTCTCCTTCTCTTATCCTGCATCTCCATCGCTCTTCCTTTTTTGACTGCATTTCTTACCTGTACCCACTTCCCCTTTTGCTCTGGTGTAGAAAATCCACTCTTTGCTAGAAAGAGCCGTGTTTTCTGTCTGACAGGTTTGCCCGCAGAGCCTCACGGGTCTCTCTCTCTTTCTCTCTGTTGGTTGCTGCTGCAGAGCTGTGGAATGCTGTGAAGACTCACTGCCCTGCAGCCGTAGGCAGACTCCTCTCCGGATTATCTCCTTCTGAAGGAAGCTCGTATCCAAGAGGTATCAATTCATGTTTTACATGCACCCTTCAACTGTAGTGCTTGAGTTTAGATACTCCTCCAAACACCTTTTTCCCTGCTCCCTCCACAGACAGAAAAGCTTTGGATGCCATGGAGATTGCAAATACTGATTAGAAAGTGTTGGTGTTTGGTATGGGTTGGACCCTTGTTTATATTAAATGAACTTTGGTGCAGAATCGCGTTACATTTTAAACTAAGCAATAATTTCTGACTTAAGAAATGCATAAGCTGAAACTCTGGCAACACTGTATGTAGCGTATTTTATTGTGTTGATTTATAAAGTTAATAAACCTAAGGTAATCAGCAGACTGGAGTAGAACACATAGTAGGTATGTGCTGCTCCTATAAAGAATTGTGAGAGTTAGGGGTTTTTTAGTGTTTATTAGTCTTACTATATTCTTAGTAAATAATTTATTTTTGTTTGATATTAAAAAGAAGGCAAAAAGTACTGCTTGTGTTCGCTAGCTGTATCACTGTATTTTTGTATCACAAAATCACTGGGTTGGCAAAGGCATGATTCCTGGTATAAATTCCTGTCATTTGCCTGTAGACAGGCAAATTATTTTCTAATAGTTTATTTGCAGTCTTTCATAAAAGAAAGCTAGAAACATTTTTTTAAAACACAAACTTCGCAGTGTAATGTGGTCTGTAAATTGGTTGGAGCAGGTTCTATCGTAACTACTTATTTTTGTATACGGTGCCTAGCATTATGAGACCTGAACAGGTCAAGCCCTCTAAGCATTTATATATAAAAAAATCAAGTATGTTTTAATAGTGGTATAATGTGATATACAGCTAGCTATTAAATATGAACATACCACTTCAGGAAATCCCTGTGCTGCACATGGTTACGGGCTGAAAAGTATGCTGGGCAAATGTCTGTACGCCTGCCCTGTGCTTAAATTTTCCCCTAGATATTCACACTTGGTTGTTGCTGCAGAGAAGACACTGGGATAGCTGAAGTGTCAGGCTGACCCAATCCAGCTGTTCTTGTGAAGGATTATGGAAAAAACAGGGTTGACTTTTTTTTTCTCCCCTTTTATATGTTTTGCTGCTTGCCTAGTAACATGAACTTCAAATGTCAGCTGCCAGGATACTCACTGAGTGTTCTGCTCCCACTCTAGTCATATTTGCTGAAAACCAGATGCAGGCAGGCAAACAACAGTGCTGATGGGTACTCTCTGCTCTTGGATCCACTGCACTGCACTGGGATCGAACACTTAAGCTTGCTGTGACCCTTACCCTCCCAATATTTTAGCACACAGAAGTGCTGCAGCCCTGCTTTGGAAAAAACCTGCCCTGATTAGATAGATGCCTGTTCTTTGGGTATGGACGAAATCAGGCTCTTGTTTCTTCCTCATCCCATCTTCATCAACTCAACTCATCTATTGTGGGACGGGACAGAAAGTGCCAAGTATTTCAGAAAAGCTTTGCTTCCT
The DNA here is from genome assembly GCF_000737465.1 of Haliaeetus leucocephalus. NCBI lineage: Eukaryota > Metazoa > Chordata > Aves > Accipitriformes > Accipitridae > Haliaeetus > Haliaeetus leucocephalus. The sequence goes on along the minus strand of NW_010972972.1, from coordinate 6,158,153 downwards.
CCTTGCTTGTGCCAATCTTGAAGTAACAATGATGGGCTCCTTTCCATCTCTCTCTTCCCCTTTTTGTTGAATATCATGCTAGAAAAAAGGATAAAGGAAAAAAAAAAAAAGGACTTCGATGCTGCTCCTGTCCCCTTTTTCTGCATACTGCTCCCCATATCTCCAAGTTGAAGCAACAGCAGGAGACACAGTTGAGGCTATGCTGCTTTCTCTAGGCCTGAGAAACAGAGGTACAGGGCTGCAGAAGGGAGAGAGGCAAAGCCAAGGGTGTGCATTTGATGGGTTGTGAGGTAGAGAGAAAGCAGAGATTGGGGCTGAGTTGCTCAGACTGGAGAAGTGGGACTGGCACTGATGGGAGATCTAGAAGACAAGATGTTTTTTCAAATGAGAATATGTTGTGAAGCGTTGGCTTTGCATCAGCAGGAGAGCCTCTGGTCCATGGGGCTCCTGGTGCAATTCATCTTTAGATTAAGAAACTTAAGTTTAAGCTTTGTGTGTGATAGGTGTCTGAGCTCCAGCCTGGTACCTGGAGATCTTGAGAGTGGAATTGATGGAGCCTTGGGAGATTTGGCTGACTAGCTACTAGTTGTCCTCTTCAAGCTGATTGGGGTTGCTCTCAAAGCTGTGACTGCCCCATGTCTCTACGAGCCACTTCAGACATTTATTTTTCAGGTGTCTTTATCTTGGGTTGAAACTCCTGCTTTTAGACTCATGATGGTAAACAGTGTTCAGAAATCAAAAGGCAGAAGAAATTTTGTTAAACGCTCGAATGTGTGTGTGCCCAACCTCTTAACTTGGTTTACTTAGGTAATTTCCTGCTTGGGAAGTACCGCACTCCCCCAGATCCAAAGTGGAACTCCAGCAATTAAATAGTTAATGTGTGTGTGCATGTGTGTAAAATTCATGTGTATCTAAAAATACCTCTCTTATCTGTGTAATGGTTTGGTTTGATGTAAATATTTTTAAATGTGCTTTTACATTAGGCTGGTTTTTATATACTGTGTGTGAGTGGAATTTGGTGTGCGGTTAACTGGGCCTGGACTTTATGTATTTGCTCCATTCACCTCAACTCATACGGAAAATTCCTGATCTCTAGTCTCCTGACCATTTATGTCAGTTTGGTGGGGTTCATTTGGTGGTCTTCACTGGGCTGGGAATGCACCAAATCCAGAGATGAAGTGAAGCATCTTGCCAGCGGGTGATGGATACTTCTCTGCTGTTGGGACATGGGTACCTCACTTAGCAAGTTTTAGTGCATGAGCAAATCCTTTGTTCACAGATCTTAAGTTTTCTTGAATTGTCAGCTCTGTTTTGGAGAATAAATTCCCTTTCAGAGAACATATGATATGGAAGGTGACTTCTGTCAAGCTGAGTTATGTACTGTGTCCAGCTCTGGGGTCTCCAGTACAAGACAGACACGGACCTGTTAGAGCGGGTCCAGAGGAGGCCACAGAAATGATCTGAGGGCTGGAGAACCTCTGCTGTGAGGGAAGGCTGAGAGAGTTGGGGTTGTTCAGCCTGGAGAAGAGAAGGCTCCGGGGAGACCTTACTGCGGCCTCCAGTACTTAAAGGGGGCTTCTAAGAAAGACAGAGACTTTTCACCAAGACCTGTAGTGACAGGACAAAGTGCAGTGGTTTTAAACTGAAGGAGAGTAGGTTTAGACTGGACATAGAAGTGTTTTACGATGGTGGTGAAACACTGGCAGAGGTTGCCCAGAGAATTTGTGGCTGCCCCATCCCTGGCAGTGTCCAAGGCCAGGTTGGATGGGGCTGTGAGCAACCTGGTCTAGTGGAAGGTGTCCCTGCCCATGGCAGGGGGGGTGGAACTAGGGGGTCTTTGAAGGGCCCTTCCAACCCAAACCATTCTGTGATTCTATGTAGGTCCTACGTTCCTATGAGACATCATATAATTGTTTAAGAGTGAAAGGAGATCCCTGTCCCTTGTTCCTGCTGGAGTCTAATGATGGTGATACCAAAGACAGTGGTTCATGTTCCCTTCTTTCCTTTGGGTCATGTTTAGAGGAGGGAAATATGTCATATTAGAACGTTAACAATGTTTTAAAATGTAGCCTTCTATCTAGTCTTGACATTTTGTAGGTTTTGGCCTGTTTATTTCCGTGTGCTCCATGACACAGCTGTGTCTATGAACATGCGTCTGAGTTCGGAGCACGCTGCTCATCCGCACAACTTGGTGTGACTGTATCTACACTGCAGTAGTGTGTAAGTAGATGGAGCATAAACTGGGGCTCGGGAATATTGCCTGTTGCTTCAGGGCTCTTCAGTTTGGAGATATTTCAGTCTTATGTTCTAAGAGCTGAAGCTAGTAGCTGGCGAGAGAAGGGCTGAGCCTCTCAGCTTGAGGTTGCTGGTTCTCTGATTCAGGTGGTGGGCTTGAGGGAAGAAAAAGCTTACTGTTGTCTGTGGGGTGTATCAGTTTGGTTATGAGAGCAGGCCAGAGGACTGGTGTTTTCCACCATACCACATCACCAAATCTGTGCTGAGTGTGTGACATGCTTGGGCATTTCCTAAGGATGCTCTTACAGTGAGCGGGAACGGCTGCCTTAAGAGCAGAACCCTCCAACATGTTCCTTCTGCTCTTGTTGCTTTTGGTTTTGCCCAGCAACATCTTGCCTTGTATTGGAAGAAACAGGAACGTGGACACTTTTGGTAGAGAATGTAGGTACTCTTCTTTCTCTTAAGCTGTATCTCCTTGATCTCTACACACAGTCTGACAGTCATGGAGCAGCAAGGCGCTCTTAAATGTATCTCAGCTGAGACAGTTTCAAGTCCCATAGGGTGTTGGATTTTGGTTGGATTCCCTTTCTTCCCTCTCTCCGCTGCCAGTCACAAATATTATAGGGTTTGGAAGGATTTGAGATCTATAATTACTTTGCCCATCCTTGCTTCGTGGGAATTTTCACTTCCTGAGAAGTTTTTTATTCCTTTGTGAACACTATTGCAAGGCTGGATGTATCAGTGAAAGAACCCCTGCTCCGTGATGTACCTAAATACGCTGTAACATATCACATAGGGAAATTTCTTCCCTGCATAAGGTGATGAATTTATAAAGATTAATGACCCAGCATTTAATCCGAAGTAGCATTCTTGCAAATGCTTCTCTTAGTCAGGTCTAATCCCTTAAAAAACCTCTCTTTTAATGTGTTTGCCTCAGTATATTGTGGCAATCGGAGTCACGGGCTAATCACGCACACATGAACTGTGACTGCAGGTCCCCAAGCTGGGCTGTGTCACTTCCCACCATACCCACTGCAGCTCTCTGGATGAAACCTGCGGCATCCTTTGGCTGTCTGTGGTGCGTGATGGATGCTGCGGCACAGGGATGCATTGTAATTAAGTGTCAGGATAGGAACATCAGCCTGAACATCCCACGATGATTAGTTTGGGGCATAGAGGAACTATTTTATTGACAAAGCAGCTTGTGATTCTTTATGGCTGAATACTGCTGACATACAGTAATTGTTAGAGGAGTAAGACATCATTAGGAAGATGACATTTCCCATAACAAGGGAAAAAAAATCAGCTGTCAAAAACTGATTTAAAAACAAAGGAAGGTTTTAATAAGATTTATGGACATAAGCAGTAAAGAAGATCTCTGACACCAGACTTCTCAGTATGCTCTGGACTGACTTTCTACTTTTGATCTATAAGCTTATGTGGCATATTAAAGTGTGCTGTAGATATTGCCCTGAGGTATGTGGAGAGTGCACCAAAATACTTTTTGTCTGTCTAGTCAGCCAGAAAGGCGCAGTCAGGGTCTTTTTTCTTTCTCTGAGTTGAGGATGTGAGTCGTATCTACATCTCTTCTTAAAAAAATATGTACGTATCTTGAAAGCTTTGTGGCCTTGACTTCTTTTTGGACTGAGGTTTACCGCATGGGTATCTTTGCGTAGCCCTGTGGTAGCTGCTTCTCTCAGAGGCCAGACTGACGTCCAGCAGACTTGCAAAGTGAAAGTCCGAATTGGCCACTGTACAGAGAGCAAAATGGATTTCAGAAACAACAGAAAAATGGAGATCTGTGTTTCCTGACGAGGGAAGAAACAAAACCCTAATGAGAACTCTTCAAATGATGCATTGAAATGAGTGCAGCATGCTACAGAGAAGCTGCTGAAGGGCCAAGCCAAGTGGGTGATAGTAGGAGGTCTACTTGACGTCCAATTTTCTATTCATGCCGAAGAGGTGCAATAGCACACTCGGGTCTTGCAGTCTCTGTGGCTGAGGTGAGATTATAGGGAAACATCCAGTATGTTCCCTACACCTTTCTGGAGCACCTTCCTGCTGTGTTTGCTCCACATTTCTGCTCTCACAAAAGCCATGCTGGAAGCAGTGGCCTTTCTTTTAGATGTATAATTTACCACCTCTTCCCGGTGTGCCAGCCTTGTTTGTATTGATAAATGAATGTTCTCTGTGTACAGCCTGCAGATAATTCTGCTCGTCGAGTACAATGCTGCTAAATATACCTGTTTCTGATTAAGTGCATTTGAATTTGTGAGTTTGGTTAATAAGCTACACCTTTCAAAGATTCTTTTGTTAACTCATAAAAGCTGCGTGTTCTTGATTTACAGTGCCAAAAGGGGTAAACTGACATTAAAAGCATTAATTAGTCTTGGTCGACTGCACAAAGAATAGAGTTGGTGTGAGCCAGCTTTTGATTTAGCCCTTTGTGGGCCTTTGATTTTTGCCTAAGCTTGTTAAAGGGTCTGTATCTCTGGCTTTTTTGTGCTAGATTGTGTAATTAGAGTTTAGTGTGAAATACAGAGACTGGGCTTGAAGAGCAAGAGCCCTGTACAATTATAAGCAATAAACTTGTAAAGCAATTGGCCAGAACTTTACATATATTTTAATATAGAAATGTTCTTTTTAACATGTGGATGTGATAACTTGGTATTGTTAGATTTGCAGTAACCATATCCAGAGGATTTGTTGTAAGCTGTGGGCACCGTTGGTAAGCCTCAGAAAGGATATATTCTCAAGAGCCTTGGATTTGCCCGTTGTGCAGTACTTCAGCAGCATGTGAATGTAATGGAAGTTTTGTAAACTGCATCGCAAGTAGCACTGATGTTTTTACTTTTCCCCTACATCTTCACCCATTTCGTACAGGCTAAGAGGAAAAAACCCCAGAGCTTGCAGCATTGCCTGGGTTTTATACTTGGAATTCCTACATTATAACATTTATGAATGTATTTCAGTATATGGTAGTTTCTGTAGTACCCAATTCTAGCCATCTATCCTCCACACAAAAGTTTGAAAATTAATTGAAATGCAAATCACAGGCTAAGTTTTTGGGTTTTGGTTGTTCTTTTTTTTTTTTTTAAATAAACCTTCCATAATTATGCTTGACTGCAAAAAAAGAATACCATTGGTATAATTTTGATAATTGCCTCTGGTTTGTTTGTGAATTAAGATTTCCCTCTGTCCATATAAAGTTTCCCTCTGTCTTAGATATTATCGCATTAACTGCTCTATAAAAAGAATGTTGGACTGGGTTTCATCCAAACTTGCTAATACTTGTCATTAAAGAGTCAACAGTTGCCCAGTGTGGTACCTCCAATATTGCCTTCATTTCCTTTGTATGACAGCGTGTATTATAACAATTGACTGTGAGACTTACTAACGATGACCCGCTGTAGAAATATTTTTTAAACATACAAATATCTAGCTGCATATGAAAATCTCCACATTTCCCACTGTTGAACATCAGAGCTCACAGAAGATTTTGAGTCCCTAGATGAGGGAGAATGGTGGAATACATCTGAAACTCCTCGGCTTAAGAAAAAGCCTTCTTTGGTTTCCTGAATATTTTGTATGTGTATAATGACACACTGATGTCTTCTATTGTAATTTGTACTTTAAAAGATGTTTGCTCTGTGAAGTTGTCTGACGTTCTCTGTAGGCCAGTTCAGGGTTTGGCAGCTTTGAAAGCATAATAGCATATGCTTTTCCCTCCTCTCATCGTTAATGATGTTAGTAGAAACCCAATAGCAACCGGAGACGACCTCTGCAGGTAGATGTTAATGATGGTTTTATTAGAGGGTGTCATGGGCTGCTGCTGGAGAGAGCCTCCTGGCTTCTGCTGGGGTTAGGACACAGTGAGAGCTGTCATCTCTCTCCAGATACGCTCATGCCCAGCTCCTAAACCTATGGTGTACCGTTCAAAACGTGTCCACGTGCTACCTTTGGCCCCATGGCTGAAAGCTGCTGGACTATGGACTAGCGCATGCCCACACTTTGCTGTCAAGGTGCTGCCTTCTTCCAACCCTATGGAAAATTCCCTTCTGTTTTAAATAACCGAGGTTCAATAAGTGAAGGTGGAGAGAGACCTCTGTTTTTTGGCTTTTTAGCAAAGTTGTAAGGTAATGCTAGGATGGGTTTGAGGATTTTTTTATCATCTTCCTCTTTTTCAGAGTCCTTGCTTGAATCCATTTATGAATGGAAATGAAGACAGAGAGCCATTGTAAAGAATTGTGATTGTCATTCTGCCTGGTCCAATAAAGAGTTGGGGTTAGAAATAAAACTGTAGTATTTGTTAAATGACAAATTAGGATTGTTTTCCTTTGGTTTGTTTTTTTTTTTTTTTTTAATTTTTTAGACAAGTTGTGCAGCTGTTTGATTTTTAAATTACAACTTCTTAAAATGCTGAACATTTAACCAAGTGTCAAATTTTGGGTATCCTGTATTACATCATAGGTTTCCAGGTTCTTTATGGAGATGATAGGACAAAACAGACGATACATGCGGGTCCCCAGAAGCTCTGAATTGCCATGTCCTCTGCAGCAGGACAATGGTTTGCAACTCTCAGTGAGGCTAATGATGAGAGCTGGTACTAAAGCTTGTGCTGGGTTGGGATTTTTGTCTTTGCTCAAAGGTGGATGCAAAAAGAAGCATTTTTAGAAGAGGATGTTGCAATTAAAACAAAAAGCGTGGCCTGCCCAAGTAACATACCTGTGCTAGTGCTGGCAAGTGCATGTGCTGCTTCACCACCAAATTAGTCTTTGTTCCTGAAGGATTTTTGCGAGCGCTTGCCTGCTGGGTATCATCCTCTTGCTCATTATCATCGTTGTTCCAGTGATGAGTGGCATTCCTCAGGGGTCCGTATTGGGACCAGCGCTGTTTAACATCTTTGTGGGTGACATGGACAGTGGGATTGAGCGCACCCTCAGCAAGTTTGCCGATGACACCGAGCTGTGTGGTGTGGTCAGCACGCTGGAGGGGAGGGATGCCATCCAGAGGGACCTTGACAGGCTGGAGAGGTGGGCCCGTGCAAACTTCATGAAGTTCAACAAGGCCAAGTGCAAGGTCCTGCACACGGGTCAGGGCAGCCCCAAACACGGATACAGGCTGGGTGATGAGTGGATGGAGAGCAGCCCTGAGGAGAAGGACTTGGGGGTGTTGGTTGACAAGAAGCTCAACATGACCCATCAATGTGTGTTTGCAGCCCAGAAAGCCAACCGTGTCCTGGGCTGCATCACCAGCAGCGTGGCCAGCAGGTCGAGGGAGGGGATTCTGCCCCTCTGCTCCGATCGGGTGAGACCTCACCTGCAGTTCTGCGTCCAGCTCTGGGGTCCTCAGCACAGGAGAGACAGGGACCTGTTGGAGTGGGTCCAGAGGGGGGACACAAAAAACGATCAGAGGGCTGGAACACCTCTGCTGTGTGGACAGGCTGAGAGAGTTGGGGTTGTTCAGCCTGGAGAAGGCTCCAGTGAGACCTTGTTGCAGCCTTCCAGTACCTAAAGGGGGCTTATAAGAAAGATGGGGACACACTTTTTAGTAGGGCCTGTAGCGATAGGACAAGGGGTGATGGTTTTAAGCTAAAGGAGAGTAGATTCAGACTAGAAATAAGGAAGAAATGTTTTACGCTGAGGGTGGTGAGGCACTGGCCCAGGTTGCCCAGAGAGACTGTGGCTGCCCCATCCCTGGCAGTGTTCAAGGCCAGGTTGGATGGGGCTTTGAGCAACCTGGTCTAGTGGAAGGTGTCCCTGCCCATGGCAGGGGGTTGGAACTACATCATCTTCAAGGTCCCTTCCAACCCAAACCATTCTGTGATTCTGTGATCTCTGCAATATCTGCGTTCCGGAAAGTGTTTAAAGCATATGATTCTGCTTCAGATATTAAGTTTGCTCATGGTTATTAGTGTAAGACAAAGCATGTGATATGCTATAGGGACTGTCCAGGAGAAATTTCCCTTTTCCTGGGAAGCTCATAATCTAAAGTAGAAGAGGTGATCTAGGAATTTGGGCTCATTTATTGGAGTTTGAGGAAAATCCAGTCTCTAACAGGGATGTGGGAATGCGGCAAGTTAGAAGAGGACTGTCCAGGCAGAGCAGGTAGAGGACATGGGCAGAAGAACAGTGAGGAGGTCCTAGGATTGAGTCTTGGCAGGAGGATGCTTTTATTTTCATGAGCCTTGTAAACATTGCTAACCTAATTTCTTCAAATAAATTACAGAGCAAGGTGGTAGGGAAAGCAGAGCAATTCTGCAGGGAGTTTAGTTTTAGATTCATTTAGAATCAGGAGTTAGACTTAAAACAACAATTTAGATTTAACCATTTCTTTTAAAACCTGATGTCCTAGGGAAATTTGGCTTTTGCCTTACACTCTCTGCGTGAGTGTTTCTACTCTGCAAACTTTGGAAGTCTGATAAGGGAAGGAGAAGTCTTGGAGATGATTAAATTCTTCTAGGTCTCATGAAAATACTGCAAGTTAAAGAAAGAAAGCTTTTTGTAAGTGGGTAAAGTGGCAACATGTATTCACACACGAGGTGCCAGAAGAACTTCAGTGATCTGATAGATGTGCTATCATGAGAGAAGCTTTGTTTTGAGTTTCCCCTTGACCAAAGAAAATCAACATGAGAAACAACTCTGTGGGAAACTAGTGTTCAAGCAGCTCCTTGTTTTCTATTTTCTTTGGGGTTTTTTTTTGTGTCATTAAATCAATTCATCATATATTTCAAGTTTTTTTGTCTAGGGAAAAAGGTAAAAGAATATTTTGAGTGATGAGGTAAGATTATGAGTGTTAGGAGTGGGGTAGTTGCATGTCATTTCAGTAGTGTTGTATCTATTCAAAATACACTCTCCAAGAAACCTTAAAATAGGTATTTACTCTTTCCTTTCCTGCAAAAACCCAAACTGAGACCTGCTGCTTGGCAATTTGTCCAGATGGCTTCAGGAAAGGGTAGTGGAAACAGAATTTCCAGAATTGGGTTTAATGGGTTTAATTAGACTGGTGAAGAGATTAGGGAGGACTGGAGGCAGGGTTAGGAAGCTGTTGTAACAGGTCTTAGACAACCTAGAGAGAGGAGAAGTCTCTCTGCCTTGATTTTGGTTTTGGTTGGGGTTCATTTACTTATTTATTTGAATTAAAGTCATTTGGAAAAAATTGGTAGTGCGTTTATACCCTAGAAGAAATCCTATACGTGTGTTTGAATGGCTAAATATAAAAAATGAGACATCTGGGAATGCAACTACACTCCTCAAGAGGTGGTGGTGGTTGTGGAGGACTTCGGAGTATTGAACTGTAAAAGTCCTCTGCATACTCAGGGAAATGGAAACTGCCCTTAAACTGCATTGTTAGCAAAACTTGATTCCTAACAGCAACACGGACAGATCTAAAAATGACAAATATCTTTAGCAGCACGGAGATATTTAGGAGCTGGTTCTTCCCTCACTTACCTGTCAGTTTGTTTAGGCTCCCAAGTTTGTTTCTGCTGCTGCAGTTGATAACATCGTTGGCGCTTGAAGCAGGGTAAAGTATGTGGCTCCTTGATCCTGTGCAGTTGCTGTTGATACTCCTTGCCTGGAGAAGAAGCAAAATGCTTCGGGCCCGAGCTCAGGTTCTGACAGGTAAAAACATTTCCATTTGCTTGAAAGAGCTGTATGCCCTTCTGTCTTCCCCGAACGCATCTGAGTCCTTGGGGCAGTGAGTTACTGGTGTCAGCCTTGTTTGGCAGACAGGTTTTTGGGTGAGAATGAAAACCTTTGAGCTTCTATTTTGTTTTCCACTCTTAGTCAGCACATCCTTAGAAATAAGTCCAGCGTGTTGGGACCACTGGTACGAAGGGCATTGTACCATGTGCCAGTACAGCCAGGAAAGTGGGAACCCATCATTTCTTTACAGCTACAGCCTGAGGATGATTATTCACAGCTACCACAAATGTTTTGGTCTTTTGACTTGCCATCATTTGTTTTCTTTCCCCACTTGAAGGAAGTGGTTCTTTTCAGTAGGAGAAGGATTAAATTGACTCAACTACTTTGTTTGCTGAAGTAGCACTTTGAAGTGAATCTTTGAAATTTCTTATGTGATCTGGGATTCGATTAGACCACTTTTACCCAGCAGTCTCATAGCAGGGATTTTATTTGGGAGAATCTCACTAGCTATTTCAGCTCCAACAAGTATAAGCAGCCCTTCCTTCAATTTTAAGGCTATTACCTGCTCAGATAGTGCAGTAATTGAGGGAGTGGAATCATACCAATGCCTAATAAAAACAAGTTCAAACTGCAGTGGAATCGATTCAAATACAGGAGGAGAGGACCTCTTTCTTGAAAACTATATATAAAGTCCACTCTGTCCTTCTTCCAGAGATCTGTGCTTAGATTGCTGTTTTCAAGTTCAGATATTGAATAACCTAATAAGGCCAGATATACAAAATACTTAGCTGGGTTTTTTTAAACAAAAGGGGTTTTTTTTAACAAGAGGGGAAGGAAGGAAGGAAGGAAGGAGAACGCACCTTTTAGTTCTGCCGGTTTTGATCCTAACTCACATGGTTTTCAACATTCACTTTTAATACTTGACTTGTGCTTGATCATGCAGACGTTATGGGGTCATCCGTGGTATTAGTAGAATCTCGCTGGTCAGCTTTTCGAAGCATGTCTCTAGTGTTAAGTCTCAAACTGGAAAGGTAATCCCCTCTGGAGTCTTGACCTACTCTCAAAATTACTTTCTCCTGTTCTTTTGAGCCTTTGGGTTCTATTCCAATGTTTTTTTCCTCTTCATCAAGACAGCTTGCTTAATTGCTGTGACTGCTAGGCAGAAATCTTACTCTCCTGTCTTACAGACCTCCTTTTCTTCAGTTGCTTCATAATAAAGTAGTTTCTGGAACAGAGCCAGGCCTTTAGCCCAAAGTGTCTTCTAGCTTTCATATCAAACGAGGAACAGCACAGCCAGATTTCTGTCCTAATCCCTCTTCCCAAAGACAAAGACGTCGACACTGTCTAGACATCGGTGTTAGAAAGATTTTATTCGCTTTTTCCCATGTGTTAATTCAAGGCTGAGGGTTCCCTCTTTCTCTTTTTCAACCCACATAATAGTCCCCAAAGCCTCCCAATCTACCATTGCTCGATGGAGGAAATCCCACCTACAATTCAGGACAGAAGTATACAATTTTGGGACTACGTGGTCTGTGCCCCTTTGGAGCAGAGTCAATGAAACAAGACGTGGTGAGTTCTGGCTGGTAGCCCTCGTGGTGTACTAAGCATTTGTCATTTAAAATATCTTTTTTTTTTTTAATATCAAATGCTGTATTTAGTCACAAGACACTACACGACAGCTGCCAGCTGCCCTTAACCTTTTATACTTCTTTTACAGCTTACTTAATGCAACAGCCTTTCCTTGGGTCCACGTTATATAGCTTTTCAGTGGGGGAGTGGATCCTTATAAGCTACAGATTTTGAGTAGGAAAAGCTAACAATTTAGCTGGTTTCCCGGTCCTTTGAAATTTTACTTCTACTGATGGCAGGTTTTGACCTTTTTTTTTCCTTTGGAAGTGTTCTGCTGGGAAGTTTAGCTAATGAGAGATCATTAGGATCCTATTTACCCTTGTATGTGGTCTAGTTATGTAATGAAGAGGAGGTCAGGTACAAAAACATTGGGAAAACTGAAGACAAATTGGTGGGGGAGCAAAACCTGCCTTAAGAATGTTGTCACAAATTCTTTTTGCCCAATGTTCTCCCTCATTTTGGAGATGGGTTCATTATGTATATTTATTTTCAATTATTTATGTTAAAAGTGTGGAAATAATGGTCTCCACTTCAACCAAAACAGCCGATGGATTCTCTTGCAGATGTGAAAGGCTCTTCCCAGTTTGTCACCCTCCCTGAGGAAGCATGCGTTGGATCCGTGAAGGTGCTGGCCGTACTCATCCCCACACCAAGACCCATGGCTGGCATGAATCTGCAAATAAGTGGAATGCTGGTCTCAGAGGAAGAAATGTAAATAGGTGAATTAGAAGTTTAAAGGCTGCAGTTAGACATAGTAAAATGTAAATAGGAGAAAACATAACAAACTTGAAGCCGTCTTCCTTGGCACTTCAGTGTGTGCCTCTTGCCTCTCTGTCAGTCTTTCTGGATGTCACAGCTGGGGACAAGGAGAAACGTGTTTTGTGTCTTGTATACAGCTGAGTGTGTAATTTCTAGTTAAAAATAAAAGACAGCTTAATGTCAAGATTGCAAGTTCAAAAAGCGTGACGGGGCTGTACATCACTAACCGCACTTTCATTTTGTTCTATATATATGTAGGGCCTTATCAACAATATTTCTGTCCAGGTTTCTCTCTCTCTAAAAACACCATTCGTTTTATAAAAGGTGCCTTGGTCTGAGGGCTAGGGCAATCTTGAGGGAATGAATTTCTTATAACTTTAGCCACCTAGTTTCTTGTCTAGGCTCCTCTCATGGTTCATGGGGACACGTAGACATCTGCAGCATATGGTCATCCCACCTGCTGTAGACAGTTGTGTTAAAATGGGGTGAATTTGCCTTTGAAGTTTCTTCCAACTGATGATGGAGGACATCTGGACCACTAATGTAGCTTAGATAGATACCAAAAATTTAAATGGAGATAGTTAGGAAAGATAAGTGGTACCCTGTGATTCTTGCCCACATTGGTGGCTACTATTGGATATACACATGTGCTTATATAAGATATTTAATTAGAATTAGTCTTTCTTTATAAGAACCTAAACCAAGTACTGTAGATCAAATGATCTATCTAGGAATTGTACATTGGCTTTCAACCTGTTTCAGATGGCCAGTATCCTATTTCCCTTTTCTTAAAGGGGGCACCGAGAGGACTTAGATCTTGCTCAAGGAAAGAAAGCTGATCATAAAAATAACTTCAATGCACTATCCTCCAAAAGCTGTGCAAGACAGATCTATGACCATAGTGTAAGCTGCAGTCTTGTTTCTGAAGGGACTTCAAAATAGGCATTTTGGAAACAATCATGGCAGCGCTCTACATTTGCAAAGGTGCCTTGTCTATGGGCAGATCAGGTTTGAAAGGTATTTCTTCAGTAAAAATGCCTGGAAAACAACTGAAAAATTTGCTGTTCATCACAAGTTAACAGTGAAATGGTTTGTCGATGGACTGTGAGGGTTGTTTCACAGGTACTGCTTGAGGATTATTTGTGTCAGTTAATTAAAGGTTTTGATGGGTATTTATAAGCTGACAGCTTTGGTTGCTCTGGTGGACTTGGGTTTGGGTTACTAAATATTTTGCATTGTTTGCAATGTTCAAATAACGTGGGATTTCAGAATCGGTAGCCAATTCTCTTGTTGATTTAAAAAGGATTATAAGCAGAAAGCTTATAGGCTATGGAAAGTAATTGAGTGTAATGATGTTCTGTAGGAAGACCACTGCAGCTTATTTACCATCACTTGCTTCCTTTGATGCCTCCCCTCCATTTAGCGGTCTCTCCGCCTGGATTGATAATGCTGGCATGTCACTGGAGCATCCTCGGACTCCCTTCCCCCAGCTGCCGGCGTGGAGGAATGGCGAGTTCTTTTCATCAGCAAGCCTGCTTGTTGCCTTCCAGAGCGTCTCGCTGTAATTCAGTTATGAATCATTGCTTTATTTGTCATGTCAAGCTCCAGCAGGACGGTTTAAAGTGCTTTTAGTCGGCAGTAATTTGAGGCACTCTGCCAAACCGTTCAGTTGTTGTCAGAGCCGGCGGTGGCTGCAGCTGATACGATGATAAAACGCGTCCTGACTGCAGATTATTGCCGCGGTGGCAGGAAGGCTGTTCATTTTTACATGTGGCAGGCAATAAGAGCTAATTAACAAGCGTATGAATTTGTTGGGTTTATCCCTGGGGATTACAGAGTGGGTGTAGGTATTTGAAACTGTTAATGCATATATTTTACTGTCTTTTGTATTTTTAAAAATTCATTTTCCTGAGCGTTATTTTACGCTGAAAGTATATCAGCAGAATATGGGTCTCTGTAGTGCAATTGGAATATTTGCTACACAAGAGGGGATGTGTATTAAATTTTTCTCCTCAAACAGAAATACAGCTTGCTTTAAGGGGAAAAAAATTCCTTTTGCTATCCTAAAATAATTTGTTGGGGAAAAAAAAAATACTTCTTTTCTTTTTTTGTATGAAGGTTTTGTGTCTGCAGGATCCCAGCTGAATGCCATGTAGGAATTGGCTGGTGCTAATGTTGATTTAAAAAAAAGTCAGAATTGCTTGGGCACAGGAGTTTATCAGTCAAATATTGTTTAGAGAAACTGTTTTGATGCGCTGCCTTTAGTACCTCACTGAGGGGTTTAGATGGGCAATAGTATGAGTAGTGAGGGCAACAGTAAAATAATTACTTTTCTCCTGATCATTTAACTAAATCAATTTATAGTAGGAATATCTGTGCTGGTAAAATGAGAGGAAAAAATTATCCATACACGTATGTTGTTCTTGTTATCATCCCCCAGCTCCAGACCTTGCCGCCGATGCAAGGAGAGCGTTGCAGGATGCCTCGCGGCTCTGCCTTCAACTATATGTATTTTTTAAAGAGTTCCTCCTCCTTTCTGCTGCTTTGATTCTGCTTTTTCCTTTGAAAGCCAGACATGTAGCTGAACCTTCAGTGCTCATTATTGTTGTCAACTTTTGTGTCCATCTTTTTTTATTTTTTTTTCAATCCCACCTGTGAAACAGGTGTGGCTTTAAAAAAGAAAACCCAAATGCCAGTTTATGATCTGGGTTTTGTATCACTCTGCCGTGGCTCGCAAATGAGTGTTGGCCTCAGAATGGACACAAACGGGTTTACTGGCTCTTAAATGTTTTTGCAGGATGATAAATTTAAAGCAGGGAGAATTAAGATGTAAAGGTGATACATCTGGGAAAAGGTGTCTTGCATCTGGAAGAATCAGTTGTGTCTTGCTGGAGCTGAGCTACAGGCAATTTTATGAGAACCAAATCGGAGCTTCAAATGCTGGTGTCCTCTCATATTAGCTTTTTGCCAGTACTGCAACCTGATCAAAATAACAAACCAAACAATCCTGCTTCCCAAAGTTGAATATGGTGGGAGCTCGGGGAGCTGTCATCTCATGCTGAAGAATAAAGCATGGCTATGAAAACCTTCAGACTTAGTGTCTTCAGGAAAGAAGAATTATAAGGGAAAGATTGTGCCTTTTCTTGGTTAGGGTTAGGGTGCTGCCCAGACTAACTGGGCAGTAATATCTGAAGGGGGCAAACCTGCTCTTAGAGGTCCCTTTTCTGTCCTCTGTTCCTCCCCATGTTCTTCAAGGCAATGATGGGTTTAATGCAGAAATGCTGTTAATTTCTGAAAAAATGAAGTGCATTATTTAATGCAGGTTTTTAATCAGTCCTTCATCTGGCCACTTGATTTCTGTTGCGTGGATACAAAAATTGCAGCATTCAATGAAAGAGTCAAGAAGCTCCATCGCAAGTGACTTTGGAATAACCCACTTCTAGGAGACCCTTTTAATATGTTTTATTTGCTGTTTATAAGTCCTGATACTTTCGATTTTTCACCTTTAAAACATGCGCGCGTGTGTGTGTGAATTAATTTTAAACTTCAAATCTCTTCTTGAATCACACTAAGCTTTTGCGCATAGTGTTTAGTAGTGAGTTTTGCAAACTTGGAGTAAACTGCAATTGAATTTTACTTTATTCTCTTATCCCTTGTTCCTGTAGCACATGGTGGGGTAAATAGTGGCATTTAATTTCATTTCTCATATTGTCTTTTTTTAAGATGCTGGTTTCATGCATGGTATTTTTCTCTTCAATGTAAAGCAATGCAAACCTTTGTTTCTTTACCTGGGTAAGCTTTTCCTAGCTTCCAGTTAATCTCATCAGCCACTTGAAGTGGAAAAAGAGAAGAGGTAGGGGAGAAGGGAAGGGGGAAATGTGGGTGCATTGGGGGTCAGTATGTTACACAACTTCTCTGGTCGGTGACATTTGGGTTCTTTGTACTGTCTTCCATATTCTTTGTCCAGTTGTTCTTGTCACCATTGCTTAATATCTTCTTATTTTGATAAACCTTTTGTGAAATTATTAAAAAGAACATAATTGAGCCTTTTATATTTGTTGTCAGCTGCCAGTGCAACCCAGTATTATGTAGGAGGATTATTGCCTGTGTGTTTGAGAGGCTGCCTGAATACTTGACCTTGAAAGCAGCTTGCTCTCAGAGGTGCCAGGGGGTGGAAGGGCAATGAGATGCGGTGTCGTTCAGCTTTCAAGGGAATTTTTCCTGCCGTGCACATCACTGTCCTGCTCTGATTGCCCCAAAATATCCACCTTTCATGAGGACCTTGGACATTTGGGTGTCTAGTCGAGCAGCAGTGTTGTGCATACAGTTTGCAGAGATTTTGGAAGATGCTGCTACCCAAGTCGTTCCTGCGCAGCTGAAGCCCTCTTCATATACAAGCAGGATATATTATTGTATTCAGTATACACGCATACCTTGCATCTCTTAGCAGAAGATTTCACTGGCTGCACTTCTATCAGGGCTCTCTGAATCTCCCAACTTAATTATGACTATTACGAATAATTTCATCTCTGCAAACGTTACCTTATCTCTTTTGCTCTCTTTTCCAGTTTTAGCGCCGTGCATGAAGTACTGCTGGTCCTTGTAAAGGATCTTGGAGCACCTCACTGTTACCCTTTTGGGAGCCTGAAAATTCAATGTTTAATACTAGGCTGTTTCCTATAGCTTAGCTGCTCTCTAATCCATGACAGCCCCTTTTTGTCTTATCCTGTAACTTTAGTTTTTTAATAATGTCTTTCTAGGGCTTTTATTAATAGCTTTTTGAGGTCATCGCCCCCAGTTATGGACTCTTTACTTATTACTGTATAGCCATGATCGAAGGATTTTTTCTGAGTTATTTTGCTTCCCTTGCTGTGTTTGTTTATCTGAGTGTGGTAGGGCAATGCATCATTACAGGCAGTGTGCTTCATGTGAAATAAGACATTGGGTAATTCCATGATAATCCTTAATACACTTATTAGAGATAAGTACAAATCTTCTGCCGTTATGTAATGAGCGATTTGAATATGATAGTGTATTTTTGTAAACATTATGGACAGGTCATTCTAAGTTCTTTCTGAATTGTTAAATGAACAGTCTTCGGGTTTATTGACTTTAGTATACATTTACTTTTTCTTCCATCTTGTATTTCTCTAGTAGCTCTTTGAAGGTCCCTGATTTTTCTATACTTGAAAAATAATACATGTGGAGTAGATTTGTAATTGGTATATGCACTTTCTAGGTTGTTTGTGGTATTTTGTCTGTTTATGCTGCTCTTGGTTTGGATTTTGACTCGTTTGCTTCCCATAATCTTGTTTTCTGATGAGCCTTTTCTTCCCTACTGTCCTCTACTCCTCCCATTGGAGGTTCTGTTACATCTCCTCAGGTAGATGACAGGCAGAGTCTATTGTCTGTAATTTTCTCACCTTTTGACTTAAGGCTCTTGCTCTCTATTATCCTTATTTTAAAATCCTCCTGTAAACAAATGCATCGAATTTCCAGGTCGCCGTGCTCATTTATCATTGAAAACATTGGCTTCCATGGCAATTGTACTGTTGGTACTTAGTGACCACAGCTGCTAGTATTTTCAAATCCAGTCTTGTTATTCAAGTTGTTTTGAACATTAGATGAAAGTAGCCTCAATTCTTAAATGCAATAGAAATAGCTATTTCTAGAAAAAACACTTAAGTAATTGAGAAATTGCTTCTCTGAACTCTGCTGTGACAGTTGACACCATTTACCTCCTGTGTCAACCAGTTGGATATCACCAGACCTTGAGCAGTTCCTTTTCCCATAACCAGTTTATAGCATTGAAGAAGAAAGACTGTTCTTATCTGCTGCAGGATCTACTTACATAGAGACACCAGAAAATAGACAGACAGATCTCTAATGCTTTGAAGACCAGTATGATGGAGAGCTGATCATGGGGTCTCTTCTTGTCATTGTGTTGTCCATCGTGAGGTCCACATGCTGGTTAGTCTTCCTCCCACGTCACCTCCATGAGACAATGACTATGCAGCCTTTGGAGGTGTGTGGTCAGCAGTATTCTGCAGTCTGCTTTGGCCAGGTAGGCATAGATCAGTGATCAGACCTTTGGAAAGATGAAAAAGAAAGAGCAAAGGCAGAGCCAGCAAGCTTAGAAGTGAAACAGCCCAGGAAATGATCTGTATGTGTAAGTGCTGCAGGTGGTCTTTCCTGGCTGTGATCATCGCCTCTGGTGCACAGATCCCATAGGCACTGATGGAAACTGAGCCAGGTGTCAGGAGTCATGGCTTTCAGAGACATGGAAAGGAAAAAAATAAATTAAAAAAAATAATTAAAGTGTAGTTTTGAAATGGAATATTTTAAAATGGACTCATTTTATACTGTTTCCCACCCAAAAAGCCCATGTGGACAAGCATCAAATTGTGGAGATCAGAAATCTACTCATAAGATGCTTCTGAAAAGAGGGAAATTGAGCAGATATCTAAGATAAAACAAGACAAGTTATGTCATAGAAGTGTAACCATGTCACTCCAAGCAGGACCTTGGAAACAGCTTCAACTGCAATTTTTCCCTGTCCCAAATAAATTTTCATTATTGGCAGTGAAGATCTGAAGTGCTGTTTGCTAGCAGAATTTATGGATGACTGACAGCATGTTCAGGCCTCTGAGTCCTCGTGTTAAAGACAGTTCTTGCTATTGAAAAATAGATAAGAAATCCAGAAAAAAAACAGGGAGTGTACAATATTCCCAAGTTAGGAGCAGCACATGTGGCTTTTAATGGTAGTTTGTTTGATTCTGGGATATAGGAGAAGTGATAGCTTTCAGATGCGTTTCAATGACAGCCGGAACATTTTATTTTTTTTCCTTTTCCTACTCATCCGGAAACGCTTAGAAAAGAGCAATTCTACCTATTTGTCTTGTTGATGGCTGTTTTCTTCTAGTATAAGGAAATAGTTTCCACTTATATTAGGCCAGTATCTCATGTGGATGTGGAGCAGATTTCCATCCGCTGCTCTTGGCTAGAGAGGAAATAGTGAAAGAAATCTGGGGGAAGTTGGGGAAAGAAAAGGAAAATTTTAGGTAACTTAAACCATTGAACTGTGTGTCCTGACTTTGCCTGAAAATTCCTCATTTTTGGAGCGGTAGTGATGAGAATAACTGAGGACAACGCTGTGCCAGGTCTCACTGATGGTGATAGGTGAGTGCTGCTGTACTAACATTTTTGCTTTAGGCCAGCAAAGTCTTTTAGTGCCGATAAAATGCTGAGCTGCGGGATGTTGTAATGCCTTCTGTAACTCTAGCAGTGTTAAGTATTAATTTTTTTAATTATTATTAATAGAAGTATATTGGGGAAAGAGGTCTTTCAGTCAGACTGGTTATACAAAGAGATAATGCTGGTATGGAGCATCAGATATACCAGAACCAGAAATATATCTATCCTTGCTATTACTGAACTTGGAAAAGATTCAGTAATTTGGGTGGTCTACAGCTGTTTGTAAATACCTGAATCTTTTGGGTTTTTTTTCTGTGGTAGAAAATTGCAAAATATGTAGGTGAAACATTGTTTTCCCTTAAGTATCATGTTTTAATAAGTCCCCCTAAAGTGATGGTCCATTGGCAGCGTTAAGACTAATCTAATGTCTCAAAGCTACCAATGCAATTAGAACATAGGAAGGATCAGTTTTTAAAAATTATGTTAGCTAAGTGTCTAGCTATTTAAATAGCACATATATATATATTAAAAAAAAAAATCCAAACCCCCCAAAAGTAGAATACCTTTGGGGGCTCCTTTCTCCCAGAACTCTTAAATCCCTCTCCTAGAATAACTCCCAGCTCTTTCACCTGTGTTTCAGGTAACCTTTGAAAAAGGGAACTGTCAGATCAGATTTTCTTTCTGCTGGACCCTGTTAATAACCAGAAAACCCCTGGAATTTCTTGGTACCAACTTGCAAGACATGCTTCTGGTATAGGGACCCAGCAAACTCTAGCCTTGGACAACTGAAACAGTGAAAAAGACATAAGTAAATATGTTCTTGAAATTACATTTTAAAATTGGTTTAGGCAGTTTTCATCTTCAACTCGTTTTGCAGTTAAAACCTAATTATGAATAGTTATATTCATGTTAAATAATCCAGTTTTCTTCTAGTTCTGCATTAAACAAGTTGCCAGAACTTGCCTGGTGGTAGTGGGTTAGGTAGGAAGCATTGTCTGAGGTGGCATCACTAAACTGCAGACTTCATTCACACATGTAGCCCATAACAGTATTTTGAAAACATTAATTTGCATAGAATGCAGTTACTGTCTTTCAGAAAAAAATAGTTACCCCTCCCCCAACTGGACCTATCTATGATTAAACTGAAATGCAGAAGTAGGATTCATGCTTTTTGAAAAATGTGTATTTGCCAGACTCTCATCTAAATCGTAAATAGCAGCTTTGGGTTTGAAATTAGCCATGGGCTTACAGTCCCATTCCACAGATGAGCAAATGAAAGACGGATTTGAGTAGTGTTGTCTATTTTTCTGGTAGTTTGTATGAAATGGGCAACTGCTGAACATAAAAATACCAGCTTAAAATTCCTTCATGTGTTTTGTGTTGCTGGAAGTTCAGATTGTACTTGTTGATTTAAAATTGGACATTGAAATCATATGTTGGCAGCGGTTAAAAAGTATGGTGTTTACTTGTCATCAGAACTGCTTTCATCCTGGAAAACATCAACTATTTATTTTGCTCAAACCGCTGTCTAATACTTCTGAAGTAGGGGGGCTCTTGCAGCCTGGGTGGGGGCTGCCGCAGTGTGTGTGGGGGTTACTTTGAAGCTATCCTGAACTGACATCTCGGTGAAGCACAAAGAAACATTACACTACCCAAGATGATGTCTTGGATGTAATGTAGAAATTTTAGGTAATAGGGATCAGGCAGAGTAAATTCCAACAAAGCCTTGACAACCCCTCATCCTTTCTCAAATTATAGCTCATTTCTGAAATTGGAAACTGGAGAATGATGCTGTTGGCTGAATTTGTCTTCAGATTATATTAGCTTTATTTAGTATGTGTTTTGTTCTGTTTTTTCTACTCTGAACCAAGATCCCTATGAAGAGAATGAGAATTAATTGTATAACCATTGTATTAATACTGTACACGAGAGTCTTTGTCCCCAGAGATGCTAAAACTCTGGCTGGATAGCCCATGAGCAACCTAACACAGCTTTGAAGATGTTCCTCCTTGGAGCTAGAAGTAGGAGAAGATCTCTGCTGGAGGTCCCTTCCAACCTAAATTATCCTGCAATTTTGTGATCCCAACAGAATTACTGAGTAAGCTTCTGTTGATCGCTTCTCAGCAAACTGGTTGGAGATGGAGATAGCAGGGATTCACCCCCAGAACTTCTATCAACTGTGTCATTGAACACGTGTGTCACAGAATCACAGAATGGTTTGGGTTGGAAGGGACCTTAAAGACCATCTAGTTCCAACCCCCCTGCCATGGGCAGGGGCACCTTCCACTAGACCGGGTTGCTCACAGCCCCATCCAACCTGGCCTTGAACACTGCCAGGGATGGGGCAGCCACAGCTTCTCTGGGCAACCTGTGCCAGAGCCTCACCACTGTCATAGTAAAGGATGTCTGATGGACAGGGATGGACAGGCACCTTGGCTCTTGGGTTGCAGATAGGACTTAGACTAGCAATTAAATTATTATATGTGAGAATGCGATCCACATCTTTCTTCAGTCCTCAGCTGGTGTTGCTGTGCAGTGCTGCTGTCCAGAGACATCCCTGGTCAGTCCCAAAGGCATTTTAGAAGACCAGTCTTTCTCCATATGTGGAAAAGCTTTGGCATTTTGAATAAAAAAGGAAAAAGAAATGGACGCATTCAGCATATAATTACTTGCATCTTTTCTGCAATGATTAAATATCTTTAAAATGTTCCTTCCAACCCAAACCAGTCTATGATTCTGTGATCCTATTAACGAGGAATAATCGACTCTGCTGTTAACGATAAAATATGATGGTAGTTGAAAGGGTGCAATCCGTTTGGCAGTCTTAGAGATTGCTGCCCGAATAGTTTCATCTCTTTATTACAGGTTGCCTGAAAGCAGTTAATCTGGAGTAATTTAGTTGTGATATGACCTGGCTAGTCTCAAAATGACACTTTTAAAGAAGTTGCCAAATAGAGCCATCTGTTTTCTTATACTCTAATTGCTCATTCGGCCCAAACAGCTCAGCAGATCTAAGGAAACCAGTTAGCGGGGAGGGCCAAGTGTTGATGTGCTGTTCTGAAGCTGTTTCGGTGTGAATTAAGACTCTTTGTGAGGAGCACAAACCCAGAGCCTTAGAGTCCTTTTCTTTATTTTTTGTTTTGTACTTCCCTACTTGTCTGCTTGTGCTTCTGTTCACATCACCTATTCTGCTCTACAGATGAGGCTGGTGAGCCTTATTGACTCTCCTGCTTGGTAAGAAGTGACCTTTAAATTGCTTTTTTCCTGCAGCTTTCTGGGCACCGCGAGCCTCCTCTGAAACGATTTTGCGAAGCCTCGGCTCTTAAGGCTTTCAAATTCTTCCTTAGGATGCACTTCTATTACAGAGGCTGGAAGAAAGGTGCTTCTCAAAGGGCAAAACCTCCACGCTAGGCTGTGTTTTGTAATCTTACCGAAGTTTCAGTTGTTGCTTCCTTCAGTGTCCCTCTTTAGATGACGGGTTGCAAGGAGAAGCACTGCCAGAGATCCCAAGCCAATGCGAGCTTGCGCTGCCCGTGCTCGGAGCCGACCGAAAGCGTGCCAGCGCCTTTAGCGCAGCCCTGGGAGCGACCGCCGTGGCTGGAGCAGGCGCTGCACCAGCGACATTCGTGCGGCTTGGAGCGGTTTGAGCGTAAGCAGAGCAGCTTCGCGTCTGTCTGCAAATTTCTGTCTGGAGACGGGCACCCTCCCAGCTCTGCTGCTTCCTCCCTCCTCTGAGCGGCTTGCTGTGGAGTCCTTTGCCAGCTATAAACTATTTCGGCTCTCGGCGGGCTCTGCTGTTATTGCAAACAAGGAGGGGGAATAAAAGTTCTCTGCGTTCGTGTGTGCTTGCCTTGAAGCAGGGGAGGGAAGGAGAGGGTGCAGTGGGCGGCTGGCTCCAGGGTCAGCTGGCCCTCCCAATTTCACCAGGGTCATTCGTTAGAGCCCGTCTGCTTTATGAGGCACAAACTAGCCCTAGGGCTGTTGCTCCTTGCTGTGCAATGTTTGTTCTTTCTTTCTTCTGGGAACAAAGTTCATTGCTATTTTTATCTGTATTGTGTAGTGTTTAGTGGAGTTTTGGGTGCTGTAAGAAGCGATCAATAATGCTTGTTGACTGACCTCTGAACAAGGCTTCCTATTGCTCACAGAGAAACAAATGTGAGCAACTTGCTAAAAGCAGCTCTAATTCAGCAGAAACCCTGGGGGAGAACCGCAGCAGCAGCTGCTACCGATTCTGAAGGATGTCTGTCCTTGCTTGGCGAAGAAGGAGGTACCAAGTGGAACAAGGCTGGGATGTGTCCACAGGGTGGGTTCCTGTTCCTGTGCTTGCTAGAATGACATCTCATGCTTTTGGAGGCTTCTTTTGGTGGAGATGTTGACAGCTGGGGTAGAAATATAACTGGACTACCTAATCCTTGCCTTATTGGGTGAGAGCTCAGTAGCTGGCTGGGGCTGAAGTTTAATTTGAGCGAAAGTGACTAAAGAGAAAAAGATCACTTGGGATATCCTTGTGGCTGTGTTTTAATGAATGCCTTTCTCTACTGTCTAAGGAACTTGGGTTGTAAACTGCTCTAAAAATAAGCTTTGATGTAATCTCTTCTTTGGAAATAGGGTGCTCAGATTTGCAGGCATCTAGTCATGCTTTGTTCTTAGAATCACAGAGTGGTTTGGGTTGGAAGGGACCTTTTGCGGTCGTCTAGTCCAACCCCCCCTGCCATGGGCAGGGACACCTTCAACCAGATCAGGTTGCTCAGAGCCCCGTCCAACTTGACCTTGAACGTTCCCAGGGATGGGGCACCAACCACCTCTCTGGGCAACCTGGGCCAGGGTTTCACCTCCGTCAGCGTAAAAAAATTCTTCCTTATATCTAGTTTGAATCTCCTCTCTTTTAGTTTAAAAAGTCTGTCCCTATCTTTCTTATAAGCCCCCTTTAAGTACTGAAAGGCTGCTATAAGGTCTCGCCGGAGCCTTTTCTTCTCCAGGCTGAGAAGAGCCACCTTCTTCTGTCTTATGACTGGGAAGATGTCTGTCCTTGCACTTAAGTGCTGTTAGTATAGACATAGGGATACCATAGTGGCAGGCATGGCAGCATATATACGCTCCTGACATATTTGAAGGTTGCATGCCTATAAAATCATGAGTAGTATAGGGAAGGCAAGCAATCGGTCCTTACTTGCTGTCTGTTCGGTACAAGAACTGGGGGACATTGAGTGAAACTGGCAGCAGGCTTGTTAGAAAAGAGTTGTTCTTTGCATACATGTGGTTCAGCAGTCGAACTCATAGCACCAGTGCGGTGCAGAGGGCAAGAGCTTGCACTGGTTCAGAAGTGACTGGAAGAGTTCACAGAAAAGGTCTTCAAGGGCTGCTGAATCCTTCTTTCTCAGGGAATCTGTGAACAGCAATTTGCTAGAGTTGAGGAGTGCTCTGTGAGGGAGCAGCAC
The DNA here is from genome assembly GCF_000737465.1 of Haliaeetus leucocephalus. NCBI lineage: Eukaryota > Metazoa > Chordata > Aves > Accipitriformes > Accipitridae > Haliaeetus > Haliaeetus leucocephalus. The sequence continues at coordinate 6,133,252 of NW_010972972.1, read as the reverse complement.
AGCACGCTTGTCCTTTCCATGTATCCTTGCATGCCTGGCATCCTTTGGAGGTAGGATGCCAGTTTAAGTTGTCTTTTGGTGTCTCATTTCATTGGTCTGACCATTAGGTTTTTATATATTCCTATTTGCCCTGCCCTGGGATTCATGGCTGCTCGAGATCTCTCTCTTTGCTGCAGGAGAGAGTGAGCTCGTTTTGCTGAGTCTTCTTCATCACCCCTCTGCTTCTGCTGGGCTCCCACATGTTGCAGGTAAAACGATGACTAATATTGCGCTGCTGTGTCCCTGGCTGTCTGGATGCAGCCACAGCTGCTGAGACTGCTAAAGTAAGGAGTGGAAAATGAGGTTATTTTCTTCCTAGTTTAAAAGACAAATAATTTTGTTTCCTCGTTGCTTAAGGGTTGCCATTGCCAGTTCATATTCCAGGTATGGTGATGAGAGATTCTGTGGGCACCTCTCCTGGTGATGCTAATTGTGTCTGTGCAGTGGAAGAAGTGGTCCACAGAGATGGTTTCATTGCTTGATGAGTAATCAGCTGCTTTCTGGATCTTGAGATTCTCCAGGAATATGTGGGGTTGGAGAAATCCTGGCCACCTGGCTGGAAAACTCCAGCCCTCCTTGTTTGGCCTCCTTGGCCAAGATAGTTTAGTTGTTCTTTCCATAATGCTGTTTACCCTCGGTGAAGTGCATTGCCCTGGAACAGAAGTCACTCTCGAAACTCTTCCAGAGTATCTCTTTTTTATTCCCAAAACTGCTCATATGCAATTTCGGGAGGTGAGGGAGCTCTTTATAGGGTGTTTGCCAGCTTACAAGCCTTGAAGCATCCATTAATACCACTGACACAAAACCCAGCAAAGCCTTGGCTGGGACTCTGTGGATCTCCAGGTCTGTTGGCAGCTCAGACGGGTACATCCATAGGGAATTGCTGCGGCAGCTTGTACCATTCCATGTGCTCTTAATATCTCTTGAAAGAAGTGTCCCTATCTCACCATCAGAGGTACCTCTGGGAACTAAACTCAGATCCCTTAGGATGTTATTTGGTATTTTAACCATAAATCTTCCTTTTTCTGTATCTTTTCTGATAGAGGTGGAACTTGTATCTTACAAGGAGATACCTGACTGTAGGTTTTATAGCAAGGCTGTTTGGACGATAATGTGCATGTTATTACCTTCAGCTTACCAACTCCTCTGTAAATAGGACAGTGGTAGGTAATCCCATTTGTCATGTCTGTTAGCTCAAAGCCAGTGCGAGGGAGGTGACACTTCTCCTTTCAGCTGGACAGGGGTTGCAGGATGTGTTTGTACCCATGAGGACTAAATTGTAATGTTTGTGTTTGTTTATTCCAAATTACTCAGTTTCAGATCTGATAGCTAACAGGCTAATGGTGGTGCTCCATCGTGGTGGTAGGCTGGAAGAGGACTCTGTAAGTTGCTATTTATCCTTTGGACCACAGAAATTATTTCCTTGATTGTCCTTTGACCAAGTCATCCCTCTGTTTATATCCTTCTGCTGCCTCCCCTCCTCAATCTTTTCACACATAAGCCCTTTGCAGCCTATCTTTGCCCTATGTGTTGTTTCTCATTCTGTAGGAGAGGCTGTTGTCCACCTCCAGTTGTCCTTTGGTGGCAGCTCTCCTCCTCTTCCTCTTTCACCATTTGGTTTCGTCAAGCTCCTGCTGCCCTGATGGCCAAGAAGAGCTGCCTGTAGACACCTACATGACTGCTATCTTTGTTCCTTGGATGTATCTCCTCTGCTGCGATACTACCAGGGTACCAGTGTACGGTGATGAGCGCAGGCTGTGCTCCCTAGAGCTGCCTTGTTTTATGCTCGACTGCTGTCTCTCATAAAGCTGGTACGTGGTTTGTGTGTGACAGCTGTCACAGTGCTCCAGTACTGGGATGGAGAGCATTCCGCTGATGCAAACTCGAATAAGTGCAATTTAGTTTGTTTTTCATGCCTCATTTAATAATCAGTGCAAATCCACGCATTAACAAGTAAAAAGTTATTGTTCACAGCATTGGAACCAAATTAAAAACATTCATACGCTTATAGCAAAACTGTCCAAAAGAGACTACTGAGAACGGCTTTGGAAATTACAGAAACTTGGCTACTCCTAATGGGGTAGTTTATTTTGGGAGACAGATTAAAAGCCATGCTGGTTATGGGAACGTGATGTATTTCAGGGCAATGCTGAGTGAAGAACTAGCACTTCTTGCTGTCCTCCTACTGAATCCAAGCCTGTAAATGTCTTTGTAGTATCTGTGGGTGAAATACCTGCTCTTGGCACAGTAGTGCTCATCCAGCCAGCCAAAAGATACGGAAGATTGGTAAAGAAAAATGATCCTTTGTTCTGAAAGTCCATGGATCCGTAATGATTCATCTTCAGCTTGTTTGCAACTTAGGGAGCAGAACAAGCCCTGACAGTGAGCGTGGGTGAGCTGCCGAGGCACAGGCAGTTGCGTTCCCTTGCGGGGAGGCTTTCCTCAGCCTCCCCGCTGAACAGATTTAATAGGTTTTTAGAGGCTTGAAGGGCTTGCTCAATGCATCTAGCCTGGCTTTCTCTCAACCAGACTGTGGGACTTCTTGCGGTAATGTCTCCATCAGGCCTGTAGCTTTCAGGTAAACTAGAGAGTATGCTTCACAAAGATCTGTATTCTTGATTTACTGCATATGTTCTCCCCAATAAAGGATTCGTGACATAGTTCAGGAATTGGGGCTAGTTTAATTATGTGGAGCAGCTTTAGATTAACCTGAAACCTCTGGTAGTTGGTGTCTTTGGACTGATTGGTGATGGGTCTGTCAGGAAATTATACAGACCTGTGTGAAGTCTACAACCTATGTCAGGAATATAGGCAGGATATATAAGGCATGGACCAGCAGATCACCTCATTAACCAAACCACCTCAAAATCACCTCCGCTGGTCAGGAGGGAGCTAAACCCACCCTAGCTGCCACACAGCTTCCAGCCGGCTCTTGGGAAGTGGGACATGGGGGTAGACATCAGGTTAACAGAAGTAAAACAGAATAAGATGTATAATTGCTGGGAGTCTGATGCTGAGAAAAAAGCGATGTGTAGCTGTAATTAACAGCCAAATGATTGAGTGATTTGCCAAAGTCGTGCAGGATATGAAGCGTGATGTATATGGAGAACATGCAGCGAAAGAGGTTTGCGGGAGATGATCTGAGGTCGTCGGCTGTTTCATGGCAGCCTCTGCTTGCTAAAAAGGCCACCCCTGCAGGGCAGAGGCTGCTGAAGCAGCTGTGAGCCCCATCTTTTTGGGAATATTGAGAGTTCCCAAACCTTTCCTGGGCTGCACATATTTTCTCGGTCTCATTACCCCTGGGAAAGTAAAACACCAGAGTTCGTGCTGCATTCATCTGAAGCCTTACTTTGTTTTTTGAAAAAACACTGAACAGCCTTAAAAAAAAACACAGGATGCTTTTTCTTTTCTAGTGAAAGCAAGTGTTAAATACTGGATTACAAGACTGGAAATAGAGTTGTATTTTTATGTGGCTCTTTTGTAATTCCAGGATTATGTTTAACAAAGATCCGCTTCAGCTACACCAGTGTTTCTTTAGCTTTGGATGCTAGTGACCCCAGAGCTTTTCCTACCGTGTTAAGACTCTCTGAGATGAAGTCTTTCTCTCTATATTCAAGATGGAATTTCCTTTTTCTCCTTCTTAGTATTTTGTTAACCTATTTTAGGAATGATTCTTCTGGATTTATACCAAATATAGCTGCTCTGACTCAGCCTCCTCTGTTCCTGGTTTTGAACTTTGAGATCTACTTGCTGCTTTTGCATTTTGTAGCACTTCCCTCCGCCTCTGTAATTTCCCCCTCTTCGTTTCTAATCCAGTCCTCTTGCGTTTCTCAAGTAGCATTCTTCAGTTTAAATGGCTTTCCTATTGATCCCAGGATTTTTAAGATTGTCACAATATTTTATAAATCAGCATCAGAAGAATAATTCTGTACAGGAGATTCACCGTATCCAGTTGGCCATTAGACTGTCGCGAAGCCCTTACCTGACATTTTAATAATACAAATGATAGATATGGAACTTAAAGTGTGCTATTTTGGTTGTTCTAGACCTCTAGGGAGACTCTCCTCCTCCACATAGCACCTGTGGAGGAAAGTTCCTCATGAGCTACGTGCACGGACTGTCGTCTGTTGGAGTCCATCACGATGCTTGTGAAGGTTGCTGTGTCAACTGTGGTCCACGCTGCAGGAAGGAAGCTCCATCAGGGCTGAACGTTATTTTGCAATTTGTATGCACTTATGTTGAGGGCAGGGTGAATTTAATGGTGAGCAGTGCCTGATCTACAGACCTTGAAGCTACGAAGCGCTCTTCATGTCGCACAGAGTTGGGGCAGGATCGTGGCAGTTTTCTCCCTGCATGGGCAGCTGTGGCTCAGTCGGTGGGTCGTTTGATTGTATGTGTGATCTCCTGTTAACAGCCAGTAATGGGGCAATTACTGCCCATTGTGGATGTGAATGTCCACTTACTATGATCTAGACTGAAATCATTAACTCATTTCACGCAGAGTATTCAATAGCCATGAGATGGAGACAAGCAGGCTGGACACAACGTGATGCAGAAAGGCGAAGAGGCATGGGAAGCTGACTTTGTCAATGATGTTGACTCAGATTTGCAAGATGATACAGGGGCTGATGAGTATTTTTGCTTGCCTCTTAATTGCCAGTAACTGGCAGCACAGACTTAGCAGTTCTCTCTCGTGTTCAGTTTTCTGTTTCCCCCCCTCCAATGTCTGCAGAAGATTTTCAAAATCAGATGGCAACAGTGAATTGCAGATCAGGAGGATTAGCATTTGTATCAAACACACTCCAGCAGAAGGAGATTACAAGTCCTGGGTCAGCCGATAGCAAGAGCTCGGGAGCGTAGCTATGGAGCTGGTGCTGCTGGAAGGGATGAGAAGGAGCAGAGTTCAGTGACATTGGCCACCTGATATTCTGCTCTGGTCCTTCTACAGGGCTGCCTTGACAGATGTTTTGCCTCTGCCAAGATTTGGTGTTCTCCAGTGCAAATGCTTGGAGGTTTCACCTCTCTCTGCAGAATAAAATCCTTCAAAAACTGTCATTCCTGTTCTTCAGTATCATACCTTTCTTTCTCTTTCAGCCAGTAACAAGTATTTTGCATCAGATAAAAAAGCCAGTAGAGGTGCAGGCACATGCTTCATCTTTTTACGGATGCTTTCTGTGTAGGCTGATCTGAACAAAGAAGGGATGTGAGACCAGTGAGCATCAATGGCAGCTTTGCCAAGAGGTGAAAAAGGCTCTACTCATCCATGCGGCACGCAGGTCTAAAATACCTGCGGTTTTGTATGCGCTCAGCGTGGTCTCATGTTAATTTGAAAACTAATAGTGCTAGCTGGGGGAAACCTGGGCTGCTTCTGCAAAGGGCTTAAACGCTGAAGGTACACATTCACTTAATTGCTTGCCTGTGGCAAACAGATTGCCTAAGGGTGAAATTAAAGTGCCACTCCTAGAAAGCTTTCTAATTACATTTTTGTAGCCTTCAGCCACATTAGAGGGAAAAGTCTGACACTATTGTGCAGATATCTAAATCTAGGCACTATTGCTTTATTATTTCTGGAGAAAATGGAGGGGTGCAAAGTGCATCTTCCTCTCCGTATGTTGTGCATCTTCCTCTGTAATTGGACTGGGATCATTTTGCACATTGAAGGGTGCTGGCGGGGGAAGCATGGCCCCAGTAATGCAGGGACCCCTGTGCCCAGGAAATTTATATTGAGATACTTCATGAGGTGTCATGCACTCTGCTCTGACTTCTCCACACATGCACCATTCTGTTTAAATTAATTCATATATGTAAAGAAATTTAAATATAAAACTTATATTTAAATATAATACCTAAGTGTATATTATGAATTGAAAAGGAATAGTTATTGAAGGAAGTCTATTTGGGGGGAAAAAAAAGAAAGAAAGAAAGGGGGGACCTTGGGGAAGTGTCTTGCTGTGTAATGCTCGTTCTTTATGAAGTGTATATTCCCAGGCTCTCCAGATCGTAGAGGTCATGATTACTCTCACAATTTGCCCTCCTCTTCTTTCCATCAAGGACATTTTTTTTTGCCTGTGTTGCCTGGCAATCCATGTGAAGATCACTTAGGTCCTGCCCTGTGCTCTCCCTCTGTTTTCTGTGCCGGTCACATTGTCGAGCGTCTTAGGACTGGTCTTCCAGAGGATGCACATCCAGCCTGGTTTCTGTCTTACTAATGGGGTGTGCTGCCTTCTGGGCTGCAGGGGATTTTGCTATGCTTATTATATATTTGATTCTTTCTAGATCCCAGTTCCCTGTTAGCTTTCCAGGCATCGTTCTTCCTTGCTGTTGAAATTGTCTCTTAAAACTGAATTAATCTTTGAACTGAAACCAGGAACTCGATTCCTGTTCTTTCTTAAGAAAAAAACCATGCCATCCAATATTTCACAAAACACTGCCTGGGAATATTGAGCTTATTTTCCAAGCATGTAAAAACAAACCTGTGAATTCATTTAAAACTAGAGTGAATCTTACCAAAATTAGTCCCCTACCAGGCTGTGTTTTTCATCACAGGTAATATCAATTTGGGCATTGTCAGAGTAGAGAAAAATTTGGAGAAAGGAAATCTCTTGAGTAGGTGGTGTGCACCTGTTGTATGATTGATAGAGTTAATTTAAGATATGAATTGAATTGTTATGAAGAATGATGGCAAAAAGGTTATTATGTACAGAGATGATGCTTATCAGCATGAAAATAAATGTGTCACAAATTGGTTGCAAATGAAAGGCCTGATTTTTTTTTCTTTTTCTTTTTCAAAATGCATAAATAAGGGGTGTGCCTCTGTAAATCATGTAATCACTGTCTAACATATGCGAGGATCTTTGCAGAATATACAAAAGACTTTGCTCTGTAGAGTTTATAATGTAAAGCTGTGAGGCTACAGACATCTCTGTGTGCTTAAACTCACCTGGGTTTAAGCCTACACCTAAGTGTGTTGTAAAATAGCTGCAGCACTGAATTCTAAGACTAATTAAATTATTGGTCATAGGTAATACCCCCCTGACTATTTATTTGGACATGCACAAGCGCTTGATTTCGTGTTGGCTTTGGTATAAGGCAGCAGCAAGTGTATGTTTTGGTGTCCTACTTCTGCTAGGTTATTTATGGTGTGAAGACATAGGTAGATGCTAAAGTTTAATTTCAGTGTATTTTGTAGAAGGCCATTACACGGAGATTATACATTCTGTTTTCAGTTAAACTTTCACCTTTGTACCTGTAATACTACTGAAATGATATTAAAAATGCAGAAAGCTTAGGCAAGCTGACAATGAAACAGATCTTGTAGAGATGTTCCAAGTTGTGGTGGCAGCATGTGTGTAAGATATGGGATAACCTGTTGACTGTAGATGATATTTAAAAAACAGAAATTCACTGAATCTGTTAAATTGCAAAATTGATTTCTTACAATAGGGATTAACATGAAATAAAGGCATTTTGTGGCAAATGGAAACTTTTAGACATTCTTTTTTTTAGCATCAAAGGGACACTGATTGATAGAAAATAAGATTTTTATCACTACTATGTTGAAAGGCATTGTAGGTCTCAGTGTGGAGGCTCCGGCATCCTTCAAGCCAAAACAAATATGAATGACAGATTAGTGAATTAAACTAATCATATCATTGCTGGATGCCCTCTTGAGTTTTAACATTGTGTAATATCCTCGACAATTGAATGTGTTAGTTTTTTTCGTATTGCTTTTATCAAAAATATCGGTAGTTGCGACTGGAAATCCTACTTCACTCTTAGATACCGAGAGCATTGTCTCGTATTGGATTCACGTGAGTATCACATTGTTAATATTTTAAACAAAACACTAGGATTTTTTTTTTTTTCCCTACACACGGATGCTGAAGCCCTGGTTGTTCAAATGACTCCACATATCCTTGACCTCACACGCAGGAGAAATCAATTTGAGGTGAATAGAAATGTTCACGTGTGAAGACCAATATTTGCTTAGCTGCTTCAGAGTAAGCTTTTCCTTTTAAACATTTCCGAGAGACCTCGAAGACTTTTTCAGTTGTTTTTTAATGTCAGCATACACTGTTATTTTAAGGAAGAAGGGAATGACTGCTCTGCTTTTAGTTTCTGCTGTGCCATTCAATCCCCAAACTGGCCTTATCCCCTGCCCCCCCCGGATGGAAAACAAGAAAGCAAAGCTGGGTTGTCTGGCCAGCCTGAATCATCGGCTGGGGATTTAGCAATTCTTTTTTTCTGATATAAACTGCAAGCTGTAAGCTCCTTCAAACTTCATTGAATCTCTTCTCACTCTTTAGTTTGGGAAGGAAAGTCCGGAAATCTATGAAAAGTCTTAATTGTTGACTTGCTGTGGCCTTTCAGCCCTTTTCTTTGTGTGTGCTGCAAAAGCATTCCTGGTTTTGGCCTCCTGGGCTGGGTATATTCACTGGAAACCTGAATGAGTGTTTAGGTGAATAAAAGCACTGCAAAATCCTCTGTAATGGCAGGCTGAAAGATTTTTGGTTTTTACAGTGATTATGAAACAAATATGCTAATTGACTGCATATTGCATGCATTATAGAGTCATATCATACATTCACAGATCTTGGTCTCCTGTCTCTTGTATAGTGTCTGCTACTAACCTTTGGTAATTCCTGTATTGAATGTTTAATTTGTGTTTGAGACTTAGTACAGCTTTATAAACATATGTAGCCTTCATTTAAAAATTTCAAGTGATTGATAAGTCATCTGATGCAAACTTTCTTTCTCTTACGCTGGTTATATGTTGTTTTTCCTCATATTTTTGCAGCATCCACCCATAGAGGCTTAGGCTCAGAGTCAATAGAAGAAATAGCAAGTAGTAAAGAATTCGGACATGGTGTGAGTTGGATACGTACTAGAGCAGTAGGGCATATGTACAGAAGGAGGTAGGCATTCCTGGTAGGGAGGGAGGATGCTGAAGGTCGGCTCCTTCATGCACCCGCAGCCGCCCAGGAGCACAGCACAGTTTGGTCATGGAGGCAGTTGGGTTTGGGCAGCTGGTGAGATGCGTGGGACATTGGGATCGGGCGGTGATCCCCACCAGCGCTGCTCAACCTTCAGCCAAAGCAGTGCAAAGCTTTTGTGGGCCAGGGGAGGGGAGCTAGCTGCAGGACACCCGGTCTCCCACTCCACTTCGATGTTTGAGAGCTGAAGGTGATTAAGTAAGTCTTTAGAATTTAAATCAACTACTTAATTTCATATTTTCAGTTTGAATAATCTTTATTTTGATGGCTTGTAATAATAATTGCAACACCGCTGCCTTTGGGTGTGCATCCCTCTTTGTTTTTTTTAGCCCAGACTGTCCCATATTTCCTTAGGAAGTAAAAACCCTGCCTGAGGTCTGCCTGTGATTGTTGTGAGTATCTTATTTTCTGAAGTTCTGTTTGTTCGTCACTTGGCAGCTTTCACCCGAAAAAGCTAACAGCATTCTTTTACTTATTTTTCAAGTGGTAACAAGTTGCCACGTATATTAGCCAGGTATTGGTGGTCCTTAGTAGCACCAGGCGCACTAAGACCAGCATAAATCTGGGGTCTGTTGTTGTTCTTCTTCCATGTAGATTGATTTCCAAACGGAGTGAACGAATGCCAGCGTCTGCCTGTCCTATGGGTAGGAAAGACTTTCAGTCTCCTGGGCTTGTTAATACAGTACCTCTTGCCAACACGAAATTACAAAAAGAGAATGATAAACAGACCTCTTGCCAAAGCTGCCTTTCCGCTAACAGATTTAGCCTGTGCTCTCCTTCGTCTTCCCCGGTACAGCTTTGTTTTAGAACAAAGACTGCAAAACATTTAAGGAAGAAGAGACTATTACAGAGGATTGATCCGTTCCATTTGCACTGTTAATCTTCATTTTTCCCAGTGTCTATACCCCGTCTTTGTCCGTGCATCGGCATGAGCAAAGGAAAAGAGAGGGCAGGGAAGGATTTGCTGTGCTGCCTGCCAGGGGAATGGGGCTGGAGCCGGAGGATGGCTCCAGCATCCCCCTGCTCCTGAACCTTGCGCTGGGTTTCCAGTCTTGACCGGAGAAGAAAGCCTGCGACCAGAATACAGGACCTGGGAGGAGATCATTAGAGGGCAATGAGGAACAACCATGGCTGGAAGTCATAAATCACGCAGTCAAAACCTGCAGTGCGGTGGATTTGAACGCTGACCAAATAAAGCCAAGAGGATTCTGACCCATCTATTATTAAAAGGACATCTCTGCCTTCATCTGATTCTAATTCCAGGAATATTGTATTTCTGGTATGTCAACTTTGTACGGTGTAATCCACTCAGAAACAAATTTAGATCTTTATCCTATTGCAGTGCGTGGGAAGGAGTGATGTTTTCAATATTCAGGATATGGTTGGAAAGTGATTCTCCCATACTGAGGGGAGTAATTACAAAAATCGAAGGAAGGTAATTAGTGGTAGTGGTTGGAAATTTTGGAGCAAAATGTAAATTATAGCACATCTTTGAGGGTAACATGACTTTTTCTGGTATTGAAATTTTTCTGTTAGAAATTGGTTAATACAGTTTAGTTTGACCCAGTGGAAAAGAAGAAAATGTGATACTGTAGCCTGAAATGAAAACAAGAGTTCATGCAGCTGGCGTTATTTGGATATGCCGTCTGCAAGCGACTGCCTCCTCAGCTTGCTGTAATGGTGTCGCCTTCAACTCTTTTTCCACCCTGGTATTTCTCTAGCTGACCACATCCCACTTTTAAATTATGCTTTAAACTCTTTGAGATGGGAGCCTCCATTTCCGAAACATGCTTAAATACTTGAGTCTTCTCTATTGAAAACAATAGACTGATGGCAGCAAGTCTGGTGCTCGGGAGCTGAATCTTGGTCCTGCCAGTATGGTCTTGCTTACCTTGAGCCCATCATCTCAACGCTCTTCTGCAGGCTTCTCGGCATCTGTAAAATGAAGCTGCAGTAGTGATGGATTATTTAATATTTTGAAAGAGCTTGGAAGAGGGGAAGCTTATATTTATTAGTAACATAAATTGATTTTTATGAATATTGTTTTTGTGTCTGCTGCTAAAGTGTAGCTTCTCTTAGGAGAAGGAGCAATGGTTGACTGTGAGAAATGTCTGAAGCAGCTCGAGAGAAGTCTCATATAAGAAAGATAACTAAGAATATTATTTTGCTTTTTTTATAGTGACTGGGTGATGTTACAGGATAGATGTTTATAATCCAGGGAAATTTTCTAACCAAAGCCTCAATAATTTTATGGTAGGTCAAATTCTGCACAAAGTTAATCAAAAATGTCAGTTAGATGCTACTTAGTGCTTGCTTAGCATCATGCTGATGTGGTATGTAAATTTTCATGGTCCTGTGGGGCATCTTAACATTGTCTGTTTGACTGATATGCTACAGTATAGATATCCATCAACGGAAAAGTGTGAATGCCACCCTCTCCCCGCCACCCCTCCAAGATTTCTGGTGTCCTACCAAGTGCCAAGGAAACTTCTGTCTGGAGGCCATCAGGAAGAATCCAAAGTCTTTGGAAAGCGATTACATCTGACACTAAGAAGGTTACAGCCTGAGACTGTGGAGGGAGGTGGAAGTCAGAGAAATTAGTTACAGCACAAACTATTTTGAGCCGGAGATGAAATGCTGGTTGAGAGGACATCTGCGGCCACCCAGTCCAACCCCACCAGCCCCAGGTTGGGTCAAGCATGGCGTTGCTTACACCAGTCCTGAAAACCTCCAGCAAATCTGTGGTCAGCCTGGTCCAGTAACGCAGTACCCACCTAGTCAAAAGGCTCTTCCTAATGGCCAACCTGAATCTTCCAAGCCATCTTTCGTGGAAAGAAAGGAGCAGAGAGAAGAGTCTTCAGACCGCATGTCCTGGGAAGTCTTTTCAGCAAAACACAATGAAGTAGGATTGTGAAGATAAAAGAATCGAGATAATCAGCTGGAGGAGGATATGGCTCGGTTGGAGGGCAGAATGAGAGCACTAAATACAAGAGTACAGCAGGGTTCATTTCAAAAGGAAAAGTCAGCAAGGCCTCAAGTTAAAGAAATTAATAGGAATGTATCAAGGAAGTCGTCTGAAAACTACTGAGAATGGTTTTGGACACACAGGGACAGATATATTAGATATTTTTTAAAATACATTTATTTATTGGTTACCTGCTGGTGAAACCCATCAGTCTTGCAGATATAAAGCCAGGAATTTACAGCGCAGAATTCATCTGCGTACAGACATTTTCTTCTCTGGAAACAAGCTAATATAACATCAGCTGTGCTAGCATAATTTTTTTTTCTCATTGCTGAAGTTTCTTACAGGGGAACTGGTTTCTCATTTACTGAGGTCCATAAGGGTATTTTTATAAGTTCTGCCTAATGAAAAAAATAGGATATATACCTATTTTGCCATGCCACGTTCAGGCTCACTGAGCAACCTCTTGTTGCACCAAGTGCAACAAGTGATCCTGTCTTCCTTGTCTGTCTCTCACTTTCTCAGGCTAGGGCAAGGATTTCCTTTATTATTTTTTAATATGCTATCTAGCATAATTGAATCACCAAATTTTTTTGGATCCTCTGGCTTTTAAGTAGATCATAAACTTCAGCAAATGAAAGGTCAAGATTTTTCCTGCCTCAGCATTTATTTTTGGGCAGTCTGAGATCAGCAAATTCCAAAGTCAAGAGCTGCTTTGTGCTTATAAATTAGCTGTTTAATTTTTCATACAATAAAGACACAAGGGCTTGTTCCTGTTATAGATGTCAAACTTTTCTCAAATGAAAGGTGTGGGGGTTTATTTAGTTATTTATTGGAGAGGAGGCAATAGGTGTGGGAATGTGGCTCCTTATGAGCTTGGCTAGGTGACTCCCAGCTAGCCCGTGCCAACCTCCTGTGTCTCCTCAGCGAACAGCTGGGTGCTACTGCCCTGGTTTGGCGGTGGATCTGTATGAAAGATGCTGTAGGACTGTAAATGATCCAGCTCATTTTTGTTTTCCCTTTGCTGGTCTTTGAGATTGGGTAGGTCGAGTGCTGCATTGAAATCTCGTGCTCTGCAGCATTTCCAGTTGGTTTAATTCTTTCCCTCCATCAGGGTCAGCTTCAGCTGAACAGCTCGGGTCTCATCGGGTGCGAACCGTTCCGCTGGTCCATGGTGGTCATTAACATCCTACCGTTCCCGTCTCTGCTCCCCTGTTGACGTAGTCCGAGCTGGTAACACCCCTGTGGCAGGGGACAGCGGCTCGTTGACGAAGCCCCGGGACTCCTTGGAGTTAGCCGGATGCAAACGCCTTCCAATCGCTGAAAGTGCGTGACATGAAGTACCTATGAAGAAAATACATCGTCAGTGTAATTAATGAGTAATGCAATTCAGTCACGTCCAGAGCCTCATGAAAGACCATACAGAAATGACGTGGTGTTAATCACCAGCTGCATTAGCTCTACTGCTGACTTCAACGCCATCCGTGTTCATACATTGAACGTCTTGATTGCATCAGGCGATGACTACGCTTCAGATATTTTTATATCATGCTTTTTATGTGTTCCCTTAAAGTTGCCATCTCTTGAATGGAGGGAATATTATTTAAACTAGCTCTTCTAATTCAAAACTTGGCTGGAGAGTAAAACCGTGCAGCGTATCTTTCCTCTAAAGATGGTCTGTGCGTGGAGGACACTGATGCTGTCTGCAAGCCTTTACCCCCTGAGGGATGCAGACGTGCCATCCCAAATCTGGTTCACATCAGCAAAGGCATGCCTGCGTGCAGTAACATCGACTGCTAAAGTGTTCCTGAACCGCTGCTTCACTGCACATCTTCATTTCCACTGGAAACGCTCCCAGAATAAAAGGGTCCAGGACATGACTGAGAGCAAGCCTGAAATCAAATGTGCATTTCAAATGTGGAATTTTTGAAATAGCAAGCGTTTTCTCAGGATAGAAGAAAAGCTTCTTGCCTAGCTTTTGCTGCTAGCTACCACTTCACGGGTGCTTTAGAAATAAAGATGGCAATATGAGTATCAATAGATGTATCAGTAGGATGGTTTGAGGACCAGGATGACCCTTCTGCTCCAGCTGCATGGGTTTGTGAAGCAGGGTGCTGCGGGTTTTGGGGAGCTGGAGTTTGTGGAAAAGAGTTTACAGTTATTTAGGTAAAACAAGGCTGGAGCAGAGCTGAAATTTTCTTTGAAAGTGAAAAGTGAGGAGAAAAAAGGAAGGAAAAAAGCAATATTCAGGCTCTGGAATGATGCCCTAGATTGATTTCTGTAAACATCAAGGTATAGCTGAAGTACAGTGGAAGAGGTAAAAGTGAACATTATACTGTACAAACAGGAGCTACCATTAATAATTTACTGCTAATTGAAGCCTTAAACTTTTTGTGGAGTCTGGCCTTCCTTTCGTTTCCCTCTTTAAATTGATTTTTAAAAAAGTACTTTTATTAATAAAAGATTAACTAAAATTGTGTCAACTTTGACCTGATTCTTTTATAAGGTCTTTAACAGGTTAAATATTTTGCTTCAGGTGAGATACGTTCAATCAACTTTTAGTTACGGTGTAGCTAAAAAAGGAGTAAATTAGAAAGGAGGTGTTAATTGTGGAAAACCACGTTGTGTTATGAATCTCCAAGCTCGTGCATACTGTCACAGCAGAGTTTTTTGGGGGAAAGGTGGGACATAGCCTTGTAGCTTGCCTAAATTAACCTTTAGCAGATGAATTGGAAGTTAATTTAATTATTGTTTGGCGGATCCCAAGTGAGGGTCAAGCTTCAAATGACTTAACTGAAAGATTGTCAGAAAATTATTGGAATTTGAATGCAGTGTAAGGTCAGGAGGTCTTTCCATGTTCAGGGAGGCTTTGGCTGAATACTATTAGCATGTGATTTGTATAAAATGAATTTAAAGAGGTGATGTGCAGATCAAGGAAGAAACGTATCTTTTTCCATTGCCTTTTTTCTTTGTTCATACTCTCTCATGTTTGGTTCTGTGCCATCTTATGTGAAATAAATAATTTTTGGTACATATATTTTCTCTCAGAAGCACTTATATCCCATTTTCACAAAAGATGAAGGCAAATCACAACCTAAGCGGTATGGGAAGTTAAAGGGTGGGTCACCTTGACAGAAGGACTGACATGAAGAAAGATGGAGAAGTGTCTGTCATCCAGAAAAGCTCACATTTGCATTATTTACTCTTTTCTTTACAATTGGACTTAAGTTTAGATCTACTATTTAATTTTTTGAGAACCTGAAAGATGCACCTGTCAGTGTCACTGTTTTAAGAACCCCGTAAAATGCATTTATTTCTCACTAACACTCTGTTTATAAAGATTTTATTTACTTAGTCTGAAAAGAAAATAAGAACTTAATAAACTTCCTAAATCTTGCATGCCGGGTTTATTCTTTTCTTTTAGGATTTTTTAAATCTCCTTCAATGTCGTCCTTCTTTTCCTCTGCCTCTGTATGCTAGAAATGGGAAATACCTATATTGCTGTATATCAGGGTGGGAGAGGCGTGTAAGATGCCAGCTCCACCAAGGTGTGCATAGAAATACTCATGTTAAAGTTTATTTACGTGTTAGAAATTAGTGATGGCCACCAGTATGAAGACGGAAGGCGTGAATGTCTTTGGGAAGCAGCGAAGCTGGTCACGGCGTTTTCGAAGGCACGAAGCAAACTAACGATAGAGAAAAACAGCAGGGTAAGATGTTCCCGTTGTCTTGCACCTGTAGCAGTTTGAAGGTGGTGGTGGTAACTGTGCCGGTTCTCGAGTGCTTCGAGTTCTCCCGTAGGAAGAGGATGAAGCAGGCGATGTCCCAGGGATGCGGGACAGAGTCCGCTCCCTTGACGGCAGCAGGAGAGCGCGATGCAGAGAGCGATGCCCAGCTCTGGTCCAGCGAGGCGAGAGCACTCGAGCGTAGCTCTGCAGCAGCTTCACAGCACAGCAAGTTCAAGCTCAGCGTGCACGGCACAAACATTTCCATTTGCCTTCTCGTGCTGCTTGGAAATCCCCCATGCAAACTCGATTTGACTGGCGCGGTGGCCTGCTGATGGCGTGGTGGCCGCCTGACGCCTGACCTCTCTTGTAGTTCTGTTTACCCTTCATCTGAAGTAATTTCCTAGTGTGATGGAAGCATGTCATGCACTTTCAGAGGAAAGATAAAATAGATGAAAATGTAACCAGGTTACAGCCAGAAAGTATCCCAAGACTGTTTGCTAGCAGCTTATTCCCATGGCATTCCTGCTGGAGTTACTCCTTCAGCTCCTTGCTGGAGTCTCAGCAGCTTCTAAGCAACCGAGCATCGGTGTTGTGAGGATTACGAAGCAGTGGAAGCTCTGTGCAATAGAGAAATACTTGTGTTTGTCTGTTTATAATTCATTTCTATTAGTCTTTTTGTTGTGTATATATGGCCACAAGCAAGTGCTGCAAGTTACTGTGGCAAAGGAGGTTTAATTTTGCTAATCCTGTTTTATTCCCATTTCAGTGTGGCTTTTTGAATGCCACAATGCAGTGCCTGTAATGAATTTAAAATGTATTTTTGAATGGTATTGTCTTGCAGAATGTATTGGAAGCTCATCTGAATGTGCTCTAATACTAGGGGCTGAAAAGAAAGAAAATCATCCATCTGAAATGCCGTTTGTATGGACTCTTTCATGCTGGCTGGAAATAACACCCTGCATACCAAGCGGGGAGGAAGCACAAACCTCTTCCTCACAGTACACTCAAACCCCTAACATGATTACAATCTCTTTATCTCATCTAAAAAGCATTTTCTTTCATCCTTCTCAATAAGAGTGTTTCTTTTTACTGTTTGGTACAACACCTAATGCAAGCCAGGCATGAGCAGTAATTTTCACCAAATTATGATTTATTTGTACCCTTTACACCCAGAAAAGCACAAATGAAATAACTGCATTGAACAAGGCACTTTATAAATGCAGCCCTGACTCCATCCTTGCCCAGGGGCAGGTCCAGCTGTCACTGTGTGGTCCTGGGTGGAGGAACACACATTCACCTGGAGGGAAGAGGGACCCTCATAAACTTTATTTCTTGGGCAGGAAGGCTCAGCTGGGTGAGTGGCTGGCTCTGTGTGTGTGAGAAGGAGAATACAGGGCGGGCGTAAGATGGACCCATCACTTCATTGCTCTGTTGCAGAACATCCTCAGCTTACAGGTCCTCTGTCACGGCCAACACGAAGAGCCGTGTGCCCACGCACGACTGATGAATACGATGTGGCTTTTTGCAGCCTTTCAGTATTGCTGCAGGGATCTCCCAGTGCCCCCTCCTCCCCATGCAAAGAGCACCATTCAGCACCACGGGCACGTTTGTTGAGAGCGTAGTCTGATGTCAGGCGTCGTGCTGTTAGTTGGGTGGCCAGGCACCTAAAATGGAGCCTGGATATTGACTTTTCTCCTGGGAACACAAGGGTGGCTGGATGGTGAAAGGTCCTCACTGCCTAAACGCCTGTCTGGAAGGCTGTCTGGGGGAGAGGAGGAATTGCTCTGTCCCTTGGGAGGCTCTCCAAATCCCACCGTCCTGGCAGCAAGGGACGTGCTGAGGCAAGCAAAGCAACCAGCCACCCTCTTTGCTTATTTTGAACCTACAACACAATTATTTCTTCTAACGCCTCCAGTTGCTTGGGTTATAAGAAAGAGTGCTGCCTCTCCACCTTCTCCGGGTCATTTGTGATTTATTTTTTTATAGATATCTGTCACATTCCCTGTCCCACTGGGCATTTCTTGTCTGGACTTGAGGGGTCCTACTAGTGATTTAACAGTTAATTATGGCCAGGAAATCTCTGCAACTCTATGACACCTCTCTCCTCCTTTTTCTCTCAAGTCCTGTTTGTGGCATCTATTACTTAAAGTATCCTGTACTAGTAGTAACCCTTAGGCTACGTGTATTACCGGTGTTCAAATTCAGAGCAGTGCTGCACTTTGAAGGTGACTCCCACCAATTGCATTGTTGTTTCTGCATGCAAAGTGGTTTTGGTGTGTGTGGACCACATTTCTTTCAGAAGCTTCACTCCAGTTGCCCATCACACGTCCTCCAACCTCTCATGGAACATACAGGTCTCTAACGGTGATGGTCATACCAGTAAAGGACATACTGGTGGTGTCCTTTAGACAACTTCAAACCATGCGTCAGGTGGGGACCAGACTAAAAACCAGATTAAATCTAGTTCAAAGGAAACCCTCAAAGCGCAGAGGGTGTAGCCATAGGAGCCTCAGCACAAAGTGTATTGATTGTCTGATCATGTCTGATTGCACCAAAGCATTTGTTAATGTAGATGTATCTTTGGATTTTTATAGTGCTTTTCCTTGTCAGAATATTCTACAACCATTAAAAGTTCAAAACACCTTCTTGCCTTATTCCTACTATTGATGGGGAATCTGCATTGCAGGGTGATGGTGGAATTGAATTGCAAAAAAAGAAAGTCACCCATGGAGGCATTTGGGTAAAAAGGAGGAGGTTTTTGGCTTACATTTAGAGCAGCAGTAGATGCTCCTCATGCGTTGGGTCATGCTGGCACTTCTGGGCAGCACATTTCCCCACCTTGTTACTGTCAAACCATCTTCTTTCAGATGCTTTCAACTTACTGAAAAAGTAAGGTGAAACATGTCCTACATGCTTTGGACAGGGAGAGGGATTTCAGTTTGGTGCCTCGTCTGCCATGATTTGTTTGGATAAATAACATGTGATAGAGATGTGGTGGTTGGGCTTAAATCAACACATTCTTTTTCACTAGAGAACAAAAGATAGTTTTCATGAATGTAGATGATTTTTTAATTTCATGTTCATATGCATGTTTAATGTAGTGCTAGGTAGGTATCATATAGCATATGTGGACACATAAAGTGCACGTTTGTGCGGTTTGAGGTATAGGTATGAGTGTGTCCTGTATCTGCCACATCCTACACCGAAATAGTCTCCTGTGTTGAACGGGATCCATATGGCAGCCAAAAAGCCAGGCTTTTGAACCCACACTTGCAGAAGCTGGTGTTCACTGTCTCAGAGATAGATGATGTTGAGTTTTTTCCTGTAAACGAGAACTCAAGCCAGAAGGCAAACGCCTGCTTGCCAGGGGCAGGCTCACCGAGACTCGCAGCACTGCCTGGGGACACGAGGACCAAATGGCCATAAAACCCTTATGCTTGAATGTAAATCCCCAGCGCTAATGTCTCACGGATGTAAAGTTTTGCATTGATTTTCCCGTTGTTCTTCTTAAGAGCTCCATCGTGCGTTACTGAAGCCGCTGGTGTAAATACGTGTCTCTGTGTAGCCTTCTCTTCCAGTTCGCTTTATAACCGTGATTTCCTTTGCTTGGAGAATTGCTCCTTCTGTGCTAACTTGGGGGCGGAGGGAAGGCTAATTAATTAAGTGGTAATTGTTGTCAAGTCAATTGGTGCTAACATTTAACATTTGACTTGTTTACTATCTTGAGGTAAAGCGGAAGGAGTTAATGATCTAACAAATTGTGCATCCATCATGAGAGACTTGTTTGGAAAGAACGGTTTTATTTATGAACTGTAAAATAATACATTTTAAAAAAACCCATATTTTGAAGCAAGATCGTTGAGGTTCTTGTGTGAAATTGTCACTAGATAGCTGTGGAGACAAGTGCGTCGCCTAATAAAGCTTAATGACTGATTTTCCCATTAATCAGAATTGAGAATGTGCTTCATTAAGATAATTAACTGAGCCAGTTGCTTAACTGACAGTTAGTAGACACAAATTCCCAAGTTACTTGCTTTCCTCTAAATAAAATTCACAAGAAGCTAACCCGGCACTGCTTCATCATCTTTATTGGAGAGAGAAACAGAAGGGCTGTTAAAATCTCATTGCTTGCGTTAGGTCTATGACTGCATCTCCCTGTCTGGGACAGCAGTGGGATGCGGTGGGTGGCACTGGGTGCCCTGCGCAGCCTTGAACAGGACCCAAGCCTTAGGCTCGAAGTTATTGTAGTCAGCTCACGCCAGAAGCTCACAAATATTTGCTGCTCTCCATCTCGCCAGCAGCAAATGGTCTTTTATCTGCTAATTTCTGAAAGGTCAGGTCTTCTTTGTGGTTGTTTTTGTCACCCAAGAACTATTAGCTCCTCCAAGGGGGAGAATTCCTTGTCTCAATTTGTGGCTTCTCCTCTTTGTTCATCGCAAGCTAAAAGTGGGGTCATGAGTCCTGAGCCCCCCTGAAGGCAGGGATATGTAAGATCAATCTGCTCCAGGTACATTTGTAGGCAGAATATGCAGCGCTTAAGAAGTTAGGGGAATTAACTGAGGGATCCAAAACTTGAATTATTAAATATGCTACCTGGTTGTAACGTCTAGTTGTAAATCCTTTCCTTTGCAGCTCTCTGTGTCTTGAATTATAACGTGGTAACGCTATCAGGTAGCAGAAGACTCTTTGCGCAGAAGACGACTCTGGAGCTAATGTAAGGCAGTCATCTCAACTCTCCTTTTCTTTTGTCCTCAGAGTTCCCCGTCTTCCACCATGAACCCTGTTTACAGCCCCGTCCAACCTGGGGCTCCCTATGGAAACCCGAAGAACATGGCGTATACAGGTAGGAGCAGTGTTCAGTGGCTCTTTCGTGAATGTCTGTGTTCAGTGGTGAGAGCAGATGATCATTAATGAGTGATTAATCCCTTAACGAAGGGAGAAAGAGTTCCCATCAGGGAGCCAGATGGGAACGTGACTTGCAGGAGAAAAACTCTCCAGCAAAGCCAATGCAGTAAGGTTAGCAAGAAGAAATGGATCTGAACTCATAAGAAGAGGATGCCCCGGAAATCCTAAAGAATAGGATCAAAAGGGGGTTTCTGTAGACAAACAATACAGGCAAGAAGTTGCTGGGGGAGTCAGCTGGGAGCTGGAGGGCTTGCCTCCGGAGCTGAACTGAACGACTCAGGTGCACGTGCTGGAATAATCCTGCCGTAGAAATGAGGATCCCACAGGCGAGAGCCTGGTATTTGAAGAACATGCAGTTATTCTTACAGATGGTGATTTAAACTGCATTATTGACTGATTTTTTTTGTTTTCAAGTCGTGCTTTCATTGAGTTAATCTTATTTTGAACAGCAAGTCTGATGTCTGTTTGAAGTCCATCTTTAGAACTGAGTTGTCTAAAAATGTCACCTTTAATACTTGAAAAAGGCACTGAGATATGTTTACCATAATTATGTAACTAGCAGGGAACTAAAGTGTACTGATATGGAAAGAATTTAGCTCAGAAAGAAACAGTGCTTTGGAAAAAGAAAATCTCAGCTTAGGTGTATCTGTAGTTTTCCCTGTGGATCATGTTTACCAGCAGTTGTTCTTCTGATCTTGTGTAAGCACCTTACAAAATCAGCCTTGGAAGACTCCTTTTTCTAACATTTTGTTGAATGTAATTAGCTATTAAGTGTCATACTGTGTTAAGATTTCCTTCTTTATATTTGCATTGCCAGTTGTATGTCTTGACTTTTACCCAACGTGTGAAATTGCTTGGGAGTGTGCTTTTGAGGAGGAGAGTGGTCACCAGCAAATGGAAATGAACATCAAATGCTCTTAGCTACTTCATTTACAAAATATTCTCATTGACTTTGGTAGCTGTTTCAGCTGGTAGATCAGTAGGGCTGGCTGTGTTGCTGCAAAGAGATCTGTCTGATACTCATCAGAGTAGAGAGTTCCTCAAAGGCATTTTGCCCCATTTTTATTCACCCTTTCTTTTTCCCCATCAAAATTATGCATGCTGCTTTGTTGGAGATACTGTAGCTCGGGGGAACTTTGGTCTCACAGTCAAAGCACTAGAGGCTTGGAAAAAAAAAATCTCTGTGAATAATAGTCTCTTCAAAAATATCACCGTTGTAAGAGGACTGCAGACTCCAACAGTGCTTGGGTGACAGAATGAGCTCATAAGTGCACAGTTCTTTTCCTGCACTGGAAAGAACAGCAATTTTGTGCTTTCCAACACAAGGATGGTTTGGACAAGAGTCTACTTTTCTATCCCTTTACTATTTTTTTTTTTTTGGCAGGTGTTCAAAGCTCCACCTTAATATCCATTCAATGTAGATTTTCTGTATCTGCTTTCATACAACCCTGAATGTTTTAGAAGCTGCCTTCTGGCACTTGATAAGATGATTTTATATAAATATTGAGGTGTGGATTGTATAGAATTTGTACCTTGACCTTTCTGGAAGGAGAATTTTAGAGGGTGATTTCTGGTTTAGATGAATGAATTCTACATGAACTGCATTCCGAATAAGTCAGATGGCAACATTAATAGGATATTATCTTCTAAAATAACCTGCTGGGTAATCACCATGAAGATTATACTGTGCACTTAAATATAAAAAGCTATTGTCTGCCTTGGCCAGCTTGCGCCAGCTCTGGCAGGGATCGTGGCGAGGTGGCCCCTATGAGACTGGTTTCACCCAAACCATCAGACGTCAGACATTTGTCTTCCAGAGTCTGTGGTAAATGAAGAGAAATCAGTGGCAGATGTGCAGGATGACTTTGGAGAAAAAAGTTGGAGGCAGATCAATGTAACAAGGTCCTTTAGTTATGTCAGTAGAAAAGCAAAGAAGGGAAGATGCAAGTGGCTGCTTGAACGTAGGACACCGAAGCAGTAATTGACTCATATTAGTGCTTGGTTTTTCTATTGTGGAGGTGTAAGGTAAGGAGTCAGTGGACTGAATTCTTACAATGAAGTCCCAAAATAGATAATAGGTTAAAAAGTGTTTAAACGAAGAGCTATTTTCTTTGCTAGGCAAATAGTATTACAAAACCTTTTAAATATGAATTTGTTTGAATATTTAATGAATATTTAATTGCAAAAAAAGGGGAAAAAGTTTAAATTCTTTCCTCTATATATCAAAGACAGGCAACTCCTGAGGGTGGTCTCAGCAATTATTAAAAGAAGACTGCCATGTCTCCTGCATTACAAGTGCCAGGCTCTGTCTATCTAATTCTTGCTTTCTATGCTTAGACTTCATTTACATTGCTTTAACTTGGCGTCATTTAGCTACGTATCAGTTTCTAATGTAGCCACAAGCTATTCTGGGGAATATTTAAACTCTTAGAGACAAACAAAATCGACTTTTCACAGGAGGAACATTAAGTTATGGAGTTTGTAGATACTTCCTTTTCAAATTGCTTTGAAAATAATTGCTAAAGCATATGACATCGTAGATCTGGAGGAGATGTTGATGGCCATCGCTTGTGCAAACCCCTTCCATGGTCCTTGGAGCTCATTACAGCTTTGGGGCTTAATGAGTGTCTCAGTCCTGATCGGCAGCTGAATGGAAGAGTTTGCTCGGAGCCCCTAATTTGAAATAGCATGTCAACAAACCATTCTCACAATCACTTCATGAGACAGATTGTACGACATCTGTCCCCAAATTTTGATTTGAGATCTAATTTGGGATACAATATAGAATTCATACAGTATAAAATGTAATGTGGGGTTTTTTAATCCCATCTTTTTGCAGTAGTTGAAGACACTGAAAAAAATAATGCCAAGCTTTATATTAGGCAAGAAAGAGAAATAAAAAAACCCTGCAGTGTAATAAAGTTGAGGTAAAGGTTGTTAGACCTAGGCTTTAGAGTTCAGGGTTTTTTACCCCAAATGTAGTACAGCATGTGTATTACTTAAATTTTTGTCTTTAAAGATCATTCATAAACCATTCATTTCTAACCTTGTGGAATAAAACTCAGGTGGGATAGATGCGGAAAGAAAACTAGGTTGGTAATCAGGATACTGGCAGGTTGAATTTTACGTTCTTGTGGTTTTTTAGTGCTAAATGTAAATCCTTTATATAGAATAGATTGCTTTTGGTTGAAAGAATTAGTTTTAATCTGATTTTCTTCTCATTCTCACTTCTTTGTTGTTTTCCATACCTGGTGGGCTAGGGAGGGAAGTCCATTTCAAGGTAAATAAAAATTTTGTACCAAATTGGCTGCTCGTGTTAGGGAGAATGGGAAATCCTTGGCACATACTCAAGTGCTTGATGTACCATACATTTATTCAGATCCTTAATTTTTCCATTTTGATCTTCCTTAAAGAAAGTGTGAAGGTCAGTTATTTCCTAAATGATTTTTAAAGTGTGGTCTGAATTAGATGAATTTTTATGGGAAATTATAATTAAGTTTAAAAAAGGAAGTTTTAAAATAGAGTTATTAGGTGAAACAAAGTCAGAAGTGTTAAATTTGTAAGAGAAATGTTTATCGAAACATCCCCCATATTTGAACTAATAGATTTATTAAGCAAAGGTGGTTTCTCATGTAGTTAGTATGTCTCATTTTTGGGGGTCCTTAAGACACCCAGATTTGTTGAATTGCAACCTTCTTCCCATTTTCCTTCCTAAACTGAAAGAGTAGAATAAGCCTTGCGTGCGTTTTCTGCTAGCAATGCTTTCTCGCTTGTTGAATGAGCTGGTTGTTTTGCTGAGCTAAGGTGACATGGAGAGAATATTCGTGCTGCAGATGGAGCCACGTCTGTCCAGCGCCAGGTTTGTGCTCCAGCAAGTCCTGGTTCCTCGTGCTCGGCTGGTGACTGCTTCCACTTTGCTAACTCAATGTATTTTAGAACATCAGCAGCAAACAGTGTTTGCGTGTTGTTTACTATTTAATTAAAACAGCCTGTAATTAACTTGGATCTTCACGTAAGCTGTCATTTTAATTGAGGTTAACTTTAAAATGTGTTTAAGGACTGTCGTTTGATTTTTTTATTGTTGGTAGAATTCACTTTACCTGCCCCAAATGTGAGCTGCTGAACTGCCTGGTTTTCCTTTGGCACATTATCCTTCCTGTTTTCTTGCATCCAGTTTTGCTAAGGCACCAGTCCTGCAGCAAATAGATTAGCTTGTTGGTGTGGAATCAGGGATGAAGAATCAGTCTCCCCTGTAGCTTGTTTGACTTCAAGCGTGAAACTATAAAAGTGTTTGTTATAGCTCACACTATTATAATTTTCCCTACCAGAAGCTGATTAATATGCTGATAAGATGCTGTGACTCATGAACCTTCGGTAGACTGACTGTATTCGTCGTAGTTATTACTAAATAATAAATGGTAATAAAATCTAAGAGCCCCAAGGTGTGAAGCTGCTTAGTAAGTCTCCAAGGAGTTTGTGTCACACTGCTCTAGTGCATGACACTTCCCAGGTCCTGCTGCAGCAGCAACCTGCTTGGGAGCTTCCATGCTCAGAAGAGACATCCTCCAGCTCAAGTTTTGCTGATGGAAGCCCTTGGTTTGCTTTTGACAAAGAGCTCTGTTCAGGCTCTATGTGCCATGAAGCAATATTTCTGTTCCCCCTCACAATTATTGAAGGTAAAGGAAAAATGCTTTTATTCAGTTGATCATCTGAAATTTTAAAAGAAACAGGAAAGGATCTACTTTTCTAGTTTCTCACTCTTTATCCATTCAGAAAAATCACTAAACGATATGGATATATTCTCTTCTGTTCCTTCTTTGCCCGCAGATTACTGGTGATATTCTTACAGATGGTTGTTCAACTCCACCTTTTCCCACATCCACCCCTCCACTTGCTCTCTGACAAAAATTCACACTTTTATTTCAAACTCCTTGTACTAGTCCTAAATCCCTGCTGTGGAAGTGCCAGTACTTTTGTATCTCAGGCACACACCATTTCACCCTGCCTGGGGTCTCTCCTGGTCACCCAGATTCAGAATTGTTTTGCCCAGTTTTAGGTACCTGCAGTGTGGATGTGAGTGATCCCCTGAACTGCTTTAATGGTAAGGGACAAGAAAAGAGCATCTCCCATGTGGTCTGTTTTACTTTATGAG
Source organism: Haliaeetus leucocephalus (assembly GCF_000737465.1). NCBI lineage: Eukaryota > Metazoa > Chordata > Aves > Accipitriformes > Accipitridae > Haliaeetus > Haliaeetus leucocephalus. The sequence goes on along the minus strand of NW_010972972.1, from coordinate 6,107,470 downwards.
CCATTGGGTTGTGTCCTAGAGGTACTCGTTTCTCTCTGATATTAAAAGGTGTGTTGACGGCTGACTCAGATGTAGACATCTACACAAAGTAGTTTGTGTTTGGTCTTGAGTCCCATCCCTGGGGTTTGTGTCTGAATTATTTACTGCAGGTCATCTAAACTGGTGAAATCCATTTTAAAGAGATTCTGTCTTGACCAGGTTATGTGCCTGGCTCTTGGGTGGGAAGGGAAAGGCAAATGTATCTTTAGAGGTGTGGGGCAAGGAAGGATGGTAACGCTTTTTCTAGGCTGATACTCCCACCACATGTAGAACATGGACATCTTGCCCACTGAAGGCCAGCTGGACCGGTCATTTCTCAAAACACAAGGTTTTCAGCTCTCACCTAATCCCTGCAGCCCATGCCCGTCACTGCAGTCTGTCCTCAAGGCCATCAGATCAAGGTTGCTTGAACTAGTGAGGATGCTTGGTCCAAAGCCACGTAGGTCAGTGATCCTCCCACCTCTTTGGTCTTGCTCAGGAAAGAGTCAGGGATATGCAGCTTGGTGGCAGCCGAAGACAGTGTGGCAGAAACAACGGCAAGGAGACCTCAAGAAGGAGGGTGCCAACCTCACAAAGGGTGTAGAGAAGACAACCGAGTCTTTGTTTCTTTCAGGAACGAGTAGACCACCAAGTACAAATGTGAGCTACTGTCATCAAGAAGCTTTTGTTGGGTGGCAGTATTCAGATGGCCTAATCCTCTGGTTTTGATAAATAAAACCCGTGCATTTTAGAGTTCTGATATCTAATACACTTGTCCTGTTGATAGTCGATTAGCCACGAGCAGCCCCACTGCTACAGGTCTATAAGGAGTTCGCTTCTCCAGGTGTGCTGCTACAGCAGGGTCCTCATCTCCAACCTGCGACGCTCAAGGGGTTTCCCCAGAAGTGTCTTGGGGTCAGGGTCACCCTCTCTGGGACAGTTTATCCTTATAGGAGGCAGTGCCTAACGTCCTTAAATTCGACCAGATACAGGCTGGGAACTCCCCGCTCTTCCGCCTCCATTGCACGTAAGGCTTCGGAATCCCAACGGCAGCATCTGAATGTGATGGATACCCTCATTCCTTCTCCCAGGGCTTTTCCTGGTTTGTCAGGTGGAGCCCCCAGCCTTCCCGTGTCTCTGCAGCAGGAATTCCCTTGTCTCTTCTGCTAATCACCTTTGTCTCTGTTACTCAATTCCTTTTTCTCTTTTGCTCATGATTTGTATCCATCACGCATTCAGGTTTCTGCTGCGGATATTCTGCTGCCTCTCTGCTTGTTTTTTGTCTCGGAGAGGGCTGGGAGGTAGCACCCTTCATCACCCCCTTCCCTGCCTTTTGGGGAAAGTTTATCAGGCAAGCCCCTCTGCTGCTCTTCTGGTCCCTCTCCTTCTTGCATTGCTCGTTCCCTGGAGTCTTGCACTCCATCCCAGCTATTTTTCCTTCTCTCTTGCAGCCTGTCAGCCTGCCCCAGCTGGCAAACACCTGCACATGTCCAGGAGAGCTGGACTCATTTCTCCAGGAGGAACCTGACGCCTTTTAGTAAAAGGTCTTTGTGCGGCTGGGTTCTGTTTAGCTCCATTTCCAAAGTGGATTAACCTAGACTGCCCAGAGGTGCTTTTAGTAAGCCTCTGCAGCACACGAGTGTGAATTAAATATTCAAGGATAGCTGCTCGGCAGGTTTTATCCTGCACAAGGTTCACTAAAGTATTTTGGAGAACTAGAGGAGTAGTCTAAAGCAAGGAAGACTTTGAATCACATTTGCAATTCATCTGTGATTTTGGTGCAAGACCCAATATGTTCTTCCTCAAGTAACGAATGTGTTGTCTTCATTTTAAAGCATAAAATAGTCTTATTTCTGATGATTTAAGGAGAAGTCCTGGCTAAGAGCTTTATCATTTGTATGTGGAAAAGCGGGGTGTCTCCCTGTGTCACTCATCAACCTTTTTTATGCTGTCTGCAAGGTCTGGGTTCATTTGCTTTCCAGTTTAATTGATTTTCCTGCTTCTTCAAGTGGCAATCTCTCTGCGGGATTTTTGAGAGCATTGAGAAAGATATATGACACTAATGTAATTTTAATTCACAGTATAATGCACGCATGCAGTTATAGTTACAAGATTTTGTGATAGAGAATAGGTGTGGCTGGTAGGCAAATATGCGAGTCAACATACTAATTACTATTTTTTTATATTGGTGGAAAGGCATTGGTTTGATATTCTTGTGTGTCTGAAATCTTGGAGATCTTGCGGAGGGATTCCCAAAGGGTTAAGGATTTATGCAAGCTGATGCTTTTATGTTTGTGAACCATACTGGCAGGCTGCACAATTCTGAAGCAAAAATTGTACAGCCATCGGAGACTAATTCGGTCTAAATCTTTGTAGAAAGGCAGAGAACAGAAATGCAGTCAACTTCACAGCCATTGCTCTGGGCTCTGGGTTGACCGGCGCTGCTTGCTGAGGATGGGTTTCCTCTAGGACCCTCCACACCTCTGCTATTGTGTGTGAGCAAGCCCTGCTCCGTCGTCTTTGGACATGGAAAGCTCCAGTGCTTCCTCCAGCACATCGAGATCTCCCACCTGTGATTTGGGTTCCCTGCAGAGGACCTCTGCACGCTCCAGAAGAATGAGGTGCATCCCTGAGCCGGGCTGTTTGCTGCACTCCCAAGTTGCAAACTCCCGAGTTTTGTCATTTTTTTTTCCCCCAAGGTGAAACCACAACATTTGTTCGGACATAATGATGAACAGAGGGAATCGGCACCGTCCGCCCTCCGGTCATTGGTTTTGTTGGCAGTACAGGAGGTGTGGGATTCTCACGTGTGTTTCTATCCTAATTTGTATCATTTGTATTTGTTGCTGAACCTCAGACACAACTGCACATGTGAGGACTGACCTGATTTACACTTGACTGTTCATTTAATTTATTGGTATGTTGAAAACAGGTAGCCTCCAATTTTGTAGAAGACAGAAGGATGTTCTGGCAGGATTTCTACATTTGGCTTTTAATCCTCCTTTGCGTACTCTTTGTGGGACAAAGATAATTCTAGGCATGATTTCAGCCTTTCTTGTTAACTTAAAATTTTGCTGTATTATTCTCTGGAAAGGCTGGGTCTTTGATAACAGATTACTTCTTTGGCCAAGAAAAACAAGTTCTTTCAGAACTGCTGTGTGCGAAGAGGATAAACTTGACTTTTTTTCCTTTCTTTTTGCCATTTCTCAACACATTTGTGGGGAGTGCCGAGGAACACAAGGCAAATGGCTTTGATGCTGAAGCAGGCAGGGTTGGGGTGCTCTCCTTACCTTTCCTTCTGCTTGTAACATCTGCATGCATGTCTACCCCTTCCATTGACTGGGAAATGCCATTTCTGGATTTAATTAGGTGATCCATTGCTTACCGGTTCTGTAAAACAGGAATTTTAAACTGTGTTCAGGGTGTTGAATTGATTTCAGGGTGATTAAAAATGTATGAAGTGGGTACAGTGAATATTTTTCCTCTGGCGTTTCTTCATGTTTATTAATTGGTGTGTATAGAGCAGAAAGGAAAATCATACTTGACTGGGAGAAGAATGAGCTCTGACTTGTGTAGACTCTTGTTATTTTTATGTTTAAATGTATAATTTTTGTACAGGAATACTTCCAAACAACTTGCTGAATTTCTCAGTGTTGGAAGCTGTTTGAGTTCCAGCACTTTGATTGATCAACGATAGCTAATTCACCATCTTTGTAATAAATTAACTCATGGACTTTCTCAAAGTTATAGAAAGTGTAAAACCCCTAAGGAAATGAGGGACAAGTTTTCTTGTTTGGGGATTGAGGGAGAAGGAAGCAGAGGGGTTTGGGGTGAGATTTGGGTTATTTATAAGTGTGTGCAATAGCCGTAGGCTCTATTTGGGTGGTTCTTCTGCCAACGGCAGCACCATTGGACGATGGGCATGGAGGTCACCCCACGGCACTCACCTATGGATGAACGCGGATTCCTGTGCAAAATAGGTCTTGGTAGTCGGAAGTGTGGTTGGCATAAAAGACAAAAGTGTTTCAAGACAAAAGACTCCTTTCTTTTAGTGTTAGAAATGGAGGCATAGTAAAGCTCCTTTGAAGAAAATAATTTATAACATCTCATTACAGATGCTTGTAGGCTCAGCTGGTTTGGAGATTGGTCCAACTGATGTCAACCTTTCAAGGACTTTCACAAAAACTTCGGGGAACGTCCTTCACCCCTTGTTTTGTAACTGTTTGTATCAGGTTTTACACGCTTTTGAGTTTCCCCATGTTGTAAATAAACAGAATAGTCTTAGATCTTAAAAGCAAACAAACCCCATGTTATGTTTTCCTGAATGACCCCATTGTGTGCCTTTTAATCCTACGTGCTCAGTTAGTACATGGAACTGGTTTATGCTCTGCCTCATTTCTTGGCTACAATATTGATTTTGTTTTTCCCTGTAGTGGAAAAGAAATAAAAAGATTAAATGACTAGGGCTGAAGAGGGCTGGAGAAAATGTGTATAAGGCAGAGAAGAAAAAAAAACATAGGTGGAAAAAAAGATGGCCTTGGAAACATGTTTTGAAGGGGAAAGTACTCCATTTAAAGAAAGTAAAAGGTGAACGGAGAATTTTCTTGTGTGTTGATTACTTCTGTAGAGTATTGGCATGTAATCTGAAATTCTTCACTCACTTGGGGAAGAAATAAGCTTTATTTTTAAGCATGAGCTCTACCAAAGCTCTGTCTTACGTAGCGTGTAGGCAAATTCTAATCAGTGATTTGGGCTTTTAAAATTTATATTCAGTATTAAAACTGGTGAATGTGGTTTTTTTGCCTTGTGTTATTTCTTTGTCTATATCATAGAATGAAACTTTTTTTAGTGGCTTTGTCAATTTATAGCATGTTTCTAAGCCATCTTCTTTTTCTTTGTTCTAGCCATAGTCGTATTGGTTTACACCATTTAAATCTTCTTTTCCTATATGCTCCCTTTACTTAAGTTTGTCTTCTTATACGTTCCCTTTACTTCGCTGCAGAACGACAAGGAGCCTCTGTATAGGCAGTCAGAGATCACGTTGGCCATCTTGGCATCGTCTCTGTGGCACTTTGGTTCTCCATGCCTCTAGGTCACATTGCCGAGTCACACCTGATTTGCCATACATCAAATCTTAAACTTATTTTGGCCTCATCACTTTCCAAACCCCTGTAATTATTCCTCCCTCCCCGTAACTGTTTCTGGATGTCCAGTTTGCTCTGCTGAGAAAGCTGCTGATGTGGGTGGTGTTCCTACTATGAAGCCCCTCTACCGAGAGGTTATTTTAGGGACCTCCCTCCCCTTGTTTCCAATCTAGCACACCTCCTTTCACAAAGCCATGGTGTCTCTCTTTCAATGGTAGCAATTGTGGAAAAAATATTAGATCAGTTTTTAAAATCCTTCCTTCTGGAAGAGCACCGGCATTGGCTGGCAGAAGTCCGTCAGCAGTCGCTAAATGGGTCAGTGATTCTCTGCAGAGCACTTTGGGAGCCTCTGCCATGGGCACCATGGAGCTGGAGTGTGACCTTGTCATTGTGCGAATTTGAGATGGGGGTTGTTCAGAAAACAAAATGAAAATATCTCCTAGCACTGAAATCCCACGCCTGCTCAGAATCTCTCAGTTGTAAGTAGAAATCTCACCGAGACTAAAATAAATGGCTTTTTCTGCATTTTTTTTTCTGCCATTTGCAGTTCAAATTCGTATCCTTGCTTGTTTTTCTCTGTGCATACTTGCACACCACACATTCAATACCTCTTAAATCCCCAGGTGCTTCAATTAAATTATTGAAAATAAGCTCCAATACTGCCTCATGATCCTCATTGAAAACCCTTAATATTTGCTGTCTTTCCTCCCCCCCCCCCTTTCTTTTTTGTCTGGCACAGCAAATAAGTGGTTAGATACTTGTTATATTTTTGCAGTCTGAAGGTAATAAATTAAAATTTTGTGGCTTGACTTCTGGAAACATGTTTGTAGATTAAATATTGAATTTTTCTCCTCTCCTGGTGCACAATTATGTTTTACACTCTGTGCAGTCAATGCGATACAGTGCAGAGGTCTGTACATACAGAAACATGATCTGGTACGGGGTCGTAAAAGGCTTTTATAAGCTTCAGAAATTGTTCCCCGGTTTGTACCAGATCTGTAAATTACCAAGTCTATTTTTCTACTGTGCTTTATACCTAACATCTTAGTTTTAGTTTAATGGGGATCAGCTTTCCCAAAGTGGCGCGATTGAGCTCTGGCTTGTTAATCTGTTTTGCTATTCTGTTTGTGTTAGATTTAGCCTCACCTGAAACCGGAATCAGGAGTTGCTTATATGCAGACGCATTCGTATACTTATTTTAAAGTGCGTGTGCCTGCCTTTCCCTCTCCCTGCGCTTGCTGGCATTCGGCCTCATTTCATCTAATGCAGTACTGGGCTAGAATTTTAATGTCTCTGCGGCCAGCGATGATTTATTAGATCCCAAAGCCCTGGCTCAGAGTGCAGGAAGAAAATATTGCATCAGTGAGCTGGTTTGGCACTGCTCAAATAAATGAGTCCTGAAAGACTCTTTAGTGTTACGGCTTTTTTTTCCTTCCCCTCCCCTTACCCCCACCAGTTCTTCCCCCGTCCCCGACCCCTGAGTTTCTGCTGATGTTGAGAAGCGTTCCTTTCCTTGCAGGAATTGCCATCTCCGGGTCTTTTTACGATAAACACGTTTGTCAACAGCCTGGTCACATAAAGCCCTTTGAATCCCTGCGGTCGCTTCGCGTGAGGCCGAGAAGGAGCTGTAATCCTCAAGTTGGGGAAAAAAATGAAGTTTCTTGTGGCAGGGCACAAGATTGGGCTCCTGGTGATGAACCAGTGGTGCTGGGAAGGTAATACAGCATCACCGTGGACGGGGGAGATGTCCTCGTGGTCCTCATTCTGGCCGGCACAGCTCGGTGCTTGGCACCGATCTGGGGTGGCACGCTGCTGGAGCAGCCCTGTGGGTCATTGCGGCTCGGAGCTGAGCTCTCCGGGGGGGATATTTTACCTACTGTAGGTTTTCAGAGACTTTGGAAATGGGTTCTCCATTGAGCTTATAGCATCCAATAAATCGTTGTTTAGCTGGGAGGAAGATTGTGCTGCTGCTTGAAACGTCCCTGCAGGTCAAGGCATGAGGAGTTATGTGTTATCTGTCATCTTTTTTTTTTTTCTTTTGTATGTGCTGATGGAGAGGTGATTTAATTTTCTAAGTATGTTCTGCCTCCTTCACAGGACAGCAATGAGAACAGCAAACATCAACGTTGTCGTTGCTCTGCCACTGAAGGGAATGGGTTTTGGCCATCTCTCTAGCTGTCCTCCTGGCCACCCTACCGCCATGTCACGGTGGTGGGCTCCTCCATGGGGCAGCCGTCTCTGCTTGTGATTTAACGTAAAGCATAAAGGAGCTAATCCCACTGCTTACAGATAAGCTGGCTGCGTCTGCTGCTGGTATTGGTTCTAATGATGCTCCTCGCGTCACCAGCTGAAGGCAGGTGTTGGGTGGAGATGATTAGTCTCCCATGGGCAGAGAGGGATGTGAGAGTTGCATTAGGTGGGCAAAGCTAGCTGCTGTCCACTGCTTGTCTGAAATACTGGGGACACTTCTTGCATCTGTATCGGAGCCTGTCAAGGGGTGACAGAACGGTTTGGGTAAGAAGGGACCTTTGAAGATCATCTAGTCCAACCCCCTGCCATGGGCAGGAACATCTTCAACCAGATCAGGTTGCTCAAAGCCCTGTCCAACCTGGCCTTAAGTGTTTCCAGGGATGGGGCATCCACAACTTCTCTGGGCAACCTGTGCAAGTGTCTCACCACCCTCATCTTAAAACATTTCTTCCTTATGTCCAATCTAAACCTGCCCTCTTTCAGTTTAAAGCTGTTGCCCCTTGTCCTGTCACTGCAGGCCCTGGAAAAAAGTCTCTCTCTGTCATTTTTATAAGCCCCCTTTAGGTACTGAAAGGCTGCAATAAGGTCTCCCTGGAGCCTTCTCTTCTCCAGGCTGAACAACCCCAACTCTCTCAGCCTTTCTCCATAGCAGAGTTGGCGTTCCAGCCCTCTCACCATTTTGGTGGCCCTCCTCTGGACCTGCTCTAACAAGTCCATGTCTTTCTTGTGCTGGGGTCCTGTCTTAGCACTGATCTGGGGTAAAAACCCTAGCACTTTAATATTCCAGAAAAGAACAGCAGCCTGTGACCACCACCCCAGTGCTGGCCATGCTCACATCCAAAGCTGGTCCCCAACGGGTCCCTTCTAGAGTGCTGTCAGCCCAGCAGCCTTTCCCTTGGGGCACGTCTAATTTGTTTCACTTCATAAACAAGATTATTTTGAATCTTATGAAAAAGAAGAATAAAGAAGAAATCAGGCTGAAAAGCTGAGCTCTCAGAAGACTTGAGTTGTGGGCAACAGTTATTGCATGTGAGGGTTGGAGGGAGAAGTACAAGAATGAAACCCTGGAGTAATGACTGGTGGAGACCTTTGTAACTCATAGTTAAGAAATTCTCTTTAGTATGTAATCAAAGGCAGCTTCCAACTTATGCTTGATTTGTTCCCACCCATTTACACTCAAAAATGATGTTGCTGTCTGCCATTATTAGAAACCTAATGTATTGCAGAGAAGAGCATCCATCTCTAGGGATAAGATGTTGTCAATTTTGGTGGCATTCCCAGGAGATGCAAAGCACATGATAATTGTAAATGAAATCAGATAGGGGAAAAAACTTATTTTAACAGCCAAACAATGAGTTGTTTCATTAAGAGAGATATGAGTGTGTATGCATCTGAACTTCTATTTACCTCGTTTTTTCTTATTTCCAATTAGTAACTATTTCTTGAGGTAAAGACTAATCTGTGCTGTGTGTTGAAGGTGTGGGTAAAGACATGTGTACTGTTTAGGCATTCCGTTGCCAGAATAGTTTTTCTTTCCCTTCAAAACAGTTAAGGAGACAGTAGTATAATTAACTGTCAATGTAATTCCAGGGTGAACAGAGCAATTTTTCATAAGCGAAGACACAATAATGATTATGTAGTCTTTAGACAAGGCATGGTTTGTTTTGAGCCTGTTAATATAATTTACAGTCTAGGACTGCTGGACTCAGACTTACGGTGCGCATCTACAGCATCTCATTGAATGCATGAGCAGTAGGTTGGTGACTCTCAGGTCTCTTACAGCCATCTGAGACAAATTCAGATCTTAGGTGGGGGGATCATTCTTTGCAATTACTCATCTCTTTCTATTGGCTTCAGAGAGTTTAGGATAACAACGGTTCTCATTCAGGGTCCTCAGTTTGGCGCTTGACCTTTGGTACATGCATTTGAACCTGTTTTGTCTCTTCTCCTCCAGCCCCTGACCCCAAGGTGCAGCGCGTTAAATTGTAAAATTAGTTGTTGACGTCTCCCTGTCTGATGGGAAGGAGAGAGCAGAAATGCGTTTCTGCTTCTGTGTCCAAGCAAACACTTGAAGGTCAGTGCTGCTAGCAAGCTTCAAGTGATGGAGGGTACAAGAGGGTCCATGTGTGTACACTCTGTATTTGATATCGGTTTCCAAAGATGGTGGGAGTTGTCCGTGTCATGCAGCTTGTTGCAACGTCTCTAGCAAAATGCAAGTGAGACATGTAGGAGGGGAAGGTGACTTACTAAAAAAAAACCCCAACATGCGCCTCATCTCTCTCTTGCTTATTCTGTCATACTCACATGCTCACAACACCAAGATGAATGTATTTGCAGAGTCTGCCAGGACCACATGGATGCCGGATGGAGAAGGTATGCAGCCGTCAAGTCCTCATCGTATCTCTTGGGTCCCTCTTCACTGGCAAAGACAAGCTGATTTTTGGATGTGCCATTTGTGCCCTTTAGGAGTTGACAGTGATTGAGAACTTTCTCTTCTTCATCCTCTCTCTCCTCTTGTCAGTCATTAGTCAACATTGCTGATTTATTTACTGCCCCTTTTTCCCCTCTATCTGGAGGTCTTACGGCTCTTGTCCTTTTTTTTTTTCGCCTAGTTTGGGTGTCTTGAGAAACTGGACATACTGCGCTGTGATGTTAGTGACCTGCTGACACACATGCCACCAACACGTGCTTTTCTCTTAACTGTTCTTCTGCCATTTCTTCAACAAAGAGCTGCATTATTCTCTCTGGCAGCCATGGGAATGCCTCCACTGAGATAAAATAAAATCTTAAAAATGCTGAAACTAGTGAAAATAAATGATAAGGAATGTAAAAACGAGTGGCTGATGACAGGTATGTATGAAGGATAATGCTAGTCGAGTTCGCGCTCCCGTTGCAGGGAGGAGAGTCCACGGGCATGGGGCTGACGTTCACTTTCCAGCTTTCCCAGTGTTTCCATGCCAAAATCCACTTGCCAAAATGCAGGGACTCCAGGTAAAGAGGGAAGGGCTGGCATCAGCATGGCCTCACGAGGTTGGTCCAATTAGTTTGTCTCCATTAAAACAATAAATCATTCACGTTGCTGCTTCCTTGAATGCCCAAGTGACCTGCCTCTCCTGCTAACGTTTCTGCTACTTCTCCCATGGTAAAGATAATGTTATCTAAAGCACTAAAGGGCAGAGGAGAGTGTCTCCCTCAAAAAGGCATCATGCATTTCCCTATGCATTTTCATCTCTGGGTTCTTTTCTATCCTATCGGTGCTTTGGTTGGGCTGTAGAGTTTTTTAATTTTGTTCTTAACCAGACAGTGCATTATCCCTCCCTTGCTTCTCCCCAGCTCTCTGGTTCCTTAAAGGCAGTAATGTGTAATTCTCCCATCGTGGATGTTAGACTCGTTATGAATAAAGATTAAGTGGAAGCAGAATGCTTTCCCATTAATTTAAAACTTTGGTTATCATGACAACAGGTTACAACTCTCTTCATTGCCATGACAATCTCCTGCAAAATTGTTAAAATGTCGTCTTATAGTTATTTTTAGTTTGTCCTCTATTCCCATGGAGACCAAGTTTTACTTGAAGTGTTTGATGCTTTGTGCTTGGAGCCTTTAATGAGCCTCACAGAAGTATGTAAGTCAGTAAAGGCAGAGACCTCCGAGGTCAACCGATCCCTCTGTCAGCCGTTGCAAGAATGGTCTGTACAGTATGCTTTTCTACTGCTTTGTTGTATTATGTGCACTTTTTTTTTGTTATCTTCTCTTGTGTGATTTTTAACATTTACATTTGCTGTAGTGCCTGAGCACTTGTATTCTTCTTTGCATATGACCCTATTTGTTGCATTAAATTCCGTCTGAAAACTTCAGATTCTGCACAGGACACTGGAAAAAAAAAATCTACAAGGGAAAAAGAAAAACTACATAAGACTGTCAACAGGACGCTAAAAGTGGTAATTTTTTTTTGTTGCTATGTAGTTGTTTTGGGGAAGAAAAATTGCACAGAAATGAAGTTTTCTCTCTGTCTTTCTAACAGTTTACAAAGGAAGTTTTACTGGAGTAACATTTGCTCAATCAGCTAAAAATTTACTAGCTTATCATTAAACATTATTACAAATTACCTCAATTATAAAAGGCAGTAAAACTATTTTGTGAGCCTCCCTCTTTCCTGTGCTTTTATTTTCTCCCCAAGTAGCCAGTTCATGTGATCCATGGGAGTCTCCCCCTCATCACTTGGAATTAGAAATTAAAAGTAATAAAGAATGAATAGCAGAAAAACAGGTTGCATCCATCGGACTGTTTCCCAAAAGCTGGACAAGGCTGACTGTCAGCTACTATTTATTTATGAAGTACTTATCTTGCTGCTTCTTCAGGGTGTGAGCATGGCTACTCCAAAATAAAAAATGGCAAAACTGAGGTGGCATCACCACTTGTGCTGCACTGGAGAGGGTTAGCAGAGAGGTGACGCCATGGATTAATCCAGGTTTCTTTACGTTTAGGCACTTGCTCTTAAAATTTAAAAGAAGGACACCTTATGGTATACTGTTGTCTATCCAGTCCTGATTCAGATCATTCGAACATCATGTTTCTTTGGAAAAAGAGTATTTCTGTAGGCAGCTGGCGTTGGCTTGATCCATCCCTTGGTGGTGGTGCTGCGATGGTTGGGTTTTCTCTGCAGGGCTTCACAAACAGCACAGCAGACCAAAGCCTCCTGTCTGTGTGTAATTCTATGCCCTCCTCCACTTTATTGCCTGTGGGTTTATATTTTTGAGGAATATCTAGTGCTATCTGCCTCAGCCTGGAAGTCTTTCTTGAAGGTGGCTGAGACTCTGTAGGCATTTCATTTCTATTCATCACACCTTGAGTAAATGGGGTTTTGCTGTACTTGGGAATTTTTTCCACATCTAATAACTATTACAGATTTTAGGTAGTTTCTTGATAGCCTTCTTAAATTGTTGCATCTTTAATACCAGCCTAACTCTTAGCTCTGCCTTTGTCGTGCGTACAGCATTTAAGGACTTGTAGACATTGATCAGTATCCCGTAAAAGACTTTTTATGAGGGCCTGCAGTGGCAGGACAAGGGGCAACGGCTTTAAACTGGAGGAGGGCAGGTTTAGATTGGACATAAGGAAGAAATCCTTCACTGTGAGGGTGGTGAGGCACTGGCAGAGGTTGCCCAGAGAAGTTGTGGCTGCCCCATCCCTGGCAGTGTCCAAGGCCAGGTTGGATGGGGCTTTGGGCAACCTGGTCTGGTGGAAGGTGCCCCTGCCCATGGCAGGGGGGTGGAACTAGAAGGGCTTTAAGGTCCCTTCCAACCCAAACCATTCTGTGATTCTATGGTATTGTCACTTAGCCAAACTACACGTTTCGCTATCTTAATCTTTCCCCAGAAATCAGACCTTCTGGCACTATAATCCTTTTAGGTGCTTTTCACTAATTTTCCCGCAGGTTGGCTTTATTGGGATGGGGTTGGATCCCTAACAAACCATGCTTGGAGGTGTTTGCGCTGGCAGAAACCTGGGTCATCCAGAGTTTCTTGTGACGAAGCTGGTGTTGGTCAGTGCTCCTGTTTCTTGAAGTAAACTGGTTGTTTTAAGAGATGGTGCAAATATACAGATAATATTTCTATCAATAATTTTAGGCCTCTCTAGCTCAGGAGCTTATCATTGATTCTAAAAAGCTCTTTTTAAATGGTGTAAAATCTTTCCCTCTCTGGGATAATTAAATCCTTTTGCTGTTTAAGGTCGCTCTGAATCTTTTTTACAGCCAGTAAGAGTGATCAGAATGGTTTTTTAATGCCTCTTGCTTGCAGAGTCTCGATATTCATCAGAGTCCTTTTGCTTTCTGATGTGTCTGATTTTGCATTTTCCATGCAGAATCAAAATACAACATGACTTCTGTATAAATCAGCCCTCAAATCTAACATTGTACCATTATTTTGGTAGCAGGATTTCCTGGGAAGGTTAATGGTTCAGTTCTGCTTTTCAGTTACGAGGGGTAGTTATGAAATACGGTTCATTTTTGTAGCACTAACTGTAGCGATCAAGATTTTATCCTGATGTTGCTCAGCATTCTGCAAGATGCAAAGAAGATATAGGCCTAATGCTGAGAATATAGCACCCGAATGAAATAATTTATAAATCTCTGATAATTTTTTTCGTACCACTACTTGTAGAGGACATTGTGTAATTACACTGGTATTACTCACATGGTAAATTGTGTTGATTATAATGTGTGTGGCTGTATCTAAGTGTTTCTGCAGAATTTTGTACACATGCCGTACTCAGAATAATTTCTTTGCCTTTTTTGTGTGTGTTTAAAAGGGCATTTAGCTTTCCTCAATAGCAATTGTTACTATAATGGCTGTTATCATTAGCAATGAAGGATATACCTAATATATTTTACGCAAATTATTAATAATACTGCTGATAGTTTTCATATTGAGTGGGTTCTGTTGCTTGGGTTTTTTGTTTCTTTTTACATTATTTAGAGCAGAATAGACTATTTCAGTTGGAGGGACCTACAGTGATCATCTAGTCCAACTGCCTGACCAATTCAGAGCTGACCAAGTTAAAACGTGTTATTAAGGGCATTGTTATTTGATTTTTTTAATTTGCATTTCTGTGACCAGTGAATTAATTTTATGAGACACGTTGGTTAAGAAAATACACCATGATCTGTGCTTTATCTAAGCTTGGGACCAGCAGCTACAGTGAAGTGCAATGAGAAATCTCCAGGCATAGAAAAATGGAGTTTCCTTCCTCTTGCACTTAGCAGGTACGGAAAAGGCAAGAGATAACATATTATTTTGGAATGGAGGGGGAATTTTTCAGATTTCCCTATTGGTATTCATCTTATTTAAATCAGTGCAAATAAAAATTAAGTCTATTCAGTTCCTTTAGTAATATGAGGAAGGAGACTTTTCTGTATCAAAGGGTATTGTCATCATAAGCCAAGGCTGATGAGATGGTAAAACTGCAGAGGTTGTTAGAAAAGTCCCAGTCTGGCAAAGGAGAGTCATGCCTGGCTTGCAGCAAGGGTGCAGCTGCTGGCAGCAGAGTTCGCTTGCACCAAAAACAGGGTCAGGAGAGGAGTTTGGGTTCAGGCTGCCTGAGATGAAGAGATGTGAGGAATCCTCTTGTACGGTAGATTCAGACTAGGTGTAAGGAAGAAATGTTTTACGCTGAGGGTGGTGAAACCCTGGCCCAGGTTGCCCAGAGAGGTGGTCGATGCCCCATCCCTGGACACGTTCAAGGTCAAGTTGGACGGGGCTCTGAGCAACCTGATCTGGTTGAAGGTGTCCCTGTCCATGGCAGGGGGGTTGGATGAGATGACCTTGAAAGGTCCCTTCCAACCCAAACCATTCCGTGATTCTGTGATTTCTCCTTAATGTAGTTTCCATTCCAATGACTTTTGGAGTAAACAAAGACTTAGAGATAAAAAAAAGCTGCGTAAAATCCTTGCATCTCCAGGAGATTTTCTCTCTGTGATTACATGCTCGCCCCAAAAAACACTGACAGTTGCTTGGAGAATGGGCTTGTAAAGTCTTTTTAGAAATGTAAACTCTCTGCAGCTATTTCCAATATTTCTTGTGAAAAAAAAAAAAAAACCCACAAGTAATGTGCAAGAGCTTCATTCTGTTGGTAAATAAGAATGGCAAACAGCTCCAGGCAGCTGGTGCATTTTTTCCTTGGATGCCAAAGAAGTCATCCCAAGCAGGAATCTGTTCTTAAATATTTCTTTTTACTATAGTAAACAAATCTTTGAAGCCTTGAGATCAAGGAGCAAGCAAAAATGTAGAACAATAACTTATGAAAGTATGATGTTGTTTGTGCCCCTCAAAAATATTGCTGGTATTTATTATAGTAATCTTGTGATAACACAGGGATTTTTTCCATTTAACTGTGGCCTACTTCTGTTGCTGGTTGGGTTCCTGGCTTCTTCTCAGCGGTGACAGTTTTAGATCCTGTCTGTGTAAGGGCATTTTATTGTACTCTGGCTTGAAAATACATTATCAAGATAGGTCTTGAGTCCAGAGCCTTAAATTTCCTCTTCTCAAGCACTGAATGTATTTTATTGCAGGATGAATGCCTGGCCCTGAATTATCAGGAGCATTTCTTTCCTTGCTTCCATCTGAGCTCCTTTCTAGTGCAGTGTCTGTTCCTAGTCCGTTGAAGCACCTCAACTGAATTTCCAAGGATCTCTTTCTACCTCCGGCTTTGTCCTTCAGGCTCTTTGACGTGTCTTTGAGATTCACCTTCTCCATCAACTTAGGAGGCTTTGTCACCTCTTGTCCTTCAGAGGTTCTTCTTTGTCCCACCTCCAGCTGTCTGTGGGGTCCCTGCTGGGGTACGTCCCTGCTCGCTTTTTGCTTCTGTTGCAGAAAACATTATCAATAGATACAAATTTAGCTGCTACCTTTGAATTGAATATTTGCAGATTTTCCTTTCTGCTTAGACTTGTTTCCTCTTGATCACTGCAAAATCCAACCTTTCTCATCTGTCTTTCTGTGTGCCTGGAGCTCGGGATCTTTTTCTCACAACAGTTTTTACGTCTCTTGTTCTTCTTTCTGAATTCCCATGGAAAGCACTTAAGCGCTTAACCTGCCATCAGAGCTGATAAACTTGAGTCCATCTTTAACCCAAGACTTCATTAAGCAAGCCAGCTTGCTTCTCTCCTCTTTTGTTTCTCATTTTGTTCTGAAGAGTTGAATAGAATAGAATATTTCAGTTTGAAGGGACTGACAATAATCATCTAGTCCAACTGCCTGACCAATTCAGGACTGACCAAAAGTTAAAGCAAATTATTACGGACATTGTCCAAATGCCTCTTAAACACTGACAGGCTTGGGGCATTGAACGCCTCTCTAGGAAGCCTGTTCCAGGGTTTGACCAGCTTAAATAAAAGAACCGTGACTTGGTTTTCTCACCCTTTTATGATATTTTAGCAAAATTACAGCAGATCAAACTTCCAGCTTGAGGAGACATTTCCCATCCTTGATTTTAACTGAATTTGAGATAAGGTCTCCCAGAGCTTGCTGAAGAGCCTTAGAATGGGGGGGTGGGGGGGTGGGCAACATTTTCACTTTATTTTTAAAAGGGGAAATTTCTTCTTGCAGTGGGGAGATACAAGCTGGTCTTAATCACGAAATATGTTGTTCCTAGTGTAGTATTTTGATGAGATGAACGAGGGCAGCTTACACAGCCTTGGGGTACATATTAAAAAAACAGAGCTGGGGAGATAAATGCAGGACTAATGATGGTAGATGAAGCTTTTCAGCTCTACCTCATCAGTTCAGCTGCCATCCAGGCAGTTGCTGGGACGTGAGGATTATCAGACAGGTGGTTGTTGGCCTGTGTGAACTGAGTGGGTGGTGTTTGGAGCTTCTATTTTTTGTACTAAAACAGGAAAGGACCCTGTATTCATGTGAAAAAAGTATTCGGTATAGTAGTCTGGTATAAAAAAGCAAAGGGAACTAGTGTGAGACTGGTATGAAGCAAGCGAAAGGAAATTCAGGAGGCATTTGCTGTAAACTCGGTACCAAATGCTGCCAGCCACTGACTCAGCGAATGCACCGCGATTGATTATCCACCGACTTGCCCACTTGTTTGCCTTCCAGCTCTTACATTAACCAATAGTTAAATCATCCCTAGAAGCCCCTGGGGCTTCCTTGACTAATTGACCGCTCAAGGTGGTCCAGGTGGTTCTCCGCAGGTCCATCTGGCAGCAACTTGAACCCATCTGGCCCCACTTTGGCCTTGGAGAAACCTCTCCTGCTTCCCGCAGGAAGTTTATCCCAAAATCTTTGCTTTCAGAAGTGTTTAAGAAACAAAGCAAGATACTGCAACTACCAGTAAGTCCTGTCTGTCAGTTGTTTATAGGACAGACTGAATGACTTCCGCTGCAAAATAGTGCATGACTTTTTTATCACGCACAACAAAAAGTGGGAGCAAATGTCATCTGTTGGAAGAGCCTGACTCACATATATTTAGGAAGAGTAACATGTGGTCCTAGGGAACTTGGTTGTTAAAGTTTCTGGCATACCCAGAGCAACTCTCCAAAGTAAATGCAAAGCCGGGCATCTTCAAAAGGCAGGGCATGTCATCCTGCACTTCTGTATCCACCCTTGCCAAGTGGGAAGACTTGTCATTCTCCAGGATGGGGAGATTTGGTGGATGGCGTGACTTCTAATGCTGTTGACAAATGGTACGAGTTGCATAGTATTTGGCAAAGTTAGATTATTTTTTTTTAATTATTATTATTCCTTATTTTTAGAGAAATTTTTTGTTTTGCTCTTGCTCCTGGTGTAAATCAATAAGCTTCATAGGGAGGTATCTCTGGATACTTGCATGCATCTCTGTGCATACAAACTCTGTACTGTTGATATCCTCGCTGTACGTATTCAATTACTAAATACAAGTCTTTGCTTTCCTGCACTGTCAATCCAACGCATTTTATCAGCAGAATGAAGGTCATTTCAATCCTTCAGGTGAACAGAAGACCTGCCTGCCTTTTAAAATCAATACTTGTGGCAAGATTATTTTTAGAAAGGGAAGGTCAAGCCCTGACCCCGAACACCTTGCAACAGCGGCAGAGTTCAGGTTTAGTCCCTGCCGCTGCTGCCTGGGGCTGGGATGATGCTCTCCCGTGCGGTGCCCAACGTGAACCCCCCGGTGAGGACCGCTGGGTTTCCTTCCAGCATCACCCTCGTTGCGCCTGAGTCCCTGTGGCTAATGTGTACAGAAAGCAGATTTATTCAGCTCATTTGCTGCCCCTGTATAATCATTCTTAGCTCTGCATTAATGTGCTGAGCAAGTAAAACTAGTTAATGAGAAGGGAAGAAAGGAATCTTTTTTGTAGGTCTAATGCTCTTGTTCCTGGAAGCGGAGGGGAGTAATTAGCATTCCAACTGAGGAACCAGTTACTATGGCAGTGCGTATTGATGAAACGCGGTTGATACAGGTGAGCTAATTCAAACCAGCTGAAGGCCATATGTTTAGCTCTGTCTTTGTTATATAACAAATTTTGAGGTCTTGAAAAAAAAATTTCTGAGTAGAAATGACCTTCAAGGAATGGTTAAAAAAAGAAAGCCGCTGGCCTTTTTGTTACCGGCACACGAACTCATTAGTTACATAAACACGACGAAGGTTTTTAATCTCCTTTTGAAGTTATTTGCATATTTATTGGGACTTACTGTGCCTTTTTATTTGGGATTCCACTGATCCGAAAGTGGAGGACACACACGGCTGCAAAACCCACCACGTTTCCCTGAAGTTCTTATCAAGCTAGGTTATTAGTCCTTGAGGTGGGACAAAATGGCAGAATTCAGTTTTGCTGTGAAATCAATAAACCAGCAATTTCTTGGTATTTCTATGCAGATTTTTTTTGTTGTTGAATATTTGATTTTCAGATTTTTTTTTTTCCTGTATTCCTTGTTACTATCTTAAAGCAGAAAATCTTTGGGGCGTTGAAATTCATTTTGCTACAGGGAACAAAACACTGGATTTCAGCCTTCCTGAGTGGCAAGCGACCATCATAATTAGATTTATCAACAAATATGGTATCTCAAAGAGCTCTATTGAGGCAAATGTTTCTTCACACTCAGAGAAGGGGTTTGGAGAAGCGGTACTTAATTTCGCCTGTTGCTTTGTCATTAGCACCATTACTAGATTCCACATTTGTAGGACGGTTTCATGACTGAAGGTGAAGCAAGAGCCAAGATTTCCCCACTCCACCGCGCTCCAGCAGTGCTGGTTCTCCTTGCTCAGCCTGGATGGAGGCAGAGAGTACATAGTACCAGTTTGGAATGCTCCGTTTCATATAGCCAACTCCTCTTAGTTATATCAACAGCCATACACATTACCTGTGCAGGTATAAATGGTATCATGTTAACTGTGGCTTCTGAAAGTTAAAGTCATGTTGAAAAAAACCCACCAAACCAAAGGCGTTGCTCCCCAGATATATTTTAGTTAGCCACATATTGCCAGGATGGAAATTCTATAGGCTACAGATTGAAGAAGGTACTATGGACAGCAAGGAGTGTAATAATTAAATTGCACAATGCACCTGAATGTGGGCTACTGCGGTGATTAATTTTAAATGCTGTCCTGTAATTATAATCAAACTATATTCTCTGCAGAAACCTTTGTGCACAAGCAGCAAGGAGCTGTTATGCATTATTGACTTTGGAGTAGCTGGAAGAAATTCAAAACATCTTCATATAAATTACATTTTGGTCATGGTCTGCTCATCCATGCTGGCTTTGCAGGCACAAGCTCCCCCTCCTCGAATGCAGCTCCCGGCTATAAAGCAGCCTCTCTGCCCCATTTTTTCAGCACACCTTTTCTGTTTCCTAACCCCACCGAGGAGGTTTCCTGCAGGACATCAGCAACGCAGTTGGGGTTCCTCACCCCCCATCCCCACTTAGATCCCATCAGAGGCGCATCCACTGTGTGCTCTCCAGGAGCATCTAGCCCCAGGTCCCTAAATTCGGCACATAGCTGATGGAGATGAAGAGACTTCAGTGCTGCGCTGGGAAGCTCTTTCCCTGCCTCCCCCCAAGCCTGGCATGGGCTGCAGCTTTGATGAAACTTGTACTTGGTCTTATTGAGCCACTGCTTCTCCTAGTTTTTTTCTCAGGGTTATGCTGCCACTGGTGCTTTTTGCTGCCTTCTTTCCTTTTGTAGTATTTCTGGTTTACCCCAGTTAAGGCAAAAAGTAATTAGGGGGAATAGTGAATTCAGTAGCTACCCAATGTGTTGGTTTTGGTGGTTTTTTTTTTTTTTTGCTGTGTAGCTCCATCAGCAGAAGGGCTGCCAGAAGAGGGATGTGGAGAGGGGGAGCAGCAAACTGCACCAAGGATGCACCTTGGCAATAGTCCTTCTGTAACCTAAGTGTCTTGACCGATACCATATTTCAAAGCTCTAGCTTCTGGGGATACACTCACTTGTACGCTGCATTGGCTGCTTTTAAATTTTCATTTTAGTCACTTGCTTGGCTGTACCACACACTGATGGAAACCTGGAGGGGATTCCTGGAGCATGTTCCCTAGTCCTGAAAAAGTTGGGTACCCTCCAGCCAGCGACGTGAGCGTCAGCTTGTTCTCACCGAGCCGAAGGGATGTTCACTGCTGTGTTGTGGTTATCTCGGTAACGCAGCCCTCTCTCTTCCACACTCTGTTTTTCAAAGTGAGGGCATCCTCACATCTACATCCCTCTCTCCCCACGTCTTATGCTGGTGCTGGGATCATCTCGGCATCAAAGTGCCACTTCCACTCGGCATCCAAAGTGCCACTGCTTTTCTTACTGAAACATCCCCACATGTTTATCAAGTACCTTTTGTCATCCTTCAGATTTTTCTTTATTGTTTTCTTAGGTAAGAAAAAGAAACTGGTGCAGGCTCTGGCATGTGTTGATCTGGGCAAGTGTTCCTAATAAAACTTTCATAATGTTGCGCTCTTTTACGAGTAAAATGGTGGCCCGTGCATTTTTACAAGCCGTGCTGTACTAGTCGTCGCAGAAAATATATGCTTATTTAATGTGTCGCAGTAAAGAGCCCTTTATAGAGTGGGGTTTTTTATAGTTTATTCATCTCTATTTATGTAGAATCCCCTTGAGAATCCACGAGACTTTTGCTTATTCAATGTTTCTTGGCTGTTTTGCCACATCTCTCCCATCAAGGGGTTATTGCAAGGTACTTAATATTTATTTATTTGATAAGCATTGCCAGGACCTTTGCTGTTATAATAATATCCTCTATCTTGTTGCAGCAGCTTGTTGGTGCTGGTGGATGAATGTTGTTGTGGTAGGGTTTTATAGCTGGGGAAGGGAGATGGGGAGGGTTGCAACAAGCCCTTTGACAGGCCGGTGTGTCATCAGATTTAAAACCCATGTCCTATAGTTAAACCACACTTTTAAGCCTCGTCATGCTTAGCAGGTCCTGCTTTTTGGTGCTGCAGGACTCTGCTGCACTGGGCAGAGGATCAGATGAAAGCACTGTCATTGACGTGTGCCCTGTGCAACACATTTTTGCCGTTCTGGAATAAAACTCCACACTTCTGTTAAGGATGAACCATATTAATTTACTTTTAGGAAACGTTTGCCTGACTTTTAAGTGTTTTCCTCTTTTTTTAATCATTGGCCAATTTATTGCAGAAGCTTAAGTAGATGTCAGAACCGTATTTGATTTAAAGCAGGCTTGCAAACTTAGTGCATATCATAAAAAATTAGATGTTTATAGATCCTCTTCTGTTTGACTAGAATACACCTAGCTTTCTGGGGTAGACGCGTGCTATGCCTAAGCCCAAGGCTTTAGAGATAAAACATGACACTGGGATGCCTGACTAATCTCATAGAGGGATGCTGCTGTGATAAGATAACGAACTTGTTGTGGTCGTTGGAAATGGTTAGTATTGTTAGGAGGAGGGACATTGCAGGGCACAGACTGCCAAAAGCACCCGATAACGTCCTGCAAGCGTGGCATCTAAGGCTCCTGTCCCGCTGGCACGTTCCAGGCTTTTCTGTGCATATGGGAGGATAAATTAACGTTTCTAATTACCACGATAAAAACCCCAAAGCTCAGCTATGTTATCCTAGATTTCGTTCCTCCAAAGCCTCACATTCCTGGCGGAGCGATTCCCTGCAAGGGCAGGTGGGGCATTTTCAGGAGGTTTTCTTTGCAAGCAATTAATGATTTCAGGAAAATCAGTAGGAGCTGTTAGTTAGTGGGACAATACACATTTCTGTCCTTTCCTATAGCACCTATACAAGAGTTTCAGGGGGCTTAGAATCTGCTGGTAGCCGTGCCTTCTGCTGTGCAGGTATTATTCAGGAGCTGTAAGCCTCCAGTGCCATACCCGTGCTACAAGATTGGCAGCCTCCTTATCTTTTAATCCTGTAGACTTTTTTTTTCCTTCTCTGCTTATGTATTTATGTGACCCTTTATAAATACTGTATAAAACACTGAATTTTTTCTGTTGAACAAATAGTCAGGATTCTATTAAAGAACAAGGCACGACATCGTTTTAAAAATTAAGTAGAGCGTTACAAATCGGCTTTCTTCCTTTAAAAACATTTCAGGTGTATTCATCAGGATGTGGAAAAACAAGGAAAATGTATCACAGTGTAAAAAAGAAAGAAACCTTTGCAGTCACGATGATTTTGGGAAGAAAGAACAGATAATTTCATTGGGGCAAATAAATCTGTTTTTATTCCAGTTTGGGACTTGGATAGCCAGTGTCTGTAGTTGTTCTGCCCAGAGGATTTAGGAAAATCCCTCTCCATCAGTCCTTAAGCACTGTTTCAGCAGCTTTTCCGGGGCTTCCTTGAGGTCTCAGCTCTGGGCTTGGGTTCCTGCATCACCCCATTTTGTCCCCATTCTTCACTCCCTGTTCTGCCTAGTTCTTCTCCTGCCTCTTCAGCCGGGGCTGTGGCAGTGATGTTATGTTTAATTTGGCAAACAAATTGAAAACATAAAAATAATTCCATTCAGTTTGAATAATAATTAATATTTATTCTTCTCCAAACACCCCATTTGCCTGCCAGCCAGTCTGGTTGCATTTAATACAAATTATTTCATTCAACCCAAAATGTTTAATTTCAATCATTTATGAGAAAATTAAAGGAAACAAAGAGCGAAGAGAGGTGCTAATTTTCCCCTTCAACCCAGTAGTCTCAGGGTTAGGATTTTTTTGTGGGGTATGGAAGAACCAGCTTCAGTTCTGTCTGAGGAGGTTTGAACCTGTATGCTCTCATTTCAAGGGTAATTGCAAGGCTTCAGGATATTTTGGGATGCTTTTCCTGTTTATTTATAATCCTGCTTCATTTTGTGTTAACACTGGAATGGGACCAGAGTCCAAATCAATGTCCAGCAGGTTCAGTCCTCAATATATTTTTCTAGTTGAAATTATCTCATAAATTTGAAGGAGAGTCACCGAATAATTCAGGTTGGAAAGGAGCTCTGGAAGTCATCAGGTCCAGCCTGAGTCAGGTTGCTCAGAGCCTTGTCCAGTTGACAGAAGTTAATGAAATGTTTGCGAATGATTGAAGCCACATGCTTTGGCAGGTTTGCAAGTTTTGCTGAAAAAAAGTTCTCCCGACTCTGTTGCCAGGTTTTGAAAGGACAGGACCTTCAGAGGATCCAGGATGTTGTAAAGCACTCACTCCTGGAGGCTGGAAGGATGACAGAGCTTTGAGTGAGCGTAGTTCAAGGGAGAGATGGGGAACAGGAAAGCTCAAGGCTTTAGCTAGGATACGTGCATTTTCATATACCTTAGCTAGCAGGTGTGGTATGTATGGCGTGCGCGAGGTGCCTGGCCGAGATGAGCCTACGCTTCTGGGGTCGAGGCTGGCTGGAGACTCTTGCCATGGAAGTCCATTGCAGGGGCTTTCTCTTAGCTGTTACCTGTGTGGATTATTTTAGATTATTCTTAGCGCTGACTTGATGCCCTGGCAGCTCGAAGACTTTATTAGAACAGAATAGACTATTTCAGTTGAAAAGGACCTACAATGATCACCTCGTCCAACTGCCTGACCTGACCAAAAGTTAAAGCGTGTTGTTAAGGACATTGTCCAAATGCCTCAAACACTGACAGGCTTGGGGCATTGACCACCTCCCTAGGAAGCCTGTTCCAGGGTTTGACCACCCTGTCTGAGTCCTTTTTTTATCTTAATATACTGTTGGGCTTGTCTTACCTCAACTGCACATTGAGCAGTGACTTTCGTCCATCTCTCTTTCTAGATGCTGATGCAGTGTGTGCAAAAATGTTCATTTTATTGCTGGTTTTTGGTTTTGTTTTTTTTTTTTCTCTGATAGTGCTTGAGCCCTGCAGCGCTTTGGCTGGGGCTGACTTCAGAGAGTAGGTAATAAGTTGGGCACAGTGGAAATCAAACAGCAGCATCTCAAAACCTGGCCCCATTATCTCCTCCCTGGCAGGGCCAAAATCTTCCTCTTAGTCCTTACAGGCTTTCATGGAAAATTTTATGGAAAGATTCAGCATCCTTTGCTGTACTACCAGTCTGAACGCTGGGTTTCTTGATTATTATTTTTTTGTGTGTTGTGGGGTTTTTTTCAAAATTTACAGGATCTGTGGACACAAAGCTTTTGCAGCTGGTGCTGCTTTGTCAATGGATTTCCACATCCTCCCAAATTCAGGATGATGAGTCACCCAGCAGAAACAGGAAAGGAGTAGCAGTGCCGTCTCATCCAAAACACGTCCCTATTCATACTGATGCCTTATGATGCTGCACGTTAAGTGTGATGAACATTACATTGTTTTGTTTTCCTAGAATGTGCAATTAGCGGAGGTATAAAAAGCTGGTGCTGCTCACAGGTTCTTTGATAGCAGGATGAGAGAATAACAGCTGAGAGAAGGTGAGAAAAGCAGGAGGTTCTCCTAGAGATGTCTTGGCTCTTCTGAGTTGGGACCCATCTCTGCTTTCCAGCAGAGTGCTGCTCTTATGAGACCATTGCCCAACATTTTTTTCTAACTTAACTCAGTCCAAGGCACATTTTATGGTTAATAGGGCAAATACATATCAGTTAGCAAAAGCTCAGCTCAGTTTTCTTCCTGGAAAGCTGGCTTGGTCTTGCAGTTGAGCTTATCTGTACTTTAATTTCCTAATAAATGACATTCTTCACAGGAAGCAAAGTGTGAATCAAAGAAAGCAGATGATGATCGTATTATCTCCCTATATCGTCTATCCCAAGTAAAAGGCTAAAGCAGTGCAGCGTGATATTCTGTCTTGCATTAAATGTTGCACAAATTAAGAAGAATAATTAGGAAGTGCTGTCTGTTTCTGTTAAAAACGCACATCCAGTGAGTAGTGAACATGTCCTTGTCAGGTCATAGTTTTTCCTTCCTTGCCTGTGTATATTCCCCTTATTCTCTAACTTTATTTTCACATGGTAAAATGGAAAAGGTAATAAACAAAAAAACCCATCTGATTTCATCCTGGAACAAGTGTATACTGATGCACACTGGTGGGATCTTCAGTTTTCTCACCAGACTTCGGCTACATATTCAATTTATTGCATGCGTACAGCTCAACCTTGGGAAGCTAAGACCTTGAATATTGATAGAATAAGTCCTTCTAACGTCCTGAACTTGCATACCTAATCAGGTGATATATTTACTTTCTTAATCCCTCTTGACCTCCTTCCATATGTAAATTACACAGTTGGAAAGCATATATTTCAGTACCGGATAGGAGATCCAGCTGATTACTCTTTCAGTAATTGCAGTGCCTTGCAGTGCCTGCAGTCCCAAAATTTCTTGAAAAAATCCTCAATCTTAAGTCTCACTTGGCCGTGCTATGCCCTTGACCACTAATAAATTACTTTTAGCCCATTTCTGTTTCTTTTGAAAGGAATGTGCATCTACATTTTCTTTAATCTCCTGAAAGCCTGCACAAATTACACCAAAAGGCTCTTTGGAAAATTGCTTGAAAGCATTTTCAAACAGGTAAGATACCAACGCAACGATCACAGTAATCTTTTGGAGCACTTTCCTTTGAATTCTTTTGTGAAACATTGAGGGGTTGTTCCAGGCAGTTTCCCTACACACCCCTAATGCCATATTTTATTTAATATGACCAAATGGCACTCCTTGTTTTATGTAAAGAAATCTAGTTGACCTGGAGGAAGGATCTCAAAAGCAAACCGGTCTTTTGAAAGTCATAGTGATGAGAACATGAATAATAATAAAAATGAATGATGCCATCACTTCCTTTTCTGGAACTTTCAGTTTATTCTATGCCTTTAAAGTAAAAAGTATGGTGATATTCTTTAGCATTGATTTTATTCAAATAGCACTGATTGGGTTTCTCTTCTGTTGCGATTTTAATCCAGGTTGGTTTTTTGATTTGTATCTTGCCCCTTTGGGACTGCTTGGTTTGCAGCAGGAGACTTGTCAAGTTCTTCTGTCCTTGCAAATGTGCCTGACGATGGTTGGGCAGCAGACCAGGGGTTTTGGAGAAGACCTGTCATTTTGCCTTGCATTGGTCTTGGCTTAGGAAGACGCTCAAGCTCAAATGCATCCCTGTTCAGGTAAAAATACAGCATGGGCTTAATTGTTTTGCCATGTAAGAGCATTTGTTCTTTTTGGACATGAATTACGAGAGCAAACTCTTTCCCTCTGTTCAACTCATGTAAGTATGATACTTTGATTAGGGCTTAATAATCAGAAAACCACCATAAAACCAGAATGTGTTTCAGAATAAATGGCTAGTACAGGTTATGTGTGGCAGCCCTGGAAGCTGTAGTGTGTTTGTTAGTGTAGGACATCTCAGGGCCAGGAGCCCCTCTCATCTAGAGATGAGAGGAGACCCCGCAACTGATTTTTATCCCTGTTCCGTTTCCTACCTCCCACTTGTGTTGTGTTTAATGCTGTGGTTTAGATAGGACCATGACCAGCAATGGGGCTGGTGGATCTTGCCTAGCCCTTCTCAGTACTTATGCTATGATGGAGCAGCTGGCTGAAGAATTTCCAGCTCTTGGGTTTCACCACCATTTGTGCTGAACGTCATATTCATCAGGAAGGGCTGTGCTCCATATTGTTCCTCAAATGAAACTTAAAAATTAAAATATGTACTCAAAATCATGGTAAATGTATATTCAGCTTAGTGTCCTATAAATAAATTTTTAAAAAAGGGGCCAAAATGATGTCAGCTAAGGACCTAGATTGATCTCATCTGTCTTTAGGGAGTGTCAGTATAGAGGGTCTACATGTGAGCCCCTCACCACAGGCTCTTGCTGGAGCGAAACAGGGATTTCTTGAGTGTTACTCAGCTCAGCAAATGTAGAACTGCTCTGAGTTGCAGTGAATCCCTTCACCCATAAAATGTATTGGAGATAAAGGTGTGTGAACCTCTGTATAATAACTGATCGTAGACCTCTATGATGATATTTAACTTGGCAAGCCTGTTCCTCAGTGCTAATTTTAACAAGAAGAAAAAAAAAAAAAACCACAAAACTGAAACCTGCAAAAAGATGCACAGGAGACAAAATAATTGTGGGGCTATCAGTGCATGTTGAGATTTGGACTGAAAATGTTGCGTCTCAAGCTACTTCAGGCAAGGTTTTCCTGTCATGGAAAATGAATTCAGCACTGACACTGATTTTATTATACACTCCAATAAAACAGGTTATTGAGTTACATAGGTTATATATCGTTAGAACAGACAGATACTATAGGAAGTACAGTGCTTTCTTCTTTTTCACTCTTATGAGTGAAAATTTTAAGCTAGAATCAATTTTTGATGCCCTTAATCATGAGAATATGGATGAACCTTTGTAACTTCTTGCTCAGCTGAGATGTAATGAAGCTGAAATACATCTTCATTGCCAGTCGGTACCCTTAACTGTGTTCAGAGCATCTCCTCCTCTGCCAACGGTCATATAAAATAATCCTGACAATGTATTGTACCTGCTTCCAAGACATGATTTCCAGGCAGTCAGCAGTTGTAATTTTCTACTGAAAAAAGGTGTTGATTCTTTGTGCTAGGAAACGATAAATGCCATGCAAGAAGCTGGTGTCACCTGCAGGTTGCAGGATGGCTGGTCTAGGTGTAAGCAGTACGTAAATACCCGGTGCAAGCTGCTCCTGAGACACACCAGCTGAAATAAAAGGTTCAGGAAGGAACTGAAATATGTAACTAGCTTGATTTTGCACTATTGAGTGTCACGAATGCAGGGCGGTTAAAGGAGATGAAGAGTTTGGGGAGCACCATTCTCAAAGAGACGTACCAAGAAACTGCTCCTTTTCATGCACCAGAGCCTGAAGACACGATCACACAGAATTCAGTGAAGTACGTGATAGGTAAAAGAAACGTTTGCTGGTTTGTCAGCCCTTGTGAAAGTGAGATGAAAATCGTAAGACATGTCAACAGGCTGCCAAGTGGGAACCTGGGGAAAGTGGTGCCTGTAGTTTGAGGATGAAGAGAGCTAGCTAGGTGTCCCATTCAGTACTGTAATGAAGGGGGGAGAGAGAGAAAAGGGAAGTTAGGCAAAAATATGAAGACCAAAACCTCAATGGTAGTTTTCAGAGTCATGTTTCTAATTCTGGTTAATAGATGAGTGGAATCATATGTGTGTGAGGAACATGTATTAAAGCAGACAGTGAGGCAGGAAGCTTCATAGATGAGGAAGCAGCCAAGTGCTGCGCTGTTTGCATCAATATGTTCTCCGGCTCTGCATAGGTGTGTATTGCAAGGCACATAAACCATGTCAGGTATAACTTGAGGTGGAAATTTGGAAGGAAGATAAAGCACTGAAGTTGCAAAAACCGACATGAAGTATATTTGTGCCATTTATAAAACCTCTGTGCTATTGCAGTAGCTTTGGGAGGACTTTTTGATTCTGCTGAAGCTCTTCAGGTCTTCACTTTCATGTTCTTTTTCATAATCTCTTTATCTTTTGATATACCAACACCAAAAAGATCCTGCCAATCTGTCTGAAACCATAAAAAAAGAAGTTGCCCTGTTTATTGACCTCTGCTTGAAAGCTGGAAACTGTACTTCATTTTCTTAGATGTTTTCCTCATTTCTCCTCCTATATTATTATAATAATCTGTCTTTCAAGCGTGGGACAAGATGAGAGCCTAAGAATTGCCAGTCTGGAGCAGGTCCTTATGGTCCACCCGGTTCCTTCTCCTCTCCATGGCAGGACCAGCACCAGATGCTGCAGAGAGGTGCAAGACCTCCACAACAAGAAGACATGGAGGATTTGTCCTTCCCCCTCTCCAGGTCCATGGATGCTAAGTCCCATCAAGAGCTCTGTTATTTTGGTTTAAGCTCTCTGGTATGAAATGTCCTAACTCCTTCTATGATGGGTGTATTCTATACTAATTATTGTCCCGGATGCGTTAGATTCATACTGAATTTTTGGCATCAGTGACATGCTCTGATAAGGACTTTCACAAACAAGTATTTCTTAGACATGGTTTGGTATTAATCACCTTTTACTTTCATTAAATGCTGCCTTGTTCATTTTGTGCCAGACTGGGAATTTCCCGGCCAGTTGCTCCCTACTCTTGTCCGTACCTCCTTTCTGGAGGCCATTGCTTAAATTTCATCTTTCTCAGATATCTTTCTTTCTCATCTCCTTTCTAAAGTGAACTGCCCTTCCCTAATCCCCGTTAGTTTTGCAATACTCCTTTTGAGCTGGAGAGCCTGGCACCACACGGAACGTCCAGAGGAGAGCAAAGCACTGATTAATAGAGATGAGTTCTCCCTGCCTTTCCTTATGTGGCGTAATATCTTATTTGCTTTCCTGGACCCCAGTTGCTCATTGAGCAGATGTTTCTCTTCATCCTGGCACTGTTAGCACCAGTCCCTTTTCTGAGTGGATATAGTTCATTTAATACTTTGGATGTGGGGGTTTTTTCCTAACATGTATTATTTTACACTTATCACTAGTGGGCTTTGTACAGGCTTTTTTTCCCCTTAAATTCTTTGTGGTCCTCTCTGGTCTGGCTAGTGTTGTTAATACATTTTACTAGCAAGTTTTCTTTTTTACTAGTCACTTTTCATTATTAATACATCTATCAAACAATTGTTAATGGCTTTTTGTTTCTCTCCCAAAAGTTAATAGAGGAGTGGTGCTGCAGTACATTAATACAAAATAAATTATAGAGCCTCCTCCATGAGCCAGGGGAGCTGGCGGGGGATATTTTTACCTTTCCCAAGCTTCACGAGCCAGCCCTCCCCTGTGCCCACAGGGCAATGTGTCGGTTTTAATGTGCATCATTGCTAGCTTTTATGGAGGGCTGCAAACTCCCCCCATGTCCCTGGCCACTATCGCTGAATCAGGACAACGAGACCAAACGTCCTTTCTTGGCTGTTTAATGCCGACCGTTGTTATCGATGCCTTTATCACAGCAACAGCGCAAATCAGTTCCAGTGGGAGACAGCAAGTACACCCTGTCCAGGACACTGAGCTCGGGTCACTTCAGGCAACCAGCCTTTTCCCCCCTTGTTTAAACTGGCAGTGAGCTGATATCTTTTTAATTGAAGTGCCCAGTGATAGAAGCAGCATGTGTGCTGGAACATTTGGTGGCTGGACCCTACGGGAGGTGATGAGGATGCTGCGGAGGGCAGATGCTCACGCGTGCACTGGGCATTTGTCAGTTTGGAGTCTAACTCTTCTACCCTTATTTTGCCTGTCTTTCCTTTATCCCCTGCCAAAGGATTAATTTAAATACATTCTCATTTTGCTCTCTTTTTTTTTCTTCCTGCCAGACTGTCTATACTTGATTTGCAGTTAATTTTCCAGAGTACGTGCAGCTTCTTGGACAGGGAGAAAAAGTCTTCTGATGTACGATTCTTGCATTGAATCATAAAGCTCCATTTCATGTCATTTTCTGGCAAATGTAATTCACTGTGGGAATTATGTTTGTGGTTCGGATCTTGGGTCTAAGACAGCTCTTTCCTATAAATCATTAGCAAACAATACAGGAGCTCTGTTTCTGATTGACAGCTCAGTCAGTATATATCATTACTCCACTCTGGTTTATTTACCTTTTTCATTAAGCCTAGGTGTAGAACTGCCCACATAAAAAAAATAAAGAGTAAATTAGCTTCAACAGGAATGATTAAAGCTATTACCATATTTTAATTTATCACCTATTACCAGACAAATGAGTGCACACCGACTTTGTGCTCTCCCTCCACTATGCTCTTCATTGCCAGCGTTGCTTCTAATAACAGAAGGTACTTGACACCACTTAGAGCACAGTGCCCAGAATGAATCCAGCACCTCTTAGCATCCAAGTTCAGGTGAAAAATAGGACTGCTATCTCATATATATTTCATATAAAGCCATGCTTGTTGTAATTGCAAGTATGGAACAAAAAGATATCATTTCAGGGGAGAGAAGACAGAAGAAGCAGGAACTGAAGTGCAGGAAAGGAATAGAGAAAGCATAAAATAGCAATTATTAAATAATTCTGTGTCAGAAACTCTCTGGCTAATATATTAAATCCTAGAATAATTTAGTTTGGAAAGGCTCTCTGCAGATCTTTTTTCCTCAGCCCCTGGCTCAAATCAAAGCCAACTTCAAAGTTAGATGTAGAGTCACATCCAATTGAGTTTCAAATTTAGCCAAGAAAGGATATTTCCATCCCCTCTCTGGGCCCCAGTTCCACCCTCCCTGTGGATGTGTTTTCTCCCAATATTGAGTCGAATTTTTCTTGCAGCAACTTGTGCCCGTTGCACATCATGCTTTTGCTGTGCACCTCCAGGTAGAGCATGGCTCCGTCTTCCTTCTAACCCCCCAGCAGGTAGCTGCAGATGGCATTAAGGTCTCCAACTTGCCTTTTCTTGTGGCTGAGCAAACCCCGTTCTGGTCCTCCCCTCAACGCTTTGTATGCTCCAAGCCTTGGGAGTGCCAGTTCCACTACGAACCACTGACAGTTACCCTTCCAGTCTGATGATCCGGCCAGTTTTCCACCCATCCAGTCATTAATTCCCTGGTCCTGGGGGAGACCATGCTGAGACACATGCTGTGGTCAGGGTAAACAACATCCGCGGCTTTCTCGTCAGCCGCTGAGCCAGTCGTCTCATTAACGAAGGCAGTCAGGGTAGCTGGGCATGATTTGTGCTTCGCAAATCCATGGTGGCTGTTCCCAGTCACCTTCTTATCCTTCACGTGCCTGCTTATGGTTTCCAGAAGGATTTGCTTCATGTACTTCTGGGCAGGGAGGTGAAGCTGACTGGGCCGGCATTCCCCTGTTCATCCTCTTTGCCCTTTTTGAAGGTGGGTGTGATGTTTCCCTTTTTCCAATCATCAGGGACCTTCCCCATCACCATGACCGTTCAGAGATGACAGAGAGTGGCAGTGACATCAGCCAGCTCCCTTGGCACCCTCAGATACATCTTGTCTGGCACTATGGACTTGTGTATGTCCAGGTTGCTTAAGTGGTACATAACTCATCTGTCCTCTATCGACAGTTGTACTTCACTCCTTCAGACTCTGCCAAGACAGCCTGCTCTCGGGCACATGGGAGCAGAGCTAGCCGATAAAGACAAAGCAAAGAAGGAGCTGAATTATCTCAGTCTTTTCTGTGTCCTTTGCTGTTAGGTCCCTTGCCACCTTCTTCAGTGGGCCCATGTTTCCCTTAGTTCTCCTTTTGCTGCCAGTGTACCTGCAGAAGTCCTTCTTGTTGCCCCTCTTGACAATGTCAACTCCAGCAAAACGTTGGCTTTTCCGATGCCAGCCCTGCACAGCAGCTCTCACAGACCCGCTAAGGACAGCATCCCCTGGGATCCCACTGGCCGGACCCCTGAACAAGCCAACAAGCCAAAATCCATTGTAGTGTAAATTCACACATTTCTCATTTTTGTTACTGTGTCTTCTTCCCTACCTCCGTTTCTCCTTTTTCCCATAGTCAGTCCTATAGTGTTGCCTATATCATCGAGTAACTTCACTCCCCTGGTTCTCCTTCAGGTTCTCCTCCAGGTTCTCCTCCAGGTCCATGGCATCCATGCAGCCTGCACGTGCCACCACCCTGGGACATCAAGGTGTGGTGGGAAGCGCACTCCTGACCCAAGCTAAAGCACCGATGTAGGCGCATCGTTAGTCTGTCTCTGCGGTACTTGGGGTCATAGCCTTGTTGGCTTTCCTGCTCCCTGCAGTGTCTGTCTTCTGCCCTTTTGACTCTCGAGGTGTCCGATAACATGGCTGGTGAAGGTGTTCAGTCCTGTGAGAGAGGAGATCAGAGAAAGCGTCCAAGATAGGCAGGAAGGCAAGATGGATAAAGAAAGTGTGTGTGAAACTGCACAAGGGATAAACAGGCTGAGAATTACACTGATCCAGACTTGGCTGAGGATTTTTGTAATGTGAAGAATGCAGGTTTGGGTGAAGTTGAGGGAGGATGCGGTGGAGCTTGGCCAGTAAACAGCTATTGACAGAAAAAGCTCATTGGTGCTATTTAAAGTTGCAGGTTGGCTTGTCGGGTTTTCACTGTTTTGTGGTGTTTAATTTGTTTTGCTGTTGATGCCTGACTGATGTCTCGCAACTCCTACTCTAGGAGACTCTAAAATGAATTCCTAGCAGGATTTGTTTAACATAGATGTGCGATATTGGGGTGTACTTTTAATAAATGTCAAGACTGACGCGTATTGGTCTTGTGCCACCAAGTAGTATCTGTCCAAACGTGATCTTTTCCTTGATGCTTCTCTAGACGTGCGAAGCTTCAGCTTCTTCACTGAATTTTTGGCTTTTTTTTTCCTTCTTTCATGAGAAAACTATCCAGCAATAAAGCACAGAAGAATATAGAAGGCAGATTGGTGTTTGCTGTTTTCAGTTCATTTACTGAAAACAGCTGGTAGCCATTTAGGAGAATGGGAGAAATATTGCAACTTCTGTCAAGACTGAAAGTAAACACATGATTAAGGCAGAATTGACAACTCCTGTTTCACTACCAATTATTTGTCATCATGCTTTGGTGAACGATATCAAGATGAAAATACATTGTTATGATGTGGATATAGATATTATTTATTTGTACTGGCATAGAGTGGCTTCATCTGCTTGCTAAGTGCCTTGAAAATACAGCGAGATGAATCGTGGCTGTCGTTTTAACTCTTTCTCAGCTGGGTCATTCCCAAGGATTATACAATTAAATTAAAAAATTTAATTGTATAATCTTTCAGGGGAGGGAGGGGAGCAGGAAATAAGCAGAGTTTATATCTGTCCTACGTGGGAAACACAGGGCAATGTACAGTTAAATGGCTGGCTGTTGGCTTGCGCAGTCCACTCCCCGTCATTGTACAGCTCGTCTTATAAAATCCTAACAGTGCTTCTATAATGTATGAGTTCAAAACAGTCTTTTTGAAAAAGCAGAATTTTAAAACCCAATAAAAACTCCAAACCTCTCTTGTTTTGTCTTCGCAAGGAGCCTTTTCGTATGAAGTGAGCTGGTGGCTTCTCTTTGAATTGTCTGGCTCTTTGGAGTGGCAAATTAAGACTTAATGTGGCATCTGCTACCTATTAGCGTTTTTCCCATACCAACAGAAACATGATCGTGTGTGATAGTATTGAATTAGTCTAAAGATTTCTCTGAGAAATCATGATCTTTTAGAAAACATCCCTGCCGGAGTCTGTAAAATGTGGTGGGCTGCTCCATAGCTTAGTTTCAAGAAAACTTGCATTTCTGACCTGTATGTATCCTAAACAAGCATCGGGTGAAGTCTAGTTTGGTTTTTAGCTTTTGACAGAGCAGTCAGGAGGTTCAGCCGTGCTCTTCGCTGCCTGCCAACGTTTACAAGCAGTTAACCTCTCTCGATAGCAAAGGTCATGTGCATCAAAGATGGAGCTGTAAGACACTGATGTCTTACATGAATGAGAATAATCTCACAGATGGGGGAAGGCTGGAAGTGAGATAAAAATTACAGTATTAATTTTTTTCTTAATTCTGAAGGACGACGGAACTTCATTATCCAATATGCTTAAAATTGAACGACCTAATGAAATTTCACACCCACTAAATTTAATCATGGATTACTCATGTGGGATTTGAATCAGATAAAAAGGATGCCTCAGATATTTGGTAGCACTTGCATAAGGTAATAAAAATTCTGCAGTGTTCTTTGTCCTTTTCAGCAAACGTAAATTGCTTGACCTACTTTCCTTTACTTTTTTTTCCTTTTTTTTTTGGCATTCGTGGACCTGACCCTGACTTCCTTCTGGGCATCAGTGAACAGTCAGTCCTACTCTCACATACAAGCAGACGGATCTCAGGAATGTTTCCTCCTGGATGTTGTTAGCGCACGGTGGATTATTGCTTTTGCTGCAGTAGTTTGAGGCTGGGAAGAGAAATACATATTTTAGTTTGTGTACAAAAAGGCCTTGCTGATAAAAGGATGTTATTGGGAGCAGGTGAGAGGTGGATACTGGACTAAGGTTCTGCTCAGGACTTTGTTTGCAACTGCTGAATGATCTTTTGCAGATCACTTTACCCCTCCAAACCTTAGGTGTATGGACTTAAATGATGTTTAACTCACAGGAATGTTCTGAGCCCCTGAGAACTGACTGTGCCTTTAGCAACCTTCAGACAACACATGCTCTGTGCTTACAAACTGGGGTTTATTCTCATTTGCTGTGTTTCGTTGCCACTGGTATAAGTCTTAGTTCTCTAGAAACCAAAGCTTATATTCACCAGCAGAGCAACACTTGTTTGACCGAATATATATGCTGTTTTTACAAGCAAATTTCCAATCAATAGGCATTGGGTTCTCATGATCTAAGTGCAGATTGATGATCTTGGATTCTGTCATTGACAACTTGTAAGCAGATGGTGGATCAAACCTAGTTAGCCTTGGTGGTGGTTAAAAGAAGAAGTAAAAGGAGCACATCTTTGGGGTAGATCTCTTCAGCTCTCCCCCCTTCTGACACAGCTACTGCAGCAGCTCCTACCCCTGCAGGGGCTAACCTAATGGGGAGGATTGTCAGAGCATGCTGGAAATAGCAGTGCTTGTGTATATTAGGTGGGACTTAGGGTTTAGGAGATTCATCAACGTCTCATTGTTCCAGGCAGCACCCAAGTGCAGAGCAAAACCGTATTCCTTGCCCCTAGAGCCTGAGACAAGCAGGTAAAGGTGAGTGATGGAGCACAGTGGCAGCCTAATTGTTATGACAGTTTTTGGAGGTAGACAGTCAAAGGAGTATTTTGAGGAGACATTCGATGTTTAGGGGGAATTCTAGCCTTTCTTAGTGGGACAGCCTGAGTGAGAGAGAGCACACGAGATGCTTATTTTGAAATGCCCTGAGTGAGCAGCACAATCAAGGCTGGCATGCTGGGGGAACCAAGGAGGAGTTGGTGCCTCACTACTGAATATGGATGGCTAAGGGAGGATTAGGTGATGGAGAACCTTGAAATAAGCACAAATTCCTGACTTGTGGTAGGGGAAAGGGAGCCAGTCAAGTTGAGCAAAAGAGAAATGAAGGGACAAAGATGTGCACTAAGGAAATGATCTTTGTAGCAGTATTCTGAATAGACAGTGGTGGAATAGCAATGTTTTTGTCAAGGCTGGAGGAAAAGCTATTGTGATAGTTAGGATGTGAGATGATAAGTAAGTGGATGGTTGCCTAGATGGATGGGGAAGGCTGTGTTTTAAGGGTGTTATGCACAAAGAACCTTGAAGACTTCAACCTAGTTTGATGCAGGAGCACAGACAGGTTGCAGTTGAAGATAGTGATGAAGTTCTAAGTGTGAGTGACAGGGAGGATGCTGGGCACCATCGATGCAGAATTAATGAGAAGAGCTTGTGGCGAAAGCTCGTGTACTCTTTGAGAGCTTCAGCTGATGGGTAGGCACCCTTGACATCCATGAAGAGATGTCAAGCTGAAATGTTATTTGGACAGGAGGAGTCAGGTCTACAGTAGACACTGCTTGAGTTTTCTGTATGGGAGTTAAGAGCTTTAAATTCCCTTTCAAGAACAGTTGAAGTTGGAGAAGTCAGCAGTCTTCACTTTTTGACAGATTAGGAGCTTGGCTGTCCACAGTACAACAAAGTCAGTAGACGGACATCTCAAGATGGAGAAAGAAACAGCCTTTGTTGTCAGATCTTTTCTGCTTTTGGCAGAACAATTATTTCGAAGCTTGCATGGTCTCTGCCTGGTGTCCACTGGGTGCCCTTCATCTTCAAAAAAAAAAAAAAAAAAAAAAAAGAAGCTTTTGCCTTGCACACAGATATATAAAAGGATCCATCAGCAAACTGAACAGCAGCTTCAAATGTTTCATCAAGGAATATGAAATCTCATTCACAGCTGGATTACCCACAAGCTTCAAAGTTCTTTAAGGTCAAAAAGTAGTTAAATTGTATAGAACAGTGTGAAACAAGGGCACTGAGGCTTCCTCTGGAGGCACAGAGGAGCTGCTTGTTTTGAGTGCTGTCTTCAACACTTGGCCTACTACGTTTTTGTTCCTATAATCCCTTCCT
This sequence comes from Haliaeetus leucocephalus, assembly GCF_000737465.1. Classification (NCBI taxonomy): domain Eukaryota; kingdom Metazoa; phylum Chordata; class Aves; order Accipitriformes; family Accipitridae; genus Haliaeetus; species Haliaeetus leucocephalus. The sequence continues at coordinate 6,070,136 of NW_010972972.1, read as the reverse complement.
ACTAGCATTTTCTAGGTTTGTAGGGTTTTTTGCCAGTCTTTTCACACCGCCAGAATTAACAGAAGGCAATTTTCTGTTGGGTAGAAGCAAAGGAGCCGTTCAATTATAAAAGGCGTTCTTTAGTATTTGCAAACACTTTGATACACCTTTATGGTGGTAAGAGCTATTACCACTGTTATCTCTCAGGCTGCAGGATGATGCCATGTTTTGTTGTAATGGACAGCTGTAATTTTTGTTGACTTCTCTATGTGTGTGTCTGGAAGCGGTGACCATGGGAGGCAGGAAGGCTTTCTGGCCATGTTTATCCAGGGATGTGCATCTCCTGCCACAGCAGACTGGTATTAGGTGACCTCCACCACACTGTCAGGGATCTGGAGTGACTATGAACCAAAAGCAATGTGTTTGGATCTGTTCACTGCTGCCGACGACAACGAATCCCATCCATTGCTAGTTTCTTGGGAAAAAAAAATCAGTAGTTTAAATCAGATTGGTGCCTGCCACAGATGTTACTGTCCATATAAAAAATACTTGTAAGGCCAAAGAGTAAAGGCAATGATGGATCACAGGCAGCTGAGGCTCACTCAAGGAGTTGTTGTTGATGCCAGATACAGGGGAGATTTTTCTTCCTTTTTCAGTCTCCTGCTAACACATACACCTGCTTCACCTGCAAAGGAGTTCATGCTATTCTTGGGAGACACGATTGCCTGTCTTTGCTTGTAATGCGCTGCAGTTTTAAAGCCCTGAGTTTATCCTTCAATATAAAAAAAAATTACAAGTCTGCATCTGCCTGGATGGAATGCAAATTATTTGTAAATGTGGTGCACAAAGTGTGCTCCTGTGCTAACGCACAGTCAGAGCTGCTGATCCAAGGAGCAGGGAGTTGGGAGACGGCAGAGGTGAGATCGTGGTGTGTCCAGGCTTGTTAGGGACATCCCTTGAGAGTCTTCTGTGTTAGTTCCTGTCCTTCAATATCATCACTCATTTTGGGTTTCTCCAAAAATAGTCCTTTAAAAGGGGGTTGAAAACTGTCCTGAGAGCTTGGACCAGCGTGGAAAATGAGATTCAAGTTAGGGTATAGGGGAGAGGACACAGCCTTAAAAGCTGGAGCGAGCGGTGGAAGGAGGAACACCAGGAGCTATGGAAGAGGAGGGTGTCTGGTCTGCTGGAGGGGGGTGGAGGAACCAGCAGCGACACTTTGAATGAGTGTTTTGAAATATGCTTTGCGTTAATTTTATCCAGAGGCATTTGACATGAATTTAGATTTGAAATCTGCATTTGCTCATTACTGAGTGACTGATGAATGCCAAATCAGTTCATTACTTTTGGAATGGTTTTTTATCCTGTCCCATTATCTGGGGTTGCTCAGATCCTGTTCATTCATAGTTGCCTTTTCTGGATATAATTGGGTTTAGGCAAGTAAAATACTAAATGAAGTGTTGATAACGAGAAGTATTGTTCATCTTTCCAAAGATAGTTTAAGATTTTTTTCTGTCTCTCACTAACGGTGTGCTGAAGGCTGTTCAGCGGTAATTGTTCTGAGGTCTATACATTCAGATGTATTTCATCACTGTCAGTATATATGTACTGACCGTACCCTCGCTGCTGGAGAACATGATCTGTAGGAATTTGCCTGCAGAGCTGAAGATTTTCTGTCTCGATTCCTGAAGGCTGATACGATGGCTCAGCAAGCGCTCAGTGGAAGAATAACAAAATGACCTTAATACCTTTGAAAAGTTAACTACCGTGTTTAACTCAATAACATGGAAAGGAAATTGGTTTCCCTTCCTAAAAATGTCTCCTCTCCTCCTGAAGGAATAGATGAGGTCTCCATTTATCATAGCAGCTGAGATCAACAGGAAAATGTTACTGAGTTCCTGCGGCGCCTTTAATAGAATATGGAGGCAATGCCCTTAAGCTGTTCCTTACCCAAACAAAATGTTTGGTGAGCCTTCTTAATCTATCCTGGCAGGACCAGAGTCACCTAGCAGCAGGAAATGTCACCATAGCCAACTGCTAAAAAAAATTATATCATTTGTATTCCCATGGGACAACTCAGGAAGTGAAGCTGTACTGGAAATTAAGAACACTAGTGGAGAATCAAGTGAAGACTATGCTTAGTGTCTTTAAGATGATAAAAATTTTCTCGTGAAAAAAGAAAACATGTATTTCCCCTCTTAAAAGTGCACAGCTAATAAGAAGAATGTGCCATGACAAGGAATGTCAATGGAGTTGCAAAATGTTTAAAAAATGCCAAACCTACTGTCCTGCAAAATCTTACATGGAAGGGAATATGGTAAGAAATGGTCAGAAGGAAATAGCAAGAAATATGTTATGCTTTTGTAAAGGGCTCTCTCTGTGAATGGTTTTTAGGCTGCTCATCACCATCAGCAGATTTTAGAGCATTGTGCATTGTGTTTTATACAGCAGAAATTCCAGTTTAAACCTGATACGTCTCAAGGTACCAGAGTAAATATGTATATAACCATTGTACAACTGGATACCCGCTGAACATGACAATGTCAGCATGTAGTTTTTTTCTCTGGCACACACAGCTGAACCTCTGACTTTGCAAGACTTCAGTGTTTTCCCACATCTAAATCAAATTTTTAACACCACCAAGCCTTGTGCTCTGACGTTGTGTCTTTATATTAAATAGCCTGCTCCCACATCCTGTCATTTTAAAACACAGGAGCTTGGCCCAACCAGTCCTTGAGGGCTCTCTGTCTTTATACAGAGCTATTTGATTCCTGTATCTGTTTGAAAGTGTCTGAGGGCTTTCAAGATAAAATAGTTGTCTCCTTTTCACTCCTCTGTGGTAGTCATAGTAAATGCCTTTGTTTCCAGGTGTAGCTGAAGCACTACAATTCCATTTGAAAATCCTATTAATCTCATGCACCCAATGATAACATAAAAAAAAAGTACAGCATATGGTTCCTCTTCCACAGGCTTCCTATTATTCAGCATACACCTGCAGCGCTGTCAGAGCAGGGCTTCATAAGTACTTCAGAGAGAAATCAAGTAAAATTTCCCAGGATGTACCTTTTTTACTCCTTCTAAATCATCTCCTGTCTCCTACTCTTGCACTCATTTTTGACAGGAACATGGGACTGCTGACATGGCTTTTAGTCTTTATCCCCGATCTCCAGGCATAGAATCACAGAATGGTTTGGGTTGGAAGGGACGTCTCAAGGTCATCTAGTCCAACCCCCCTGCCATGGGCAGGGACACCTTCCACTAGACCAGGTTGCTCAAAGCCCCATCCAGCCTGGCCTTGAACGCCTCCAGGGATGGGGCATCAACCACCTCTCTGGGCAAGACCAGGAGTGGTCACTTGTCATCTCCCCGTTTCCTTGCTCACCCCAGCATGTGGATGCTGGAGATGGGGAGAATCCATGTAACTCGGTATTTAGGTGAATTTACCCAGATGCATTGATGGTGGCAGCCAAAGAGGTGTCACGAGGCCTCAAACTTGAGCCAAAGTTTTAATCCCCTGTGTTGCCACAAATGGGTTCAGGTGTGGATTACAAGAAAGAGAGGCTCTTCAGCAGCAGAAGTGATTCAGAAATCAAGTAAGGTTCTCCATCCAAAATAGCCTGGTATTTATCTCCAGATTCTTCCCATCACACAAATAGGAGGAGCTGGATGCCACCATATTCCTCAAATTTTCACCCATTAGAAATTCAGCTGAAAATTTGAACTTCAGCAAGAACAGATTTGAATTGGGAACATATTTAACCATTAGACTTTGGAAGCTATCCTTGCACTGTATGGTCTCATTACCTTTTTTTTTTTTTTTCCCCCAGATAAACTGATGTTCACTGTTCTGTGGGGGTTTAACTCTCTTTCTCTTCAGCTTGAGCCCTTTCTTAACTTATATTAATCTCATCTTTCCATCAGAATAGATTTTAGATATTGTTAAGCATATTTTGCACAGGTTGGAAAACATAGAGAGCTGCCACCTCTCTCTTGTTACTCTTTAGATTTGTAATTCCCCAAAGATAAAGTAGTATTAGGAACAGTCCCCAGTTTTCTCTTGGAAGTAATTTCTGATTTCCATATTAATCAAAAATAGCTTTACCTTCGTACTGCCCTAATCCTAGTAACAACACGGAAAGAAGATTACATTCTGTAGATGTCAGAAAAGCAATTAAAATTTGCACACAAGAATTGAGAGTGGGGAGGAATATCACTTCTTTATTTTGTGAGCTGAACAGGGAAATACCCTGACCTCAAATTGTTTGTTTCTTATTGGCTCCTTTCCTTTTGAAGTGTGTGACAGGAAAGTCTTTAATATTCAAGGATTAAAATACTGGCATTTCAGTAGAATGAGAGTGTTATACGTGATGAGAAGAGACATTTTAAGGAGGGTGAGGATTGGCTGCGAAGAGCCTTGAATTTGCAGCTGGAGAGGTAAGTGACTATTAATAGTTCTGTCTGCAGAGATGGATATTCGTTGATCTTAATGATGAGCTAAGAAAATGAACTTTGCGGTGGCAGACGGAATGCATGTAAGTAGGGTGAGACTGCAGGTGTCAACCTAGAGAAAAAAAGGGGTTGCAGTAGTGAAGATGGCAGATGAGGCACATGCCTACGTAGCTGGATGGCAAAGGCTGTGGTTTAGAGGTGCTGAGCAGCAAGAATTTGGAAGTTTTGGGTATAGTCTGGAGAAGCAAGATGTGTCCTAGCTGAAGGGGACAGGAGGATCATGGTGATCTGCAGAGTAACTGGAAAAAATGTGGTGGGAATGGCTCTTGTGGAGGTGAGGTGGAGCTACGTTTGACTTTGTGACCTGATCATCTATCAGGTGCCAGCCATTTGGGTACATTCAGGGTATTCTGTGGACAAATCATAGGTTGGGAAGGTAGGTGTAATTTGCACAGAGGTGGCACAGAGGTTTGAACTTTTAGATCAGGTTGTACAAGATAAAGGTTTAGAAGTTGAGGAGAAGGGAAAGCCACGATAGAGTCTGTAGAAGCCCTGTGGAAGCTGTAAACTTGGAAGTGGCAAAGGAGTACACAACTCTATGTTGCTGCGGTGCTGCGATATGGACTCTGTGCGTGTGAGGTGTGTCTTCTCAGGATCATGCTGTTGCCCTTGATCTTGGAGAATAGAGGAGTTTCCTGTAGCTATTCTCATAAATGTCTTTTATTCTCCATTTTTTCAGATTACTGGAGAGTATACACTGAACTTATCCTGTATCTCATGTAGTACATGACATGGTGAGGCGCTGCAGATACTATTTTGTAATTACTGAACCTTTGGAACTGAACCCAATTTGCAGTTGGACTAGATCTTCATTGTAGGTCCCTTCCAACTGAACTTATTCTGTTCTGTTCTGTTCTATTCTATTCTATTATTTTAATGAACCTATATAAGTAGTCTCTGGTGTGTGTAACATATACACAATCATTCTCTTCCTGATATGCTTCTGCTGTTAAATAGACCCATTGTGGAAATTGGTTTCTTCCATCTGGCTAATAACTTTGGACCAGCCCAAGGCACCATTATCAAACATTCATTTTTCGATCCCAGAGGGCTCTTGCCTTTGAAAGATTTGTATTTATTTGAATAAATTTCTCCAGCAACTTGCCGTGTGCCTGGTGAGCGCACTCAACAGCTTCAGAACCTTTTCTTCCACTTTCTCCATGCACCACAACTGGCAGTAACATGTTTGGTGAAGAAAAAGCATCAGATTTCTTCCTGCCCTATCCCAGCAGTGGTATCCGAACAGTGATCCTGAGGCTTGCTCCTCGTTGTGGGAGAGTGATCCATTGCCTGGTACCACGTACAAAGATGAACTGGTAGACGCAATAACTTCATCTATTCTAAGTAGTTACACCTCTGTGTACACTGCCTTGCAGCCTGCATTGGCATGTTTCTTTCTCTAATCATGCAAAAGGCAGCTTATTCTGGAAGAAAACTGGCTTTCTAAATTAGCTTCATAATTTAGCTTATTTGAAATAAAAATCTCCTTTTGCACAAAACATTCTGCTATAAAGCTTTACTTCCTATTTTGAATCAATAAAAGCATTTTTAATTGTGACTGATAGCACGTGGAGCCCTTTGGAAATCTATTTTAGATTAAAACTCCTAAGGTGTTATGCATTAGTTTATTTTCGGTAGGGAGAAAAATCTCCTGCAAAAAGAGATGATTGTCTTCATGCATTTTTTATTGTACTTTGGCAGGAGGTTGCTTGGGGGAAAAGTTAAAACTTATTCAACCAGAGCTGTGACAGTGACAAACTGGCCTCAGGTCATTTCTTCTCCTTGACATTTCCAAGTCAGCCAGTTGAGGAGCTTTAAGGTATCTTTACCGAGCTGCCTTGCCTTGAAACCATGTTGTAGGGGGATTTCAAATTTCACCATTATAGTGTATCCATCTTGAAGGTCTGATTTTTCTGGTTCATTTTGTGTTGTTTCCCTGTTCCAGTATGTTTGCTGTTGCTCAGGAGCGTGTGTGAAATGCATGGGTACGCCTGTGAGATGCTCACATTGTCTGCAGTCACTCTGAAGTCTCCCCAGCTCCTTTATAAATTGATTTAATGTGTGGGAACCACCTTGGAAGGTGGAGCTTGCGATGAGCAGACCAGTGCTGCAGGAATCAGCTAAGGCACATGTATGTCTTTCCCATTTGGATGGTTTGCAGCAATGAAAATGAAATTTCAAGTGGGCAGTGGTGCCCAGCACCATTTAGCTGGTTGATAGAGGCAGCCTGAAGCCAGACAACTTGAATTTTGCTGGATTTTAGAGACTGTGAATGGCATTAGGTTCTCAGGGTTTCATGACTCTCATGTGTTTGTAAAACCTTAATTTTGAATAAGTCTGGTACTGCAACACCGCTTAGTTTGCACACGTGTGCTGATAAAATAGATGTTCATCTTCCCTTTCCCCCCAGAATAACTTCAGATCCTCTTGATCCCAGGGTGTGCTGGATGTGCAGGTCCTACCACCCAAAGGCAAAAGGTGTCATAACAGCAATAAGAACTAGTCTCCAGAAAAGGTGTTGGTGTGAGCTCTGGCTGTTTAAAACCAAGTTGGACAATGTAGGAAGTAGTCTAGCACTGCCAAAAATACAAAAATACATACAAGCATACATATAAAATTGGCAGATGAATAGCTCTTAGCACCTCTTAGGTTCCCTTCCTCCATTTCAAGGCCACAGCTGACTCTTAAGGGAAAAACATCAGCAGCAAGTTCAGGAAATCCAGAAGTTAATGGGTTCTGCAGGATGGAAGAGCTGCTTGAAATGGATTCAGCTGCAGTTTTATTCAGCCCAGGTGGCAACTTTCTTGTGCCCAGGACCGCACTTCACACAGCTGGTTCTTGAACACCATTTCTATCATCCCGAGAAGCGAATCCAGAGTAGCTCTGTGTTTTTAAAAGTCTGTCTCTGTTTTTTAAGAGAAAAAATGTTAATCTTTATTTTCAATTGTCTGTATTCTCAGATGGAAGATTTCAGATTACAGTTAATACCACTGTTTTAACCCCTTTGCCCATCTGTGATGGATCCATCTTGATATACTGAGAAAATGCCAAGCTCTGGCAGAACTAAAACAAAATGTTAGTGGCGTGGGGGTAGAAGGGCAGGTAGGAATTTGTTCAGCCCTTTCCCTCTGCCTTTCTTCTGTGGAAGAACAGTGGAAAAGCTAAAGGGATCATTAGATCTTGTGGAGGATCTGAGGAAAGGAAGAAATTTTTCCTAAGGTGGGATTGCCAAGGCCTTGGGGTTCTTCAGCTTTTCTGTGGTTTATTTGCTAAAATCGCTTGGTCATAATTTCTGTCACCTGAGGGATGGTGGGACCTACCGGAGGTTTCTCCTGCTGTATAGCTGATACTCATGTGAGAATCAAATAGTTGGCAATGAGGATGTCTCCTGAGGTCACGGATGGTCTTTTTGCTCTCAGTTCCTTCTCACGACACCTAAGCAGGGAACCGCTCCGCTCTCCAGGTACCTGGTAGGAAGCTCAGGGGGGCAGATACCTTCCATCACCTCTAAAAAAGGACTGTACCTTAAGTACCACATCTGCTTGAGCTCACTTCAAACGTGAGGCAACCTTACGGTGAACAGCACCAGTTCACAAAGCACAGGTGTGAATTCTGGGTTAAAATATTGGCTAATTCTGTCTTCTATTGATGTAAAATTTTCTAAGTGTTCTGTGCTGTAGCCAGGCTTGGGACTGGTGCTTCAGGGACTCGGGGAGCTCTTCTGTCTGCCTTTGCTTGACATAGAATCTCCCCTGTTTTCTTTCCTTTATATTTTAAATTTGCCTCTGAATTTGTTCGTTCACTAAGGATGTAGGTTTTGGACTTTCACCAAATATGGTCAGAAGGCTGGAACACCTCTGCTGTGAGGAAAGGCAGAGAGAGTTGGGGTTGTTCACCCTGAAGAAGAGAAGGCACCGGGGAGACCTTATTGCAGCCTTTAGACATATAAAAGGAGCTTCTAAGAAAGATGGAAAGAGACTTTTTACCGAGGCCTGTAGTGACAGAACAATGGGCAGTGGCTTTAAACTGAAAGAGGGCAGGTTTAGGCTGGACATAAGGAAATGTTTTAAGATGAGGGTGGTGAGACACTGGCACAGGTTGCCCAGAGAAGCTGTGGCTGCCCCATCCCTGGCAGTGTTCAAGGCCAGGTTGGATGGGGCTGTGAGCAACCTGGTCTGGTTGAAGGTGTCCCTGCCCATGGCAGGGGGTTGGACTAGATGATGTTCAAAGGTCCCTTCCAACCCAAAGCATCCTGTGATTCTCTGAACTATGTCTCTGACAACTGTTCTCCTCTCTGTGTCCATTACGACTGGCCTTTGAGATCCCCTTTTGCCTCTCACGTATGTTAGAGATGCATGTGCTGGACATGGAATTGTTTATCATTTTCCTCATTTCCAGCATGCACACATATAGATGCTGTAACGTCCCTCTTTGTGCTTAATTTCTGAGAAGGTAAAACAAAAAGCGCAGCTGAGCATTCTGCACGAGAAACCAGAGCATGGGTTGTGGAAGGGGCCGAGGAGCCCTGCTCTTCATTTTTACAAAAGCAAGGTGTTGAAGCACCCACTGCCAGCGAAACCAGGCAAAACATTGATCCCCAAAGTAAGAGTCTGCAAAGAAGCCAGACCACTGGCGATCCCGATGCCTCACTGATGTGCTGATATTTTGACTTCCAGATCCCAAGCAGGAAACAAAGAGGATGGAGGATCCTCTCCAGGGAAACAGTCACAAAAGGAAGGTGTAAACCCTGATTTGGGATGAGGCACAAGCCAGAATTCACCTTTCATTTTTGTTGGAGGTCAGAGGGAGGTGAGCACATGGGACTGAATCCAGCTCTTTTGTCTTCTTGCAGAGAGATGTCTTACTGTGGTCTGTCTTGAGATGGATGCCCTGGCTGAGATTTATCTCCTATTAATGTGGTCAGCATTTGTCCATAATTTTTTCTATTGCACCTCCTTGGGTTTTAGAGCATTTCTGTCACTTTTCCATGAGGAAAACCAGATTATTAATTTCCTAATTATTCTAGCTGTGAGCCTGCTCACCCTAGGATTTGCTTCCATTGGTTTGAGCTTGCACATAGGAGTATAAGTGACTTTGGAGTTCATGAGCAGCTGCTTTGTAAACAAACAATGAAGACTCACATGTGCTTGCAATGAAACATGGAGCTTCGAGGTGAAATTTCACAACTAAAATACATTTCCTGAAATGCTTCCAACATAAATTTAGAAACTTCCTTACTTCTAATAGAGGTCTCATTAGTTTGTTTTACTAGAAATGAGATGCTAAAAGCGGGTCTTTCCATTCTTGTTATATTTCTGAATTTCTTTGCTATTGGTCCTTTCATTTTTGAAAAGTATCCTCAGAGTCCTCGGCATCTTTTATAGTCCTAAAACTCCTGGATGGGTGATTTGGTTGGCAATTTCATTGTTTGTTAAACTCGATATTTAGAGTATGGAGGAATAACAAACTTTCAGTTTGGGGAATTTTCATTCCACCATTATTTTTACACCTGAAAGACTGGATTTTTTTGGATGGACCCATAGATATGTTCATGCAGGCCCCAGTAACTTCTCATTTCCCTGAGGCATCAAGAGGCTGCAGTAGAGGGAAGGTGTTGAGTGTCACCAGATTTATTCTCAGTGAGTATTTTGAAGCAGTGCTGCATCTGAGGTCGACACAAACCCTAAGTGCACTTGTGGGAAGTGCCTGTATGGCGACAGCTCCCAGTGGATGCTGGTGGCAGGAATGTGTATGTTTGGTAACAGCCTGACCACTGAAGGGTTCACCACTTGGCTTTTGATATGAGGTCAGTTGTACCAGTCTAAGGTCAAGCAGGCTGATGGCTGGGCAGAAAGCCCAGTTATTGATAGCAATGGTAGGGCTCCTCTTAACTTCGGCTATATTTTGGATCTCAGAGCTTTGCTCGGTGTTTTAAGATCTAATTTTATTTTATTCTGGGACAAAAGTTTAGATTTGACTCATGGGTGACATGAGGAGATGGGGGATGAGTATTACATGTTAGGGTTTTACCTAGAAAATCAAGCTATCATTCAGTTGTGGTTTTCCCTACAATTGCTTGCTGCAAGGAGATACTGCAAGACAATGACTCAGTATAAATTAATTGTAATGCATTGATTTTATACTTGTAATCTACAGAAGTTCATTAGTATTGAACAGGACTGTAAGAGCACCGGCTGACCAGGTGCCTGGTGGTTATTTGACCGAACTGTAGTCTGCTCATACCAGCAAGGACACCTGAGATGTCACCGTACACTGAGAACAGCCTCTGCGTGTGACCCACTTGATGTTTGCCAAGTGACCTGGAATTGGTACTTGCTTGTGTTTAAAAGAAGGAGCAAAATCTCTGAAAAGTGTTCTGTAAGGATGCTCCGTCTCGAGTCAGTTGGATAAAATCAGATTCCCGCAGGGAATCTGGTTGCTAATTTCTTTAGGGCATGATGTGCATGGAAATGCTTCCTCAGAGACCTTCTTTGCCATCACACACAAGCACATGGGCAGGCCCACGGGTGATGGGTCTTGGGTTTTGTTTCAGCTGATGCTGCTAAAATGGTTCATCATTTCTGGTGAGTTTTAACTTAATGAAGAAATGTCCCTTTGGGTTTGAAGGAACTCTGCAAACTTGGACTTTTTTGTTGACTTAATTCATTTGGTAACTAGGAGGCTGATTTCAGCTATGCTGATTAAAAGAATGCTAATTCAAAATATCATTCCTGTAGTAAGTCCCTTGAAAAATCTGCTGAAAAGCTAGGAACTGCGTTGTATAATGCTTAAAAAAATATTGCAGGGGAAATAATTTAGCATGAAGGTATTTTTAATATGCAGTTTCCAACCATGTGAAAAGAAATTGCATCCCTTATAAAAGGAGTTTCTAGCTTGATGCATATTTATTTTTTATAGGTGGATATTGAGTATCTTGCATCTTTTAAAGCTGAAGTGAAAATGAAATGATTAACAGGTCCTCACAATGTCCTATATGGAGCACAGATCCCCCAGACAGACCTGCTCTGGCCACAGTCCTCCAACCTGCTGGCCCCTTTGAGTCTCTGCTGCTGATCCCTCCAAAAATACATCAAGCAGGGAACGTGTCCAAACTGGAGAAAGGTTATCCCACACAACTGGACCCTCTTGCAAATTGTGTTAGTCCCTTTGGGGCAGTCTTGCTTTTTGAGGACTCTTGAAGTCTTCAGTTCTTCAGGAACTGATCACCATTAACCCATTTCTCTGCTCCCTTGCACCCACTTGAGGAGGAACTTCTTTCCCTGGTGTCCATCATTTTTTGGTGACTGTCGTACCTTGTCCCATCCCTCCATGCTAGTACCATCACTGCCAAATACTACAATGACCCGATACCACATCTCAAGCCTACACCTCTGCTCCATCCAGCCTAGTGCCTTTTTGCAATGTGTGAACCCATAAAGAGATTACAGAGATGAAGAAGGATCGCCTTAGTATTTTATATTGCTGAGGCTTTAGAATAATTTAAATATATACTTCGCATATAGCTTTAAAAACAACCATATCCAATAAAATATATACTGTTTATACTTGCCCTGCTTGGAAGTAGACCAGGGCTTTGTGGATAATGGGAGGTCTCTGGCGTGCTGAGATGGAGTGGGAGGCAGAAATCCAGGCAGAGGAGGATTTCAGGAGATCTAAGGAGAACGTAGCACCATTGCCTGCTAAACCTTTGGTGAAAGACTGTGTGCTGTGCTGGTAATGTTGATATTGAGAAAACATGTCAGGATAAATACATACTTGTTGCATTTCAGCTTTTTTTTTTCTTTTTTTTTTTTTTAAGTTTAGAGACAACCTCAGCTGATCCTTCATTTCTCAGCTGTTCCCATTAACATACATACGCAAAAGACAAAGCAGAAGCCTGCCATGAGTTTTGGGTACTTCATTATGTTGCCTTACATAACCTCTGTTGAAGGATATACAGAATTTTACAAGTGTACATCAAAACCAATGTAGACATGGTAATACATTTCTTAAACCCCTCAACATTACACAAGTACGTGCAGCTCTGGGCATGTCTGCAAGGAAAAGTCAACCCAGAGCAAGGGTGACCTTGTCCTTGCGCAGGACCCTCAAGTATGGCTTCATCATGATGTCCTTGGTGCTCCAGAGCAGAAGGATGGTTTTGCAGTGCTTCGTAGCTTGCAGAGTCAGCGATGATGGACCACAGTCTATCAACCAAATCCGCGGTTTGGGATGGTCCTCACCAAGACAGAGGTGTGGGCAGGGACATGTGTGAAAGCAATCACGCTTTGGGCATTTTGTCGGAAAGAGACCTTTCCCACATGAACTAGTGTAGGAAAAATTCATAAGTGTGCAGATATATTGCTATTTTTTCAGTTTCAAGTGCCTCAAATTATCTCTTAGAAGTATATTTTGGTGTGATGAATTAATGGCTGTTTTCTACTGTTGGCTTTTTTGGTAACAATTTTTAATACCATCTGAGAGATTTCTCTGGACGGCTCTTTCCTCTCCTTATCTATGCTCTTCATTTAAAGCCCTCAGGTTCTGCTGGTAAAACTGAAGCATGCTGCTATTTTGAATCCCAAACCATAACTAGTTGTCTTCCTTTTTTTAAGCTAATTTATCTACTCAGCAGCTCACAGTACAGGAGGAGGCTGATGTGAACCACCTGATTTTTATTTTGCTCGACATAATGCCTTTCGCTCCTCCAACTTCTGAGGTTTTCTTTTTTTTCCTTCCCTTTTTCATCCCAGTCCATTACTATAATTTGCTATTCCTGGAGGGAACTGGTGACTCTTTTTTCCGTTTCCCAGACACGCTGGTGGATGTGTTATTTTTAAGCCAGCCTCACTACCTGCGGCACGATGACTCATTACGGATTTGCAAAGTCCCCTACGTTTTTGCCGAGAAGTTGACTTCTGGATTTAATTCTTGAGAGAATAGTTAGGAGCGCAGCATAAAATCTCCAAATCCTTTAAGGATGTTAAAGCCACAAAATCTTCCCTAAACACAACACAGCTGTCTGCCCTTCTAAAATTAGGGGGCATAGAGTGAGCCAAGGACCTTGTCTTCACATTGGGAGCCACCTCCTGGGGCAGAGGAAATGATGGGGGGTTGGCTGCAGCAAGCCTTGGGTTTGTAGGGGGAAAGCGATGCCTTAGGCAGGATGATTTAATGGGGGAACACGGCAATGATCCTTATTATGGTTTTGTACCTTTTCTGAAAACCTAAGTCCGCAGGTTTAAATATTTCATGCGTTCTGGTATTTCTTCTCTGGTAGAGCTCTGTTTGCTCTGTTGTAAGTGGTTGTAGGAAACTGAGAGGAAAACCAGCTGCATTGGGACATTGGGATGAACACGTTGGGAATTGCTGTTGGGATGCTTTTCTGATTTCCTCCCATCTGCAGAGAGGTGCCTTATGTTCCTGAGCCATCACAGAATGGTTTGGGTTGAAAGGGGCCTCTCCCATGGGCAGGGGCATCTTCCACTAGATCAGGTTGCTCAAAGCTCCATCCAGCCTCATCCTGAACACTTCCAGTGATGGGGCATCCACAACTTCTCTGGGTGACCTGTTCTGTCACTAAGGAGGGACCCTGATCCTGAAGAACTGTGTTTCAGCTTTAAATCATGAAGAAATCCTGTCTGTAAAACCCAGTTGGGATGGGAATGGGATCCTTAGGTTTGGTGTGCTGGATCTATACACGCTGCTTTATGAAATATGAAAATACCGTCTGTCTTCAGTGAGCTTTTAGTCTAACTCAAGACACATAGAGGGGGAAGGAAGTTATACCTAATTAAATCTGGACACTGGGGACTACTTTTGATCCTTTGAGATTTGGGCTTGTGTGTCAAAGGCCTGCAAAAATGTGAACAGCGTGTGACAGCGTAGCCACAATACTTATTTGCTTAATACGTGCTTGCTGTCTTTTTGGTTTGAGCAGTTGGGCTTGCGTGCATCATGAATACACATCCACCACCTCTGCAGCGCCCACACATATATTATGCATTTTAGGAGAGTTTGTTATGTATCTAACGTTATAAATATTTCAAGATATGTTACTAAAATCCCTCCTGTTCTTCCACGTGGATGGGCAGGACTGATTTAATGCCATAGCTTTTGGTGGTCTGCAGCCCACCTACAGTCCTACGGCCGCCTGGGTGAATTGGAAAGTGCTGTTGGCGCTTTCCTCCTCTGCATCTCCAGCTGATAAATCACATACAGGGCATTTTGTGTTCTATCTTTCCTTGTACCTTTAGTCTCTCATGTCAGCCATCCACTCGAGCTTCCTCTAGCGCTTTGTTGGCAGCGGTGGAAGGGAGAAGCACGATAAGTGCCCGGCTCCTTTCCGAGCGGTGGGGCCATTCTGGCATGCAGGTACGGGAACTGCCGATCCAGTGATTAGATCCCAGCAAGTGAGCGCTGGAGGTTTTCCATGAGCTTTCAGTTTGTCAGATAGCTTCTCCCAGCCATGTTGGCCAAGGTCACGGGTTTGGGGCATGATGCTGGAGAACGTCCTTCTGTCCTCCTCCATGGCTCTACATCTGCCATCCATCCCAAGAGTCATAGACATCCCCCGCTTATCCACATAAAATATTGCGCCTGTGTAATATCACGCGAGTCTTGGGATTTTTTTTAAACAAGCCTGACTGCTTCCCCATGTCAAAAACAAGCAAAAGAGGAGCTGCCACAAATTTATCACATCTGCTTGAGCAGCCAGGAGAATGCACCTCAACCATAAAATGTAATCTACTTAATTAGCTGTAATTGCTTTGCCAAGTTGAACCATCATAGAAATCATTGTTTTATGGCAAGCAAATGAAAATTGTACTGTGCTAAAACATACCGGGGCTGTCACCCCTCAGCTGTGGTTTTTAATACATTTGTAGTTTCTTCTGGGCAGAAGTCTGTTTGTAAGGAATAAAATACTTACAAGATGGGGGGAGGGATTTTTATTTGCTTTTTCATATTTTTTTTTCTTCTAAAGCTTTCTGAAGAGAAGTTCTACCAGAACAGCTGGTGCAAAAACATAGCTCTAATGAAAACATTTCCCAAAATGACTTTCTTTTTTTTAGGAGAGGGATTATAGGGCAAGAACATGGTTTATATACACTTCTTTATCAAGTAACGAGATTGAAAAATTCAGTTTATGAACCAGAAGTAGTAAATACTGCATAACCCCATGATTTCAGTGCTGTTGCTCTTCCTCCCTGGCTTTCGGTGGGTTGGGCAGGAGCTGCATCTGCTGTGGGTTTCTCTAGGGTCTGGTCCGGTGTCAGGGGATCTCATCCCTGCTCTTGGCTGGAAGATGAATAATAAAGATCTCGGGATAAGGGGTCTTTGTCAGATCACTGTATTTCTCCTCTCTTTCCAAGAGAACCTTTCCACTTTCGAGCTGGTGAAATTAGATTTTATTTTCACTAGAGCCTTTTTTTAAACACTGCTGTGGAGTTTTGCCAGTTCAAATATTATGTATTCTCAGCTTCCCCCAAGCACAATTTGAATCTAATCTCCTGGCCCAAATACATGCGAGAGACCCATTAAGCCTTTTAACACCCAAAAACTGGTTTTGTTAATATTCTGTGTGTGCTCCATCTGCTGCTGTGTTTGTCTAAAGCTAATGTATTTGAGAGCAATTCACTTCGCTGGTCTAAGTCCAAAATGTCCAAAATACCATATGGACATTTTAAAGTTAATTAGCATTTTAAAATTCAATATCCAAATTAAGGATGCTGTGATCCCTAAATCCTTGGTCTTCCTGAGCTTAACTCAAACTGGGCCTATTCTTGCAACCCCAAATATTATATCATTTTGAATTTTTATCTTTGTTAACCCTTGCAAATGAAAACTGCTGGGTCCATCCTTTAAAACTGGCCCTTTTGGGCAATAATTTGATTCTGTAACATTGTTGTGGTCATCCTGGAATTGCCTATTACTAGAATTAGCTGAAATAGGAAATTCAGTGTCCCCAGAGATCTTGTTTAAGGGTGTGAATCAAGACTAGCTCTGGTGAAATCAGGAGGACGCTGCCAATGTCAGAGGAGAATATGGAGTGTAAAAAGCAGAGATAGGAAGCAGGACAACGCTTGTGCTATAAAAGAGACTTAATTACTGGGCAGTTTTTGTTGCGTTAATCCTTGATCATGCTCTGGGGATGCCCAGGGTATGCCAAACCAGCAGCGCTGAGGACCTGGCTTTGGCAGCACACCTGGAATACCGTTTTTAAGGTAGGTCCAACACTGGCAAATTAAATTCAAGCATCTTGAATAAGAAAAACTAAAAGTAATGTGTGGCCAGGTGAGGAGCTTTCTGCCATCACTTCTTTTCCAAGCAAATGCCTTGCTGTTTGTCCTGTAAAACTAACAGTCTGTAAAAGCGTTTCTGACACCTATTACTCAAGTTTAACTCCTCAATTCATGCAGTGCTAGTCCCATGAGGTCTGTAGCGACAACCCCTCCTATCAGAAAACGGCAACTTGTCCCAGAAAACATTCAAACTGTGTCTCTACAACACTGAGTGATGACAAATGAAGTGGGAGGATAGTCTTGTGCCAAACAGACAAAACAGGGTCATCTTCCACTCAGCTTGAAGTTTCTGGGTGACTCGTGGCAAGCTAGCTTGTTCCTCGGCGTGTCAGCATCTCTGGCTTTGAAACTGGGATTTCCCTTCCTTCTTCCAGCCTTTTCAACCATTTCTTCACATTGCAAAGTTGTGGGAACAGACCGATTTTTGACGCGTCTGCAGGTATCTAGCGCACGGGAAGCCCTTTCCAGATCCAGATGCTGCTGTCATTGAAACAAGGAATATTTTGGACCCAGTTGTCGTAAATGCCAACCGGGCAGAAGAAAGGAATTACGATAGATATGAAACAGGAGCAAATTCCCAATTCCAAAGTCTAAAAAGGCATCAGAGATGCACACTGAAGCAGATTCATTTTCCGTCTGGAAGGACGGAGGTCTTGCACGCACTGGGCTGTTTGTCATGGAGCAAAACTTACATCTGGAGCAAAAGGCCAAGGCTTGAAATGATTTTTTTTTTCCTCCTGGCTTGGGAGCAGAGCTGAAAAGGCTGAACTGAAAATTAGTCAGATGAACAAGTGCATTTTGGAAATCACAAAGGGCTGTTTTCTGAGCAGTTATTGTAAATACCCTGCCATAACCTATAACCTGAGGGCACGGAGAGTGCAGGCTTGCTCTTATGCCTGCCTGCATCTACATTACAAACTCCTCCAGAAAGAGCCTACCAGAAATCCTCCCTTCAAGACCCGTCTAGAGTTGCCATAGAAACTCTGCCAGAGCAGAAGGGGATCGGGAGCGCCAGCTTCTGAAAGCGTGAGGCTTGCCTCGTCCTCTGCAAGATTGCAGGGAGATGGTGAATTCATGATTGAAAAGCATTTGGGCTTCGGTAGCATCATGTATGAAACTGGAGCGACTTGCGGGTGTTCGTGGGTTGGACTCCCAGGTTGCTGGAGGAGAAGGGATGTCTCTGGGGCCAGAAGGATGCTCTGTCTCCTCCTTGGTTAGGGAAGGATCTCAAGGAGGATCCGATGCTTAAAATTCACCACGGTGGAGCCTTCTCTGTGTCAGAGTTGCACCAGGCAACTTTCACTTGAAGGTAGAGAAACAGCACCAGAAACATGATGTCCTCATCTTCCTTCTCTTCACATACATCTCCCCAAATTTCAGTTTACTGCAGCTTTTTTTCCTTCCAACCTCTGCACTTCAGTGCAGGTTTCAGTTCAGAGAAAGAAATGCAGATTCAGTATTAAGAATGTAAGTAATTATTCCATTAAAGATACATGAATTGAGCAAGGCTCCAGCTCACTTTCCCTGAACCACGTCACATCTATAAGCCAGTGAGAGCAGAAGGCGACTTCTGCTGGTGAAGTAACCAGATTTGACTCTGAGTACACACGGGAAAGTAGACTTCTTCAGAAAAAAAAGGCAACCCCGTCACTTCTGTGACTGTAACCTCCCTTTAGTTTGTCATTCTGGATCAGTTCAGCTGCCATCTCAGATGCCCTGCTGTGGCATATCCTCACCTGCTGTACACCCTTGCTGACCTTCTAAATGTTATAACAGCCCCAGAAGATGCTTTCTACAATATTCAAGGAAAGACAGAGGAAAAAGCCTCTGGACAGGATGAAAAATGAGCTATGTATAGTCACTGTGAGCAGGAAGAGGAACAGTCACTCTATTTTCCTTTAAATTTAAGATATCGGCTGAGTTAAGGGCCTGATGAAGTAGTTGTGCTTCATCCTCATTACTCTGCAGAAGAGAAGAACATATTTCACTGTCTTTTGAAGTAAAGATTTTGAAAATAACAAAGATTAAGAAGGAAAGAAGTAGCTTAGTCCTAGGACAGTATGTGCCAAAACCTCACAAACCTACTGCCATTCTCCAAGGATGTCAGCAAGCCCCCGCAGGAAGGAGGTGGCATTTCCAAGGGGTTCCACAAGGTCCCTCAGCAAAGATCTGTAGAGAAACTAAGCATCATGGGAGGAAAGAGAAGGTCCTTGCCAGGATAAGTAATTTATTAAAAGATAAAAAGAGGGGGTTGGAGTAAGTAACAGGCTTTTCTCGTGAAGGGGTCCTGGCATTTGGCAGAGGTCGGTGGGAGCTAGGTTTGTTCAGCACTTTCAGAAGTGACCAGGGAAAGGGAAGGAGTGCTGAGGAGTGCTAATTTTAAATTAATCAGGCCAATAGAAGATGAGGGCTGAGTGTGAAGGTTTGCAGTAGCCTCTTGTGAGACTTGCATAAAGATGAAATTCAGTATAGGTGAATGTGAAGTCATGCATGTGAGGAAAAGGAGTCTTAATCTCACATGTAAAATGCTGGGGTCTGAGCTGACCATTCCCACTCAGGAGGAGGGTCCTGGACCATGACAGCCAGTGCCATGAAAACATCAGCTCAATGCTCAGCACCTGTCCAAAAAGGCAAATATTACAGTAGGAATTAATCGGGAAAGGAGTTGAAGACCAGAGCTTGCCAGTACAGCTCTGGGCATCTCCCTGGTTCACCCAGCTCTGGAACATTCTGCGTGGTTTTGGCCCCCATCTCAGAAAGGCTTTAGGAGAGCTGGAAGAGGTACAGAGAAGGACAATGGGGGCAAATAAAGGTCTGGAAAGGCTTCTGTAAGGGGAGCAACTGAGTAACCTGGAAAGTTTCAGCCTAAGAAAGACACAACCAAGGGGAATATGAGAGAGGTCAATAGAGCCATGGGTGACACGGTCCCTAAAAATAAGTCATTCTCCATTTCTGTAGTACAAAAACTAGGAGTCATCAAATGAAGGAAAGTGAAATAAATGTTTGCAACAAACCAAAGATGGAGTTTCTTCAACAAGTATTTGGGCTGTGGAGATCCAAGGCTGAAAGGGAAGACTTGATAAGACCATGGAAAAGAAACCCACTAAGAGAGAAATAATAAATAATGAATAATGAATAATGAATAATAAATGTGTTGAAAATAGTATCTAGCATAGGAACTCCCCAAACTGTAAACGGCTGTAGGCTGGGAGTGTATTGGAGGGAATTCATAAACATTTATGTTTCCTACTCTCTTCCTCAGACATCCTAGGAGTGGTTTTGGCCCCTGTCAGAGGCAGGGCACTGGACTAGACAGACCTTTAGTTTGATCCAATACAGCTGCTGGTATGTGTTGTCCCAATCTCTATCACCCACACCTCATGTCAGTTGAGTAAGAATTTGTTGTGCCTCATCATGGTAAGAGACTTGGGATGGGATCTGCTTTGCCCTGTTTCGGCTTTTCGTGCTACCTTGGCTGAGAGGTTAAGAAGTGCTGGGCATCAGGTACACCATCAGTCTGGGATCTCAGGTCCTCATCCAAGTTCTGGTGTTCTCTGTGCAGAAATTTTCTTCATTTCTGTGAGTCTTAATGTTCATAGCTATAAAAAGCTGCTATTTGCCTTTTACACACCTGCAGTTTGGCTTTATGCTTCTCACGTTGGCTACTAAACAGTGACACTTTTACCAGTAGCATCCTCTTTTACAGCAGAGCATCTATTACCGATCGCATCCCAAGAGAGCAGTTCTACAGGGAGGGGGTTTGGCACGACCTGGCCGACAGCAGTATCAGTATTTCTTCTACCTTGACTGTGCCAGGTGGTTCATCTCTTTGTGGCTGACTCTTGTGCAGCCTACAACACAACCCAGTGCTACTGGCTCTGCTTTAGGAAGGAGGTTTTGCAGAGTCCTTGACTTTTTCATTCTTGGTCCATGCGCTGTCCCTACAACTAATCTGAGGGCCTGACAGCCATCTTTTATATGTCCTATGGAAGAATATAGGAACAGTTTTGTTTGCCTGAGCAAGAGAAACACTGTTTACTGAGATAATTTTCCTGGGGAGGAAACAGGCATTACATTTTAAATTGAACTTATGCACAGCTTCTCAGAGGGAAAGCCCGTTTTGTCCATCACATCACTGCTGCGGGATCTCCACAAGGACCAGGGATGATCCTACCAAAGCTATTCAGGTCTTGGCAATGCACACTCATGCCTTGTGTTAATCCTCTGGTAGGTGATTCAGAAGAGGAGAGGTTTACAAGCAGGTCTAGGACAGCAATACAGTCATCAGCTGCTGGTAGGTTAATGTCCTTCATTAAGTTGATGAGGCCCTTCTTGAAGCCCAGCTGTAACCTCAGCAACGGTTGTCATTTGAACAAATTATTAGTGACCAAGCAATATCTCCCAGTGTTTGTGCTCAGCTCAGCTTATTGATAAATAATAACCTTCTCAATTCAGCTTGCTCTCCAGCAATGGGCCTTTCCTTGGTATGTTTACCTCTTGCTCTTCCCCAGTACCATCTTCTGCAAGGGTGTGCTTGATTATGTGATGGTACGGTACAGCTCCTGCTGTTCTGGCAGCATGGTCTGTCCTCTTGCTTACATCCAGAGCCCGTCAGGGCTAAAGCGCTGCAGGGACTATCAGCATTTACTTCCGAAACTTGCTTTTCCCGCACTGCCTGGTCTTCTGCGCAAGGAACTAAATGATGACAAGTTCTCCTGAGAGCGAGCTGCAGATGGACTTTTGTGCCTGAAAAAGTTTCCCTTTTTTTGCAGTTATGTCAGCTTCTCTAATAAAAGATCTGTCCTCTCCCAGCAACCCTGGCCTCATAAGTCTTTTCTACTTGGCTCTGGGCAGGCATATTAGTGCTTACCCAGCGTTGATGTGGATGTCTGGCTTTAGCTGCAGACTGATGGCAAACTGGTTCTCTCCACAACTGGGATTCCTTTGAGGAAGAATGAAAATCATTATTCTTCAGGGCTTATCTTAGGGAGAATAGGAGGAATACTACTTGGTCTACTTCAAGTTTAGCAGTCTTCTGCTATCATAATTTATTTTAATCCTTCCAGCTAAATATTTCTCTGGGGAACATTATCGGATAAGGTGGGGCCACAGTTCAGTGTTTAAGAAAAACTGTAATGGCTTCTTTATCTCGGGCTTATGCTTTCTTTGGAGCAACAAACAATTTTATTTTACCATTAGAGGCTGTTCATATCTTGCTTTGGATTAGTCAAATATAGAATGAAGTAAATAATTGCAGGGAGCATTCATATTGTGTGACTTAAACAGTTTTCTAGAACTTCTTTCCCATAGAGACTTGTCTCAACATAGGAAAGGATATGACACATGTCTCTTGCCCAGAAGTTATATTGATTGACAGTCTGTCAAGTTCTGTCACTATGGTTTATTTATAATATGTGCCTTAAATAATCAAACTATCTCCCTAATATTTTTGGACAGTTGCTCCTAGTTTTCAAGATGAGTTTTGCTCATACAAATGCATCCTGAACCCAGAAAGCTACCATAAGGCCTGGGAGGTTTCTTCTGGACATAGGTGGGAAGTAAAACTGAGATGGAACTGAAATAAGAATGGAAATGGGAATCACCTCTTTGGGCCAACAGCTTGCAACCATACTGAACCTTAAAAAATGGTCTGAAAGCAAGTTTTCTCTGAGCAAGAGAAAATGAAGGCAAAGTATGCACAAAACAGTGCTTCTGTCATTTTCTTAATATCTTTTTGGTCTTGTAAAGTCTCTTAATTCCCTGGCACGCTGAAGGCAACTCAGCGTCAGCAGCTGCTGGTCTGTATGGACATCAGGTTTAAAAATGGGAAACAACAGCACCAGCAAAGCTGTGGGTGCCTTTACAGTCCACATGAAGATTGGTTTTGCATGGCCAGAGGTAACGAGCAAAAAATAAGTTGCTGCTTATATAAGGAAAAGGACCTTTCGGGTGAAAAAAGAACCAACTGTAAAAGGTCTCCAGGAAAGCAAGCAGGTTGTCAAATGCTAGAGCAAATCTTTTTTTAAAACAGTTGCTCTGTCTGCTGAATACATGTTCATTTGACTACTCTACTCTTGGGCTGATGAGGCTTGAAACAGTAATAAGGGGGTGGCACTTTTTCATGGGAATGAATGTATTTATTATCCTCAGAGACTTCAGAAATGCTGGATTCTCCACCATCCATTAACTTGCTCTGCAGAACGGTTCCACCCTTGCTTTCAGCTTTTCCTCTATTTTTACATCTATTTAGCATGAGTGGGCTGGAATAGTTTCATGGCAAGGTGGCGAGTGAGTGATGGGATACCAGCAGTAATGTGGGATGATTAGTGTAAAAGGAAACCTGGCCCAGCCTCTGGGCTCCCTGCAGCATCAAGGTGCATTTGCAGATCTGGATGCTCATCCTTTGTGATGGCAAAGGAGCAGCACGCGGGAGAAGTTTGGGTAGAGCTTGACATGGAAGTGCGTGCAATCGCTGTGCCTGATTCTACTGTTAAATGGTTCTGCTTGATTAGGGAAGAAAGAAAAGCTTATGCCATCCTTCCTGCTGTAGTTGCATTTGTGAGCTGGCAAAACAGGATTTACTCAGATTCATATAATTTAAAGTGTTAAGCATAAAACAAAATAGAAATCAGTTTAGGAGGGTTTCAGCTCTGTCCTCCTGAGTTGGAGACTGCTTCTAGACTTAAATTTGATTTGGAAAAGTCTGTGAATTGGGGAATGTACATTTTGAGCTATAAAAGGAGTTCCAGTAGAATAGATTTGCCTTTTAAAATGCACGAGGCCGAATTAAGCTGGGGGTAAGTGAAGTCTAATGGATGAGATGTGTCTTGATGTTTTAGGACTGAGTTTGACCCGAGTTCTAGCTGAAGGACGGTAACGTCTTAAAACACACTGACAGTCTTCGTACCTGTAGCATCCTAAGAGCCCTTAGTCTGTAAGTCACTTGTGACAGAGGGCTCCTGGCTGGTAAATCAGGTGCTTGGTCTTAGAAGCGTTGCTCTCCGCTGACCTTGGTGCAGCCCCCGTGCCCACCAAGGCAGCTGGACCCATAAAAAGAGCAGCCTGGTAGTGTTGGGTCATGGCTTATGGAAGGGGATGAACAGGCTGGCCGTGAACATCTGAAGTGATGTGGCAGGAATACCTGCTGTGTACCAGGTAGGCAACAGTGTTGTATCAAGGCAGCTACACACCTAACTTAGGTGGGATAAATCTGGAGCAATTAATCTTTGATATAAGTAAGTAATGTTTTAAATAGTTCCCATTGAACAGGAAAGCTGTATAAAATGCCCTCTGTAAGAAGCCATTCAGAGGTCACCTCCCTACCTCCCATACACCGAGGGATATTCCCTGGGGGACAGCTCCCCAAAAGGCAGGAGGAGATTCATGGCCCAAGCCCCAAGCTCTGCGGCTGTGTGAGGAGCAAGGTGGACTGAAAAGACAGCCTTCTGGATGGAGAAAGGCTCATGCCATGGGGGAGCAAGGTTTGTTTAAATTTATGCTGCATGTCATTTCCGAAATGCTGTAGCTCTTCATCCCTGGAGGCTTGATTTCCAATGCAGAATTAGTTCCCAGATGTCTTTCTCAGCTATTTTCTCTGTGCCCCCCAATGATAATTAGGCTCATTCTTTCTGGTGTCATTGCTACCGGCAATCAACGTTCAAGAGCGTTGCTGCAAGTCTGGCTGGTGGAGGCTTTGGTGGAGCTACTCCAGGAAGCCTATACGGTGTCTGCTCTTCAGTTTCTCAGCTCTGGGGTAATTCCTCAACTACCAAATTTGCACATTCATGTCACAGAATGTGACTTTTTGCAAGAATAAATTCCCAATCAGTCTAGAGGGAATGGATTTACAGTGGTGTGAAATTGAAGACCTGAAGATTGTCACATTTCTGTCCTGAGAAGGTACTCATAAATAATATTTTTGAAGAGTTTCTGAGGTCTAGGCAATAAAGAATGAGAAATGGTAGATGGGCTTAAAATACAACATGAAAGTATTTTGCAGGTGAAAATACTTTGGCTTCATAGGGCTGACCTGAAGAGGTGATCATAAAGACAAAATGTTCCTTGAGCTGTTGCAGCTTCATAGCTATCGCTCAGCAGAAACAAACTGGCATACAGTGGTTTAGGGGTTTAAAAGGGGAGAATTAGTAAAATGGTCCCTTGAATTTATCCACCTTGGAGCAACAAATGACACAATATGAACAGTTTTGTGTGGCTGCCCGGCTTTTTAGTCCGTTGAATGTTGGTAGTTAAGGACCCCTTGGGATAATGCAGCAAGTGTCTGAGCGACGGTGAGCTGGAGTCCTTGGTGGCAGTTGTTCAACGAGTTGAAGTGTGGTTGGTTTTATAGTGCCTTGTCCTGCAGTTAGATAAGGGACTTTATTATCTGTCCCTGTAAAAATCCCTGTGATATGGCCGCTATTAGGATTGTATCACTCCTCGAGACTTGCTAGGAAAAAGGAATAAGGAGAATATTTTGTCTTGTAAATTAATTTAGGCTGCTGGTAGCAATTTAAATCCTAATCAGATAATGGCCAACAGAAACTATTCTTGAAAAATTAAATGGCACATTTTGGAAATCAGTGTTGTAAGTGACAATTCATTTACCTAATCACTGGTGGAAGATCTGAAGTACGGACCAAACCACCTGGGCTCTCTAGCCAAAGAGAAGCAAGTTCTTTTTCAAGAGTTTCAGGAGTACCTAAGTCCTGCAGAGACCTAGCACTTGTGGACTTTCAGTGCTGCATTGACTGGTATCTTATTTAGATGCTCCTGACAATTTTGCTTGTGATCTGGAGCCAGAAGCTCACCCATATGTGGCGTGAAATTGTGAGTGGATGGATTATGGTAGATGCTGCTGGCACATGCCAAACCCTGGGTGAACGTGTGGAGTTTGGGCTGCTCAAAACCAGCGAGCACCTTTTGAGAAGGACTTTGGTATGAGATGACCAGACCAGTTCAGCATGACAGGTTCAGATCACTGTATTGATTCCTTTTCTAAGTACTCTGAAGTGCTCTGTCTGCTCCACTTTTTAACGTCTGTGTGCCTTGGGTGTGTGGACAACGGGGTTGTTTTTCCATTTCAGCAGGGCTGGAGGGGAGAAGTGAGTGGCAGAGCCCCAGGGAAGGTCCCCTGAAGTCCACAGTGGTTCCTGAGCACCCCACTGTCTCTTGGACATGGCTTTTGTGATGTTTGTACACAGAGGAGAGCCCATATCCAGAAACAGGAGGACAAGAGGGCATGAATCTTACCATATATCAAGGTTTATAGTGTGCCTTCAGAAGGCTGTGTGAGATGGGTGTAAGAAATATGCACGGTAGGTGACACAATTAGAAACATGAATGAAATCTGGGGGGAAATGTGGCCTAATCTCTGCTTGATAACACATGTTGGTGTCTCTGAAGCTCCAGGATCAGACCTAAAGCTTACAGAGGCAGGCTCGCAGCCTGGCTAAGATGCTGGTTAACCTAAGGAGGTTCTTCACTATCAAAGAGTATCATAATAATGCATCTGCAGTTTTGTCTTTTTGTAAATTCACTCCATTTTTTCAAATCTGGATTGGAGTGGTAGGCTAGAGGGAAGTGATGCCATCCAGAGGGACCTGGACAGGCTTGAGGAGTGGGCCCAGGTGAACCTCATGAAGTTCAACAAGGCCAAGTGCAAGGTCCTGCACATGGGTCGGGGCACCCCCCGGTATCCATACAGGTTGGGCGATAAAGGAGAAGGCCTTGGGGATACTGGTAGATGAAAACTGGACATGAGTTGGCAATGTGCGCTCGCAGCCCAGGAATCCAGTCATCTCCCGGGCTGCATCACCAGCAGCGTGGCCAGCAGGTTGAGGGAGGGGATTCTGCCCCTCTGCTCCAATCGGGTGAGACCCCACCTGCAGTTCTGCGTCCAGCTCTGGGGTCCTCAGCACAGGAGAGACAGGGACCTGTTGGAGTGGGTCCGGAGGAGGGACACAAAAATGATCAGAGGGCTGGAACTCCTCTGCTATGAGGACAGGCTGAAAGAGTTGGGGTTGTTCAGCCTGGAGAAGAGAAGGCTCTGGGGAGACCTTATTGCAGCCTTTTAATATATAAAGGTGGCTCTAAGAAAGATGGAGGGAGGCTTTTTACCAAGGCCTGCAGTGACAGGACAAGGGGTAATAGTTTTAAACTGAAGGAGGGTAGGTTTAGATTGGACGTAAGGAAGAAATTCTTTATGATGAGGGTGGTGAGACATCGGAACAGGTTGCCCAGAGAAGCTGTGGATGCCCCATACCTGGAAATGTTCAAGGCCAGGTTGGATGGAGCTTTGAGCAACCTGATCTCATTGAAGAAGTCCCTGCCCATGGCAGGGGGTTGGACTAGATGATCTTTGAAGGTCCCTTCCAACCCAAACCATTCTGTGATTCTGTGGATGCAGGTTGCTCATTTACAGTGAGGATGGGCAGTGTATGCTGAAGTTTACTTTAGAGGAAGCAGACAAATGAGGAGGAGACCTTTGAATTGGGACTTCATCTCTAAAACTTGCCACAGGTGCCTTTGTCATGGGGTTTTAATGTCACTTTGTCCCTTGTGCATGGTCCTATGGAGCCTGGTGGTGCCAACCTACAGGGTGTCGCAAGGTTTTTTCCAGTGACTGGTGGGAAGGATGAGCTGGAGCTGGTTTGCACCTGGGGCTGGGTATGAGCGCCCTGAATTTCAGATGCCGAAGCGAATTAAGAGAATATAACAAATCCAATCCTTGAATGAGCCCAAATATACCCTTCCCCTCTATTGCTGCCTGTTCAATTCTTTAATCCTCCCCACCCTGCAGCTAACCTTTCCTGCGAGGGCAGCCCTTTGCCTGCTGACATCTCTGTGGTTTTTTCTCCTGCCCTCTCATTTCTCCCCAGTAATTCAGCATTTTTTGTCTACTGACGTACAGAACAACCACAGCATCCGCATAGGAGCTCGGTACCTCGAGACCAGGAATAAGCTATCCCAGAAGGCTGCCAGAATGGAAAGAGCTGTCTTAAATGCCCCATCCAACCATTTCTTGTCTCGTGCAGAAGCGGTCTGCGGTGAGCTTGTGTGTACAGTTGCACACGCATCTGTCTTCCATGTAGGCAGTAAAATATATATAGCTAGAAATTTAAGCTAACTGCTTTATTATGGGTGTTCTGAGTATAATCACGAAGGAGCCTGGGCTAAGCAAAGCTGGTGGTTAAACACATTTGAAGGCTCTGTATGCCACTCTTTCTAAAATTATTTCATTAACACCTTTACTAGTGCATCTCCTAAAGGTGTGCATGTTAAAAAGAGGGGGTGGGTAGCTGGGACTCGTAGCCTAAAAGCCAGTAATCAAAAGCAGCATTGCACCAAAGAGGACAGGGGTGAGCAGAGCTGGAAATAATGGTATAGAAACATTTAGAAATACATGAAAAATTAAAGACAGCTTTAAAATACCTACTTGATGCAGCCCTGTGTGCTCTTCACTTTGCACAGCCAGTTATTGAGTCGTAATTTTTAAAGCAGTTCAGTTAGTGCTTCTCCGAGTTGGAGTGCTGTATATTTTCCTTGGGGAGAACATTAAATGAACACTGGCTTTCCTACTCCTATTGATTGTGGAGATGATATTAAATTAAAATAAAGCAAGAAAACAACTTTTGATTTCTTCTGTGAGGACTCTAATGAATTTTGTTCAATATGTTTTCATCTCATTTTTCTTTCCTTCTGTATCATTGCTGTAATAAGGCTCCAAGCCCCAGCAGAGACAGGGTCCCATCATGTGCAGATCTGTACAAGTAGAAAGTAAAGGATATTTTCTTTCTGTCCCTGACTTTTTCATGTCTCCAGCAGGAAGCCCATGAAGATTAGCAGCACTCAACATAAAACAAGTGGGTTTGGCCCACTTGCTGTTATTTTTGATTCAAGGTGAAGAAGCAAGACAGATGTGGTAGGAGGGGAGCAGGGTCAGCAGGAGGGACAGGGATTTACTGGAGATCTCTTAGGGTATCCAGGGGCAAAATCAGAGCAGGATGCCAGATGCTTTGGTGCTGCCACCTCTCCTGAGCTCATCCCTGGTCGTTAGATCCAGGCTTTGTCTTCTACCCTAGGGGATGTAAGACATGGGGACCATCATGGGGATTGCAGCTTTTGCTTTCCTGAGGAAGCTTGTTTGTGGTCATTTGGGGGATGAAGAAGATCCAACAAAATAAATCCTAACGGCTCAAAAACCAATAAGGTATAAAACCGTCTCATGTATTTTTAAACCCAGTGGGTTTTGAGTGCTGGGAATTTTCAAGCATGTTTCCCCTGGCACAAATTGCCCCAGATTCTACTACTTTCTTATCTTTTAGTATGTCCAAAAAAGGAGCAAACCACATTAATTTTCCTGTACCTTTCCCATCTCCGTTTCCCCTTGAAATAGAAGGGACAAGTTTTCTTGCTGGAGGTCAGCACTTATCAAAGTTTATGAGATCAGAGTGGAAGATAGAGTAGAGCAGGGCTGGCTGCATCTTTTCGCATCCGAAGCTATTAAAGCTTCCTTGATAGAAACGGTATTTATCTGAAATGAAATTATTCTGAAAATGGCCATAACTTTCTTTCAGAACAACAAAAGATACCACAGTAAGCAAGACGCAGTCCTACCAAGCATAAGTTAAACCCCCCAAAAAAGAAAGAAGACCTAAATATATGGTTGTCTCCATCTGCCTGAAATAACTGTGAAGTCTTTCAATAATGGGCTGCATGGAAAAGCTTACCCAAAGCCACAGTTTTCCTGTGGTCTGAAAGTGGTCTGATTTATTTCAGGCTTGTTTTTCGCCTGTAAACCTAATGTTGAAAATTCTGGTCCGAGTAAAAGAGAAGGTTTTTTTGCTGAATATGGTAGTGTGTGTCTGCTGGTGATATCTCGGAGGGCACAGATTAAACTTTTGCTGCATGTAGCCACACAGAACTATGTTTTTCATGGTTGTTGATTTAAGAACTATTACTTAAGGACTATTATTAAGGACTACTGCAGCAGTTCATGGGATTCAAGACTTACTTGGGGGGGATTAACCAGCAGCAAAGACCAGAAGAACCCCTTGGTGCCCCAAAAGGCTATCATCTAGATCTCATCCTTAGTTGATGAGCAAGGGACTTCCCAACACCATGGCACGCACACACAGCCATCAGCTACTAAACTGTGTGCTGAGGAGGTAAAACCCCATGTAGAAACACGATTGAGAGAATTATAGGGAAAATATGCTTGGTGTGGTCAAGAAGTGAGCTGGAGTTCGTTTAACACCCCTAGCCAGATTGGTCAGGAGGCAAAGCGGGATCATTGAGCTCGAGCAGATAATAGGAGGACCCTGGAGCGATGAATATACTGGGAAAGAAATTGTTATCTTCTAATGAAGCAGAGAGTAGGCAAGCATATTTCTGATTTAAGATCTTCATCATTAATGTTCTGCTTGCAATCACTGGATCTGCAAATAACTTTCCGAGGAGCTTCTTGATTGCTAAAAGGCTGTATATATTCCTGAGTATGATGACAACATAGTTTTATGTAGCCTAAAAAAAAAAAATAAAATCTGTTAAACTGCTGCTTATCCAACATTAACTACAGCAATTTTTAATTAACCTGATTTAGAAGCCAAATATATCACTGATGAAAATGAGAGGGTAGAACATACAGTCATTTATTCCAGTACAGTGGTCATGATTGTTGAATTAGATTTATTCAAATGAACCTCAAAATTTTGCCGCAGTAGTCAGCTGTGTAACGGGTGCCAGGTTTTAGAAATCTGCACATAGTCAAAGAGCAGTGAGCTTTGGGGCATAGGAGGAAGCGATTGCGATGTGTTTGTCTTACTGCTCAGAAAGGGAGAGGAAAGGCCCACACTCAATTTTATTTAATAAAGCAAAAAAAAAAAAAAAAAAAGATGGGGTGTGAATCGACTGCTAATTACCTCTTCCAGCCTTTGCTGGCAACCAGCGGACAGCGTCAGTGGAGCTTGGCGTAGAAAGACTCTCCAAGGGTTATTTTGTCTGCCGTTGGGTTGGCTCTGCTCTGGGACGATGGCCAACGAGATGCACAGATAAACCGGGGCGGTGGCCATGGCCGTGAAGCACAGCAAAGCCAAAGCCAAA
This sequence comes from Haliaeetus leucocephalus, assembly GCF_000737465.1. Taxonomy (NCBI): domain Eukaryota; kingdom Metazoa; phylum Chordata; class Aves; order Accipitriformes; family Accipitridae; genus Haliaeetus; species Haliaeetus leucocephalus. The sequence goes on along the minus strand of NW_010972972.1, from coordinate 6,039,249 downwards.
CTCTCCGCCAGCAAAGGAAGATTAACATGTCCCATTCGGTCTGTCAGAGGGATTTACGCAGGAGCATGTAAGAAAGGATGGAGTTACTCGAGTGTTACTGTTTTCAGTCAGGAAGACTTCCAAGAAATGGAAGTAGGGCAGTAAACAAAAGCAAAAACAGAGGGGACCAAGGTGCGGAGGTTGTCGTCTGTGGTCTTTGTAGAGGACAAGAACTTCTAATGAAGTAAGAGTTTGGTGCAAGACATCTGCACTGTGTGTGGGTGCACACAGGGAGCTGGGTCTGCAGCGTACGGTGATTTCCAAGCCTCCATGTAGCTGACTGTTTAGATTATTTCCCCTGAACTCCCTGTGACCGATCTGAGTGAAGATGATGAAAATTGAAGATGCTCTGCAACCTTTTCTAAAGTGCCCATTAAAACCTCATGCGGCTTCAAAGGGTACAAGCTGCCATGCGTGTTCCTTCCAGGTGGCCTGGCAGGTAATTGGGTCCCTCCCAGGGATGGCAGTTGTGCAGCCATGAGTGAATATAAGGGCTGGCATGTTTTCATGCAGTGTCTCTACCTTCCCTTTAGCAAGAAGCTCTGGTTAATGGAAGTGCTGAGCACCGAGGACTTGGGCTGGGTGCTGAGCTCTGCTGTTACAATGCAAAAAGTGGTACGATGATCAAGCTATGATGGCTGAAAGCAGCCAAGGAAAACCTTTCAAATACTGCAGCGCTGGTGGTTTTTTTGTAGCTGAGTTCTGCATTCAGTGTGTGTATTTTCTTGGTAGTTTTCTTCAGAGCACAGTGAACATTCCTGCATTCTGCATTCTGGTTATCGTCCTTGTTTTCTAGAGGAATAAAGATGAAATACTGATGATGTCACATGTAAATCTATAGAGCGCATTCACAGTCCTTCCTGTACCCTGGCCAACTGAGAATACATCTGTGCTTTACCTCTCAGCTGTGCCGCTGGCCTCTTTGCTCACACAGGTTGTTTATTGCTTCCCAGGGATGCTGTCCTTTTCTCTCTCCCTGTTGACAAAAGCATAATTTCTCTTTTTTTCTCATTGCAGGTTATCCGACGGGCTATCCCACCGCTGCCCCAGCCTACAACCCAAACATGTATCCAACCAGCAGCCCCGGCTATGCCCCAGGTAAAAATCTGTGTATGGAAAAGAGATCAGGCATGTTGAAACATACAAGAGGATTTACCTTTTGCTGCTCAGTGTACAAAACCCAGCAGTTTCCATGTGCTTGTCAGCAAATACTTCCCAGGCAAGGGGCCTGTATTAAGCTCTTCCCTTCCTAACTCTGCCATTAACTTCATGCCCACCATTGTGAATATTTGTCTATGTTGCAAAGTACTTTTGAGCCATGAATTATATCTTAATACTAATCCCAGGAATTTTACAATCCTCATTGCTGTGATACCTGCACATTGATGGCTTCTAACATTTTCTGAATACCGCATGCTATCTCGCCAAGATTGCCTTCCCCTTCCCCCTGCTTATCCCTCTCTCTTCCTTCCATGTCATAGATGCAGAAACATCAGCAACCGTGTCCTGTTTGGTGTCTGGATCTCCCGTGCCGTGTCTTTACCATCCCCTGCTTTCCTGTGGCACCGACGGACTCTGGGTCTGTCCTAGTGTCTTCTGTCCAGCTCCTGCCCTTCACACCGCCCTAAAATGGCTCTTCCAAAGATGCAGCAAGCTCTACTCAGCCAAACTCAGGAACAATTCTGCCTGAGCCTTGGTGTACTGGTTATCATTGACAGTACCAGCTGCACTCTCCTCCATAAAATCTTGTTTTCCCTTAGTTTTCCCAGTTTGCCCACTTGTTTTCTACCTCTGCTGCAGTGTGTCCATTGGGATGTATTTGTCATCCACCTCTTCCAGCTTTCCATGAAAGCTCAGCCAAGCTCCGTCCTTTATTCCCTTCTCCACTACTCCCCATCTATCTCCGGGAAACCTTACTTGAAGCCACATGCTCTTTTGCATCCTCCTTTGCCTCTCCTCTGAACCATCCTACCATCCAGGCTGATGGGTAACGCGTTCATCCTCTGTAGCTCAGCCCCTACCCTGGAGCTCTGCTCTCTTTGCTGTCTCAAATCTTGGCAAGTTCTTCCCCATCCTTCCAGAGAGCTGGTACGAAAATAATTTTCCCAGTCCACTGCTTTAACCATGCTATCCCCCTCTTTGCCTCCCTCTTACTCATATCTAGCACAGGCTACTTGTCCTTATTGACAGAAACAACACCCACTCCATTCATTCTTGGTGTCCAGAGCCTTATTGCTCTTATAGCTCAGCCAACAATGTCTGTCCTCTTCACCTCTTACCTTTCCAAAAGCATCTCCCTTGTTCCTTCTGCTCATCTCACTGGAAGGAGGCTTCCCCTTATCACCCACAGAGCCACTTCTCGTTTGAGTTCCTCCATTAGCCATGATTTTTTTTTGACAAAAACCCATGACTAGACTGCCAAGATCCTTCCCTTCCCTGCTGTTGAGTACCATCACTCCACACCTCCCTTCTGTCTGGTTTCCTCTGTTGTCGCTTGGCCAAACTCGTACCCAGCCCATGGCTCCAGTTATATTGTACAGAAGGGTCTGGATGGAGGCGGACACACACACATCCAGGACCTTCCTGCCTGGCCGGAGAGAACTGGAGAGGAGAAAGCCATCAAAGCACGTGGGTGGCATGAGTACGAACCTAGTCATCCCCTGTCCATCCCTTTGAGGTTGAACACCTCATCTACATGAGGTGGGGAGATGGGGGAAATGCTTATAGCCAAGGGCTGCCAATGGTAGAAGATTCATGTAGATGAGGATACAATGTAAATGAAACACGGAAGCTTCTGTCAAATAGCTTCCAGCAAGGACAGGGGAGGGGACCTTCCACTATTTTTAAGTCAGACAAGTTACTCCAAAGCAGGAGTCATGGAGTAATTCCCACCTGTCCACAAGGAGTTGTCTTCACCACAGCACAGACTAATGAGGTTCTGTGCTTAATGAGGAATATTTGAGTTGCTCTGCTAAATCAATCGCTTGCTTTTTTATGCTTTTGAGCCCAAATTTGGAAACCTTTATAGAAGTCTTTTTCTTTCTGGAGTTGACTTCTCTTAGGCCCCGCTCAGGAAATAATTTAACTGAAGTCAAACCTACATTTAAGTACTTTACTGAAAGCAGCCCTTTGGAAGGACCAAGTGACCTTGAGTTTTTAAAATGCAGTTAAGTTTTCTGCTTTCAGCCAAATTACCTGGGGGACAGGACCCTCTTGGCATGACAAAGGGTGGTAGAAACCCAAGGGCTAAGTAGCAGTTTGAAAATGTGACTCTTATCTGGAGTGAATTAAGTGAAAGTTAGTATAAGAAAAGGAAATCTCCTATTTAATAGCAATCTTGAGATCTTGCTGCCCAGTGAAGCTGTGGATGCCCCGTCATTGGAAGTGTTCAAGGTCAGGTTGGATGGGGCTTTGAGCAACCTGGTCTAGTGGAAGGTGTCCCTGCCCATGGCAGGGGGGTTGGAACTGGATGATATTTGAAGGTCCCTTCCAACCCAAACCATTCTATGATCAGAACATTATTTATTAGCTGTGGTTTTTTAGTCTGTGTGTTATTGGAGCATTTTTTTTAAGGGGTATGCTCACACAGGTCAAATTCAAGAATTGGCAGTGTCCGAACTGTGATTGGAAAAGCATTTCTGAAATCAGGACTGTGCCTTTTTTCATGGTTTTCATGAAAAAGGCCTGAAAAAATCTCTTACTCACCCATTTCCAAGCACACATTGGAGATGAAAAATAATATCTCACCCTTTGTTTTGACTTCATGGCTTTTCAGTTGACTGAGATGTTTATTCTGAATGCTTCGCCTCAAAAGAGCTGCAGGATTTTAAAACTTCTGAATAAAGCCTTCTTTTCAGCTAAGTGTTCAGTAGTCATTGGAGTGAAATAGATGCTTGCGTAACGAACACAAAGCTGGACTTTGTTGCAGTCTTGCTAAACCCTTTCTCCTTTGAATTGCCAAGTTTTCAGTCTCCCGGTTGTCGTAAAATCAGTGGATCCCCAGGCTCGGGAGCTTTCCAAGGCTCATGAAGCAGGAATGAGTGTTTCATTGCCAAAAAGTTTTGGTGCTGTCTTCTCCACATCACAGTTTAAATTCACTGTTATTTTGCAAGGTTATTAAATAAAGCCGTTTACTGCAGATGACTCTGTAAGGGATCTGTTGTGTTTTGTTTGGTTTTATGTGCTTCTGGTAGGGTCTTTAGCTGCATTTCTTCCCACTAAAAATCTTAACATGTAATATGAAACAAGTTTTGTTCCCCTAGATGTGTGCTGGCCACCCTCAAATTCCCCTGAAGGATATAACACTGAAAGAGTAAAGTGAAAAGAGTTCTACAGCATTAAAAAAACCCACAAATTTATTAGTAAGTTGTCCTGCCAGAGGCTGGCAACGTCCTGCCTGCTTAGCCAGGGATGTAAGTACAGCAGCGTTCCTGCGTATTGGCCTGGACATTATAAAATGTCTCTTGTCCCCAGCCACTGCCTGTGCCTTGCGCAGGCAGGAGCTCCACCACTGAGTGGTGAGATGGCCAAGGGGACACCCAAGTGAGAGGGAACACCAAATCACCGCAGGACGAGGAATTCTGGGGGGGGTCTTTTGTATTGCTTCTTGTACATCTCAGACACCATCCTTGGGAGCTGGAGTTCCTATTAGAAAACAAATGGAAACACCCCCCAGAAATGCTGTGTTGCTATCCAAACAAAATACTTTTCTTTGCAAAATCTTGATGAAATCCACACATGCCCCTGGAAAGATTTTAGTTCAGCTCAGTTTAATTTTCCAAATCAAAAAGAAAGAGAAAAGACTAGGAAATTTTCAAGTATTTTAAACAGCTGCAGCAATTGCCATATTTAGGGAAGATTTGGTTCCCTTTAGATGTATAGACCTTAGGTCTCTCATCCTTCTAGCCCAGGTCCCTCTGTATTCAGTGGAGAGAAAGACAGACCTCCCCAGAGAGACATCTAGCCCATCTTTTGGGACAGATGTCCCATGGATGCCTGTCTGTCCTACCAGGAGAGCTTGAGATGAATCCTGCCTGGGATGTCCTTCATGCTCATGAGGAACAGGAACCCAAGGAGGGGGTTGTGGATGCTCTCTGAAGTAACTCTGATACATAGTCAAGATACCCTCAGAGAAGGAGACCTCTAAGATGATGTTTTATGGGATTGCTTTCTTGGCATAGGTTAGGATAGTAGGAACAGATTGAGAAATGGGATGCACCTGGCTTGTAGAAGTGTAGGTCCTGGAGTGGGCTGGAGGACAAGCCTCCTTCTCTCAAGCAAAGAAGTTGCTTGCCTGCACAACAAAGACAAGAAAGAAGTGGATGTCCCAACCCAGACAGTGAAGAAACAGTCAAGAAGACCAGGAAAGAACAAGAAAACACAGGGATAACCCTAGAAATTGGGGTTCACACAGGTGGGCAGCAGTGAGCCCTTGGGCACACCCTCTTGAGCCCCATCATTCCTGCAGCGGCATCTACAGCCTGTGTCCTCCACCCAGCAGAAAGGAGCCCCCACACTCAGCGAGGGCTGGGTTGTCCATCCGCCCTGGTGTCTTCCCTGAAAACAGCCAGATCGACCTTCAGAAGATTCCTTGTGATTGTTCGGTATAGAATAATCCGCCCCTAACCTTGTTAGTCAGCGGCTTTTATAAGCACAAAAACACAAAGACTTTGATTTTTCCCTGCCTTTGTCCTGGTGGCTGTGGCTGTGGGTGTCCTCTCTTTCATTAAGATGCTTAACCTCCCCCGTGCTTTGATTCTTGCTATATTTTATCACTACAATACTTTGCAGCAAGCAGTTCTGCAGATTAATTAAGGCTTGAGTTACTGGTATTTTTTTTTAAAGCAATGCAAATAATTGTCTGTTGCTTTAGATTTGCATGGTGTGAAAGGGGAAACGAAAGCCCTGGTCAATCTTCTTTGTGCCAGCCAGCCTTTTGTTCATTCCCCCGATGCTCCCTTCTGAAGTGCAATCCTAATCTTTACCGACTTGCTTTCTCTAAAAAAAAATCCTCTGATCGTTTTGTCCCCCCTCACCAGATCTTTTTGTTACGCAGCTTAACGCTCAAGCAAGAAAGCCTTCGCAGCCATCTTGACATTTAAATTTCATTTCTCTGTTTACAGTTCTTAAAAAATGCCTTTAATAATTTCCATATTAGAAATCTCCTAATGTCCAGAAAGCTGACAGGTCATTTTGCAGTGAGAACAAAAATCTTCCAGTGCGTAACGCAACATAGCTAAGCACTAAATTAGCAAGGAAATGGTGAAGATTAAAATCGGTGCTCCTCAACCCAACTCCTCTTGTGCAGAAACCTGCATTCTCCCCATAAACAATCATGCAGCTCTTGAAATCAATTTAGTATCACAGCAGGCTCTTTTTTCCCCACTATTTGGAGATTTATCTCGTAGGAGGCATGGTTCAGAGCCCTCAGCTTGTTCGTGTGCAGCTGGGAGGAAAGATGCTTTCGTGGACTCGCCTATGCTCAGACCAGCGGCTCAGGAGCGGGGGATGAACAAGCACCAGTTAGTGGAGAAGAAAAACGCCTGTGTGATGCCGTGAGTGAGGACAGCATCTGTCAACATTATCTTTAGAGGCAGAGCAAAGGCTACAGAGGCAATCCTGGCTTGGACCCTTCTTAAATTTAGAGGCTTTTTCAAGCTATTTGCAACTCCCTGCCAGTTTTTATTGAATTATGTTTCTTAAGATCCCAATTCTGCCGCAGGCAAAATGCCACATTAACAACTCCAGGAAGCAGGCACGGGCTCTGCCGCTCAGGACCTCCCAGCATTGCACCCACTGTCTGTGGTCACTTCTCTGTGGAAAATATGCGTAAAGGAGAAAAATTAAGAATTTTTGAGAGACAACTAATGCAAAATAAGCTCCATAAAATAGTCCAGCAGTGGGTACATGCGACAGAGCAAGCAGCGTCCTCCACTGTGTTAAATGGAATTGACTTAAAGTAATACTGTGGTTCAGCGGCTGAGTTAAAAACCAGTCGTCTGTATCGGTATGGAGAGCGTTTACTCAAATTGAATCAGCTGCTGTCATACAGGAGGCTGGAAATAAACCTGCCGCAGAGAAGAACATGCTGCTGGGGTTCATGCCATCCATCAAACACACTGGGAATCAGAGGGGATCAGCTTTATTTTTAAAATCTTTGATTCTGAAACAGAAGACTAATTCTAAATGTATTTTTAAGGAATTTTAGATGTTGAGCCTTCAGCTGCCTCACTGCAGAAAGAGATGCTGTACGTTCCCAGCAGAATTGCTACTCTCAAAAGCTTCCCATCCACCAACAATGTTCTTCTGTTTAAAACCTCCCAGGCTGGGAGGGGGGTGGTACCTGCTGGCAGAAATCCTTCAGAATCATTAAAAAAGCAATCACAAACCAAAGTTTCATGTTTGGTTATCTGATTCTCCATATGTAGGTTAACCAGGCAAATGTGCCTCTTAATGCTATTTGGAATAGATGTTGAAAAGGGTGGGAAGAGCATCCTTTGCTTGTGACTTCTGAATTTGTGGGATGTAACTGGAAGTGAGCTGTCAGTCTTGAAAGAAACTGTTGTGTACAACCTTGATCACCCTCTCTGGTCCACCCTAAAGGTGTTCCTCAGACAAGCTCTCTCTGGTTAGGTATCTCTTGCCCCAGACCTCATGAGTTTTGCTTGGCTTCCATGCAAAATCTTAGCAAGAGATGAACCACCGAGCGAAGATGAAGACTGCCCTCTGCTCCTGCCCTTGGTGTGGTTCACCCCAACTGAAGAGAAGTGCATCAGTGGTGGTTAATTTTCAAAGTCTGTTTTTCAAATACCTGCTACTTATGTGCCATCTGCTTTCATCCTTGATGTCCTCCCAAACACTCACGCTACAGTCCCTGATGCACGCTGGAAGTCAGCCATGTTCATGCTCTTCTGTTGACCTCATGGTTCCCCAGACCCCGGGATCCACATGGAAAAGTAAATGATTTAGTGCCCCAAACTTTGTAATTGCCTCAATCTGAGAAGCATAAGGAGACATGGAGAGGAGCTTGGAGAATTCCGGAGTCCCCTTAGTCCAGTAGCCATGAGGAAAGGAAAGGAAAATGATAATTGGAACCAGTCTTGATTCCTCCCTCTGTCAATGTCGGGTATCTGGTGAATATTTGCTAATGTTTGAGCACCAAGTTTATTTCAAAGCAACCCTTCCCAAGGCATAGATAACAGCCAGCCACTGCATTGCTTGCAAAGCTCAGCCAAAGGAGCCCTACATCAAGCAAGGGAATTAATTTCTTTCCATCCTGATTCATTGAAACAACACAAGTTTCTGCCTTGTGTGATTTTCCTGTTGGTGGTTTTCCATATCTGTTAGAGGGAGAGACATAAGGCAGGCTACAAGATGACTGCAAAACACTGGCATTGCAAACTCTTATGCTTGCAATAAGCCTGGTTATTGAGGGCAGTGTTATTAAAAAAAATTCCTTTCAAGTATATAAAAATGAGCGCCTAAAATCACTCTGCTGCAGAGACACGAGGCACGCCAATTTAAAAAAAAAAATAATAATGTATGTCTTCATTAGGCCTGGTGCATGTTCCCTCCCAGGCATTCTGTCTTCCTGAGATGGTTGTTTTGTTTTAACTTCCTTCATTAAAGCATGCCTTTTTATTTTCCTGAAAGTAGGGCACACACTTTTTGCACGGAGGCTGGCTTATGCTTTAACTGCATTTATTAATAATGCAGGGGAGAATAATGCTTTGCATCCATTACTTCAGTGCCCTTCCAGAGCAGAACAGATATTTCTAAAATCACCCTCGGAAATTAGGGGTCTCTGCGGGGATGTTGTGGGACAGGATGGAGGCTCCAATCCCTCATTCCTGCTTCTGGGTCCTCCCCAGAGGAAACATTGCTCTGCAGAGGGAAAGCATAGGCATCATCTTTCCCCACATAAGTGCTCTGAACCATCCTCTGTAGATGCTCACCGACTATTTAGGGGCATCAATGGGTCCCCTAAGGTGGGTATCTTGGGGTCTGGTGGGGTGAACATCCTGTAGAGCCTTGCAAGGCTTTCTAAGAACAAGTGCTCCCACCGTTTTGGGGCACTCAGGCTCATGGTAATGGGACTGCCTGGGGAATTAAGCTTATTGCAAACTTTGTACGAGGCTCAAGGCTGTATCCATCACAAATAAGGTTGGCAGAGAGAAGCAAGAAATATATATACCGTATATACTGTATCATCTGCTTCATCCTTTCATTGTGATTCTGTACTCCAGATAATTCACAGAATTTTCTTCAGGCATGTCTGGTTCATGTTCTTCTCTTTTCCACTTAAAGTATGTCTTGAACATTAGCACATTGGCTAGAGGTCCTCGCGGGGAGACAGACCAGTCCCAGCGCTGCAGAGACCCCTGCTCAGTTCACATTGCTTGCCCAGTCCCCACCACTAGATTTGCCAGGGATCCAACAGACAATAAATAAAAGCTCTTTATTTTTCAATGAACATCACAGGCAAGAGGTTAAACCAAATCCAGAAGACACTGGTAGGAGATAGATCTTAAATTATGTTAGATAGTCATGGCTGGATTGTAACCTCTATGAATTGTAGCTCTTGCAAAGGACCAGGAGATATTAATGTTTCTAGAAGCCTCCTTGGTTCACCTTTTGTGTAGTTTTAAGTGATGGATTCTCCGAGGATCCATGATTTAATATAAGGAACATGTATAGCTATGGCAAGCTCCCAGCCATCTCCAGCCCAGATTACCTTGGTTTTTTGGTAGGTCTAATGTGGAGAGGAGAAACTGCAGAGCAAGGATTCACGTAACATCTAAATAAATTGTCTCATCAGTCTTGGAGATTAAAACCTTTGTGAAATCGAGAGGCAAAAATGAATCTGATTTTGAATAAAAGCGTAAGTGAAAGAGTGTTTCTGTCTCAGCGCTGGGAGTTAGCTCTCCAGTGTGATGTTCAGGAGTGCAGTGCACCATGGAAAATAAAGCAAGGCAGTTTGGAAATCCTTAATAACTCACAAACCTTTGGGAGGGGGTGCAGGCTCAGAGCAGAACATGATCAGAGCTTGAGTGGAGGAGAAATTGTGCTCCGAGTCCCTCACTTCCCACAAACCTCCTAGTTTTCTCTGGGAGAAAGTGAGGAGGGAGGAGCACGTTTCCATGTCTCCAGCAGCGGAGCACCATCCGGCCAGATCTTGCGCCCATAAACATCTCCACACAGCTGATGATTGCCGTGCTGTCCATTAAAGCATCACTGCTGGGTGTCCTCCACGCTCCTGTATTTCTGCCCCACCCTAGGAGAGTGGTCTCACGAGTTTTTGGTGGACCAACAGACCTGTGGTAGTGCTTCTCCGTTCTCTCTGGGCAGTGGTGCCCAGCCATGAGGACCTGTGTTGCGGCTGGCACGGGCTGTGGCACCAGTGCTGATTCCTCCTTGGCTTCCTCAATCGCTCATCCGCAACTTCCAGCCCTGTGGCATTCCAGATTTACAGTTGGATCTTCAGAGATGGTTAATTAAGTGTCTGAGCAGACATGGAGGCATTGGAGGGGTTTGAAACATCATTGCTCTTGCCTTTGTAGAAAGGTTTATAAGTCCTGACCAAGTCATGAAGTCCCTTCTTTGGGACTTAGCGCCGAGACCCTCGGGGGGCAGGAACTTGCTTGGGAGCAGGAATCATGAAGTGCAGCTTTAAAATGTCTTCATGTGTGATGCCCTTGGGGCTGACGGTAGTATAAGGAACCCACCACCTCCTCCTGTGGGCTGTGGTGTCCCTCCCAAAGATCTCTTCTTTCTTTCTGCCCCAGACTGCTTTGTCTGAGCTTGGCTGGTTCTGCTATCAGAAACAGTTCCCCGCCTACAAAATTACACCTTTGTTTTTTTCCTCCAGAAGTCTCTTGAGTTGGCAGATCTGACCCAAAATCCCTTTACCACATCTCTAGGGAAATCCTACCTGTCCCTAACGCCACCCGCACAGGGAGAAGGGGACGACAGGGACGTGCTCTGACCTCCAACCTTCTAGAGATCTTGGGAAATTCAGAATTTGGTGGAGAGAGAGCGTCTCAACAGTCTACCTTCTGCGTTCACAAACAATACCTTTAAAGAAGCCATCAATCAGTGATTTTCTTTGATTCCAGCAGCTGCATCATTTTACCTCCTTTATCCTCCACAACTTCACAGCGAGGTCTAATCACTGAGTGGCTTGCTGAGGATCGATCAACCCTCGCTTGGTTTTCTTTCCTTAGTAGCTGGGTGTGCAAAGTATATACTGCAGTACATGGAAAACCTGGAGCTTATTTCTTTCATAATGACAGCCAGAGCAGCTTGTTAAGCTGGTGAGCAGCGAGCTGTAATAACTGGCTGAGGCTTTCAAAAGATATATGCACTCGTGTTGGGAGGTGGTGGGACTTAAACCAAGGATGGTGGGGGCCACCATTTGAGATTAGTCTGGAACAAAAAGTTAGGACAGATCCATAGTTTCAGGGGACAAAAAAAAAAAAAGAAAAAGACCTGTTAAGCCTTTCTCAGAGGCACCAACTTTGGGAAGGAGTCTGGTTGTCAGCTTGTGTTGGTGATCTGCCTTCTCCGTAGGTGCGCCTTCGGTGTAACAGCAGTCCTTCTTAGATGAGCATTGGCAATGCGTTTGGATATAGGATAAAGGTATAGCCAGTGCTGGTTCATCATACACAGGTGCATTATGGCAGTTAGTGTAAGACCTTTTCCTCTTTCAGAAAATTTATGACCCACAAAATGACTGAATTCTGTTGGTCCCTTCTCAAATCCCACAAGATTTGGCTCTTGAGATTCTTCTGGATTATCTTGGTTGGCTTTATAAATACTTTTCTGCAAACTGGGATACAGTGCAACCTGCCCAAAGTCCTGCTTCTGCTGACTGTCCTTTCCAGAGTTTCTAAGGACCAGCTAACACTGTGATGGGACGGTCACAGTGACCAGTACCTTGTCCACTAGTGGTACCTGCCATGCAAGCATCTCAAAGAGTTTTACTGAGAATAAAATGCCTTGCACATCAGGCTCGGCCTGTTTTCCAGGTCACAACAAGGTCAAGGTCAAGGACAGCTGTTACTGGTCCCTATGCACAGAGGTGACTGGTGGTATCTGGGGAGGAATGGTGACTCTGCTGGCCACGTCCCCCACGTGTAGATCTTCATGCAGGTTGCTTAGCTCTGGAAACCAGTTGTTTGGGGTAGGTAACTGGTTTGCTGCAATGTGCTGTGCAAACCATCCCTCCATGGGGAGCAGGTGGGGCCAGAGGAACCATGGTGTGAAATTCCTACGGATAGTTGTCCTTAAAAGGTGGGAGGGAAAGGAAGAGAGCAGCAAAGTGGTTCAAATGTGACATAAATGCGGGAAGTCGTATCTTCATTGCTCTGTGTGACACCTCTTCTCTGTCTCCACTCAAGCTACACTTCTGATGAAGCAAGCCTGGCCACAGACCTCTTCCTCCTGTGCCACGGAGGGCACCTTCCACCTCCCGGTGGACACCGGGACCGAGAACAGAACTTATCAGGCTTCTTCTGCAGCATTCAGTAAATAAACCTTTTCTTCTGGGGTTTTACTTGGCTGTTTTGTGCCCATTTGCCTCCCCTCCTGTGGGTTATTTGGGGATGGGGTTATTTGGGATCAGCAAACGGATGGGATCATTCATGTCTGTGCGTCCGTGTGTCCTTCCCTGAGTGCTGAGCCCTGACAGAGGTGAGGGTGCTGCAGGTCCTGGGGGTGCTTGCTGGCACCATGGAGCTGATCCATCACCTTCTGCGCCCAGAGCTGCCCAGTGGGAGCATTGTGCTGCTGCTGCAATTCCCTTCTGGGATGAAATTTTGCAGAGCTCTTGGGTTTTTTCATCTGAAAATGAGGTAGCATCCCTGCTCCTTTCTGTTCCCGTGTGTTAAAACCACAAAGGAGCATGAAAAGGAGAGCACTGACCCTCCTAGAGCTCCTTCAGAGGAGGAAGGCAAGTGGAGAAGGGTGAAAGCCTCTTTTAGCTGAGCGTTTGGTCCTCAGGAGCAACCTGAGGTTGTTTGCAGGTGTGTGTCTGTAGTGATGATGCTCTGTGGTTGAGCAGAGTGGTATGTGCAGAAAAACCAAAGGGAGATTTTTTTCCTATTCCCCTAAAAGTGAAAGAGACAATTCCAAAATAAAGCGTGATTTTCAAGGAACCCGGGTGAAATTCCCACCTTTTAACTCAAACTGGCTGAGCAGAGGTGGGGGAGGAGATGCTGCTTATGGATCGCCATCAAACAGGCTTTTCCAGGAGGAGCCTTGTAATCTCATCCCCTAAGAGGCCAAATAGTGCCTCCAGGAAGGGTGATAAACTCCCCGATAAGGCCCCCAGTGCTTCCCCTGGCATGTGGGGTGTCCTCTGGCCCCTGCCTGACTGTTCTTGCCTGCTTTTGCCCTCATGTTGCCTGCTAAAGCTGGGGCATGGCTAGCATGGGGCGTGCTGCAAGCGTGAGGTGGGACCAGTCCTACATTCAAAATGCAAAATTAACCTTCCAAACACCCCCCGGGACCTGGAGAAACTCCAAGTCGTATTTGGAGAAAAAAATATAAGGTATCTTAAAGTGACTCTCTGCGGGCCATATTTACAAGGCTGGGACTGCTGCGCCCATGCACATGTGCGGGTTGAAGCGTTCCTTACCGTCTGTCTGCTGCAGGCTCCCTTCTTGTGCTAAATTAAATCATTTACAGAATGAGATGAGAGGAAGAAATAGTTTCTTTTTTTGATTAAAAGAATTATTAAAAAATAAATCTATTAAAAGCCTTTGGGAGATTTTTTCTTTGAAGAGGGATGTCCCTACAATTCTGGGGTAGGGGCTGTATGCCTGACATGGTGCATAGGCTTTGCATCGCACCTAATTTCACGGCAGACCAGATTTGACCGAGTTGTAAGTGTTTGGAAAATCTCAGCTTGTAATCAGTAGAAACCTAGATATTATTCAGCAAAATTCCTTTGGAGTTCCACCCATGCCTGGATGTGATTTCTCCTCCCCATTGCTCCTCTGGGCTGCTGCAGGTGAGATTCCTCCCTCAAAATCAGAGAGGGCAAGAGCAGATACTGGGGTAGGAAAGGGTTTGGGGGCAAAATTTGGCTGTGGCCACCCAGTGTGGGTGATAAAGGAGATTAATAATGCAGTCACCGGCCAGACCCATGCAGGCTGGCCTTGTTTCCAGAGGACTGGCTTGGGCACATTTAATTTGGAAATTAAATTTAATAGATAAAAGTCTTGAGGTTTGATTTGCAGAGATGCTTCAGGCTTATAGCTGCGGTTGGCTTCGCCAGAGCTCTGCTGGGAGATGCCATCTCAAGCGCAGGCTCTGAAAAATCAGAAGCATTTCAGGTTGGGCATCCCAAATCGGTTCTGTCTTTCGGCTCGATCTCACCTAGCCCAGGTTTTGTTCCTGGGAGAACAGCCTTCCCCAGGCGGCAGGAGACAGGTGAGAGCTTACTCATGAGCATCGTCAAGGTGTCAGATCTGGATGGAGGAGAGCCAAGGAGAAGCCTGGGAGACGAGTCCTTCTATTCCCAGGGTGAAGAGTGCCCACCAGTATGGACTGGAGCCGCATGCCAAACAGGGATAAATACGAACAAATACGCAATAGCTGCTCAGTACCTCCCCACATCTACACCAGTAAGATAGAAAAGGTGCTGAGGGCTCCACTGGGCTGTGACCCTGCAGTGAAAGACCATGGCAAGACATGCATGAACTTAAAGGCTGGGTAAGAGCTGCCCAGGTGCCTTCATCCTGGCCTTGCCTACAGTGTGGGGACATGCCTTTGCCTTTTGGCTTTTTTTGTCCTTTAATGATGGGTTTTCAAAGCTTGGTTTTGCCTGAGGTATTTTGTTTTGTTGCTTAATGCTCCAGTTGACATCAGGGCGGTCATAGACACAAAGCTTTGCGCACAGTAGTGAGCAAGGTTGTAGATTTTATGGTCGTTTCTGCCCCAGAGCCTCCTGTTTGCTTTTGTCTGGCTGGTGAGGATGGTGGTGGCGGTGACAATGTGCCAGGCAGGACTTTGGCAGAGGCTATGCAAGCCTGCCAGGCAGCTGCCTGTGCCAGTGTCCACCCCATGGCATCATCCCCTGTGATGTCTCCGTGCTCACCACTCCAAAGCTGTTCCTCCAGCCCTCTGGGTGCAGGGAAGGCAGATGGACAATAAAGCCGAGAAAAAAGCTGAAGGATGATGAGCCAAGGTGGAGGGCTGTGGCAGAAGCAGGACCAGACACCCAGAACCAGTCAGACTCAACTGGGCCATGCAACCACATAGGACCTCCCGGAGCTGCTCGCGGCTGCTTACTTCTGCCCACAGTCCACCGCAGCGTGAGCCCCGTGTTCTGCCCTGTGTCTTCCTCAGGGGATCTGCCTTCTGCTCCCGGGGGTGGGAGTGTGCTGAGTGCAGCCTCCTTAGACACAGCTTGAATTTACTGAAAAAATGCACATTGGTTTTTATAGAATCACAGAATCATGGAATCACAGAATGGTTTGGGTTGGAAGGGACCTCTCAAGGTCATCTCGTCCAACCCCCCTGCCATGGGCAGGGACACCTTCCGCTAGACCAGGTTGCTCAAAGCCCCATCCAACCTGGCCTTGAACACTTCCAGGGATGGGGCATCCACAGCTTCTCTGCTCCAGTGTCTCACCACCCTCATCATAAGAAATTTCCTCCTTATGTCCAATCTATAAGCTTTCTTAGAAGCCCCCTTTATATATTAAAAGGCTGCAATAAGGTCTCCCTGGAGCCTTCTCTTCTCCAGGCTGAACAACCCCAACTCTTTCAGCCTGTCCTCATAGCAGAGGTGTTCCAGCCCTCTGATCATTTTTGTGTCCCTCCTCTGGACCCGCTCCAACAGGTCCCTGTCTCTCCTGTGCTGAGGACCCCAGAGCTGGACGCAGAACTGCAGGTGGGGTCTCACCCAATCGGAGCAGAGGGGCAGAATCCCCTCCCTCGACCTGCTGGCCACGCTGCTGGTGATGCAGCCCAGGACATGGTTGGCTTTCTGGGCTGCAAACACACATTGCTGGGTCATGTCCAATTTTTCATCCACCAGTATTCCCAAGTCCTTCTCCACAAGGCTGCTCTCCATCCCTTCATCCCCCAACCTGTATGGATACTGGGGATTGCCCTGACCCATGTGTAGGACCTTGCACTTGGCCTTGTTGAACTTCATGAGGTTCACCTGGGCCCACTCCTCAAGCCTGTCCAGGTCCCTCTGGATGGCATCCCGTCCCTCTAGCCTATCAACTGCACCACTCAGCTTGGTGTCATCTGCAAACCTGCTGATGGTGCACTCAATCCCACCATTTATGTCATTGATGAAGATTAAATAGTATTGGTCCCAGTACCAACCCTTGAGGTACACCACTCATTACTGGTTTCCACTTGAACATTGAACTGTTGACTGTAACTCCAGACATGGCCATCCAGCCAATTCCTTTTCCATCTGAGGAACCGTGCTTTTGGTGACCCCTTCACATGGAAACAAGAGGAGATGGTGATACAAAATCCATCAGAGAACTTCCCCCCCGCCCCCCCCCCAGCCTTCATGCTGTTATAGAAAAATTTATCCACACAATTCAGGGCACTTCTGTGTTGCAGGATCAATAAGGTTGAGCTTTCTAGAGTGGCACGAAGGATTTAATCAGCAATTTTAATAAATGTTGGAGCTTAAAGGCTCGCTATTGCTTTTAAAATCCCAGCCTGCTGCTGAACTGCGAAGCAGCAGAAGCACGGGCCATGCCAACCTCCTAATCCTAATAAGGTGTTAGAGAGTCATAATTAGGCTTTAAAATTAGCTATCAGACATGCTTTTCTGAGAGGAACCTCCATCATCTTGTGTCATTAACACTTGATTACACATTGTTTTTACCCACAGATTGTTCTATTTTTTTGCAATTTATAAACATGGAAGATTACATCTGCCTGGACTATTATGCTTAATACCTTTTAAAATATTGTAGATAAATTGTCCGTGATTCAGCAATCAGGAAACCGCAGCAAGTGTTAGCATTCAAGGCAGTGAAACCACACAGCCTTGAGCTGGTCCACATCTCCAGATGCCCATCAGAAATGAAGCGTGATGCCAAGAGGTCTTTGTTTGGAAAAATGAGTTCAGAATAGAAAAAAAATCCATAAGATTGAAAAACAGGAGGCTGGTTGGTCTGTAGGTGACATACTGTTGGGTTCCTGGAGGACTTCGTGATGGAGGAGTCTCCACTTCTGCTGCTAGGGTGAATTCGGCTGTTTCGAACCTGCATTTCCTCTTGCTGCTTCCATCTCTCATTTAAAGATAGTTGCTCTCCTGGTAATGCAAGTCAGGAAAAGGGTCACAGCTATTCCGCTGTTTAATTAACACATTTTTTCCAATCTGCAGTAATCAGGAGGCGGTGACATGCTGTTTGGGAGTTCCTAGAAAGCTCCTTGTTATCTTAACACTGTTTCAGTGCTGGGCAGATAATATGGGATATTAGCAGTCTTGAAAACTTAGCCTTCGTTAATTGCTGCCCTGAACACTGGTTGAGTAAATTAGTTCATTATATTTGAGTGTTTAGACGTCTTAACGCTGGGCTGAGCCTTGACTTCTCCTCTCCATCCTACACAGTCTTCCAGGCCTCTTTGCCCTAAGGACGATTTCTCCCAGCTCTCCTGCAAGAGCTGGCTACCATTTCTCACCAGCCAGCCCAGCCCACATGCTTTTCCTTGCTTGTGTGAGCAGATTTTTTCCATTTCCATTTTTTTTAACTATTCATCAAGCTGTGACCAACACCTTGATGCCTTCACGGCATACTTGATGCAGTCCGGGGCATCCCATGGCAGCAGCTCAGCTTTTAGTCCACCCTAAAAAAAAAAAACCCTTAAAACACAACTTTAAGTATTCTCGAGGATTTTTCCCCAATTTAGCACTTAAGTAATAATGTTTTAGGGGCAACTTCATGGCACCTTCCTTGGAAATGCCTCTAAAGGTTGGGAATTCAGGTGCTGTATATCCTTGGTGCAGGGACGTCCCACCAAAAAAAGCAAATGGCTTTTCTTAATGGCAATAAAGCAGATTTGCTGCTTTTGTCACTAATGCAAATAGCCTGCAGGGAGCAGGACAGGTATAAAGGTGCTCAAGCATCAGTTGGGGTTGCCTCTCCCACCTGCAAGGTGAGCTGATGGTCACAGCCCTCCTTTCAAGAGAGAAAAAACAGAGCTTGGCACTGTCCACCTTGAAATACTTAAAGGCAGCCACCATTTTCACCTTAATATTAAGGTTTGGACCATTGGTGTTGCTGCTTTTCTGGTCATTGCCTGGGGACAGCAATACTGTGCCATGAAATCAGATCCTCCAGCAATTAAATTCTGGTTTTGCCCATCACACCCTGAGCAAAAAAAAAGGTGAAAGGACAAAAATCTGGGGAGGAGAGAAGGAAAAACATTATTCTCATCAAGTAGATGTATAGAGATGGGTAAGTAGGTGTGGGGATACTGCTGTCTTAGGTGATTTAAGTGCTGGTTGAGTCTCATCATGCCTTGACCGCTGGGAATACTCATCAACTCTATGGCCCAGTGTAGGCAGTGTGGGAAGAGCCAGTGCTGGGCTGGGTGGAGGATGCAGCCCCGGCTGCTGTGATCGATTAGCCAGGGGCTGGATGCTGGACTCGGAGGTCGCAGCTTGGTGTGTTTCATGGACCATCAGTAGATGCTGGTGCATCTCGGTACGTCTCCTCCGTGCTGAGTGATGCCCAGCGAGCAGCCGGTCCATCATGAAGAGCAGCTCGGGTTGCTCATGGGCCAGCTAGACCAGCTCTGCAGCTATAAATCCTCACCCTAACTTGGACTCCTCTTGTCTTTGCCAGGGTACACTGCGGGGACTCCCTACAAGGTCCCACCGACCCAGAGTAACAACGCACCTCCTCCCTACTCGCCATCTCCGAATCCATACCAAACCGCTATGTACCCCATCAGAAGTGCCTATCCACAGCAGAACCTGTACACCCAGGTAGGTGCCTCGCCAGCCGCCACGGCAGCTCACCGCCTCACTCAATGGCCTGTAAATACAGCCCGAGGTTCCTGCGGGGCTTTGTCCTTGGCTGTCAGGGCTGAGCACCCATGTCCTGGTGTGATGGAGGTGCTCCTGGTGGGGCTTGGTGGGTCTCTGGGATGCTGGGGTCTCCCTCCTGCCTCCTCCGTTGGGTCCTCTGGATGAGATGTGGTCTTGTGTGGTTGTCGGTGTGCAGTGGAGTCAGCATGGTGGCATCCCTGTGGCTTGGCCAGGTTGGGAATTGGGTCCCTTCCCCCAAAATCACATGCCTGACTTGCCAGGGCTTGCTGGCTCCAGGGTGGTCCCTGCAGCTGCCTCTCCCCACCCTCCCCAGCTCTCAGTGCTGCTCTTCCCCACGGGCACAGGTGAGTCTGGGTCACCACAAGGTCCACTTGCTGGTGGCTGTTGGCATCTCACTTGGCTTGCATCACCCTCCTGACGCCTGCCATGGAAAAGCCCCTGTGTCACCTTCACCAGCACAAGCTACTTCAGGCATGACCCAGATTCGTGTCCTCATGGAAGAGCTCCTCCCTGAGCACCTGGATGAGTTTCCAGTACCACATTCTCTGCTCCTGCATTGCCACCGCCTCCAGCTATGTGCTGTGGCCAAGATCCTCCACAGGGATGCAGTTTAGGGCAGATGTCCTCCAAAAATCACCTTGATGCCCCTTCCCACTGAACACCACGAGCTCCTTGGAGCAATCTGGCCCTACGGCTTCCCTAGCTTTCCTCTTCCTCTTTAATGTCAAAGAACCAACTTCTCCAGCAACTACAACCTCATGGAGCGGTTTCTCCATGCCTTGCTGAGACCAGAGCATCTCCTCTTGCCAATTTGGTCTGCCATCACTTCTTCTGTTAACTGAGCGTTGCATAAACCGCTGGGGACCAAACCCATCCCTGCCTGCTGGTTTTTCTCCCATCCCAGCCGCAGTGGGAGGTTGGCATCTGCTAGCAGTGCCCACCAGCAAGCCTGAGATGGAGCAGGGCTTGCAGATGCCGTTTCCTCATCCCTGCTTCCCAGGGACCGGCAAATAAGAGTTTTGACAGCCTGGAAGGGAACAACGGCGGGAAGGAGATGCTTTAGTAGATCCTTTCAGCACGTTGCGCTTGCAGCACTTGCCGCCTGGGATGTTCCTTCTCTGCAGCTGATTTCTCAGTCGCATTTTCTTCATGGGCCTAATTTATCTTAGCGCTTCCTTCTCGTTCTCTAAGGAAATGCCCTTCAGCATCTGCAATTTGTCCTACCAAGCTTTGTAGCTCCTGAAAGAAACAAGTAATTTAATAGTTCACCTGCATCTCCTTCTCCCCTTAATCCATAGCTTCAGAGATTCTCTAACAGCTTTCACCAATGCATGATGAAATCTCCCTTCATTGTTTTAAACCCTCTAATCTTTCTAATTGTCCCTGGTTTGCAGGTATCAGTGGTGTCCCTGCCTGTCCCCTGGCAGTTCTCTCCCTCGCACCTCTCACATTTCAGGCCCTTCATTATTTTGGACGTGGAGCTTTTTCTGTTGGCTCCTTTCTTTTATTCCCACCTGTCTTTCCTACCTTGTTTCAAAACCTCATGGGTCTCAGCAGCCTGGATTTCGGAGCCCCTCTGTCTCCCATCAGAAACCCAAGAAGACGACACTCTTCCTGGACCCAAGCAAGCACCTTGGGATCAGCTGAGAGCCATGGCTTCTCCTTTTCCTCCATCTCTTGTTCATTTTCTATGCTAGCAGCCAAAGTCTTTTGGGTCCAGGCCCCATTTCATCCCACCAAACGGAGGCAGCACGGTTTGTCCCTGACGAGCTCTGCCCCATGATGCTGATCCCCCTCCCAGTCCTGTTGCCTTCATCCATCCCACAGACCGTCTCACTTGTCCACAGGTTCAGCTTCATCCTTGCTTATCCAGGTCTCCAGGCACAGGAGCTTGCTCATGGGAAGGACCAGCCCTTTGGCAGTGCTTGAATGATGTCCCATGGGCAGCTCTTTGTACCAGCAGCCACGTGTGACACCTGCTCGTCTTAATATTGCTTCTGCAACACATCTGGAGGAGCTGAGGGCATGAAGTCTCGAAGTGAAGGACTGTCCCGGCGGAGCCGCTCCGGGCTGGGTTTGGGAACCTCTTATGTCCCGTCTGGTGCGGGGGTAGGTTTGGGGGTCTGCTGCCGCAGCTGGCAGGACAGGCTCCGAGAGCATCACTGCTCGCTCCACAGCAGGCTCTACGGTCCCAGCTGATGTAACTAACTCCTTGCTGACAGCATGGTCCGTGTTACCGGGCTGCCACCCACTGCAGACGGCGCTGGTGATCGCCTTTAAATAAAATACTGGGCTTCAAGTCACTGCTTTGGCTTGTGCTTTCAATCAAATGACAAAGACGATGATGTGGGGGTTTTTTTTCCCTTCTCAAACAGGGAGCTTATTATACCCAGCCAGTGTACGCGGCACAGCCTCACGTTATCCATCACACCACCGTGGTTCAGCCCAACAGCATCCCATCGGCCATCTATCCGGCCCCGGTCGCTGCGCCCAGGACCAACGGTGTGGCCATGGGGATGGTCGCTGGGACCACCATGGCAATGTCAGCAGGTAAGAGGGAAAAATCTTTCCATGTGCTGAGCCGTAGTTTCATCTCTTGGGTGGGACATATCCAAACAACCTGTGCAGGAGACTTGTCCTGGATGAAAAACTCGCTATGCATCCCACATGCTGCCTGCAGCCTTGCAGGGTATATCTGGCAAGTGGCTGCAGAAGCACCTTGCACACAGCTAATTGCAGCTTCGTCTGCTAGTTTTGCTTGCTGGTTACCGCTCCTTTGCAGGCAAAAATCAATTAATTTGCTCCCGATACTGATCTAACTCAGTTTTTAGGTTAGCAGAGGAGACCTTTCATTTGGCTCACTCTAGAGAGATGCGCTCTTGCATCCTGAAATACATTATTCTTTCCTCTGTCTGTTCCATAAGTAGAGGAATAACCAGGTTTGTCCATCTTCAAATACCATTGCATTTCTATCCTCAAGTTCCTTTTTTAGGATACCTACGGTCTTGCTTTCATTTTATGAAATGAACATTAACCTTGGTTTATGTATCCCAAATCCTCTGCATTTTATGTGCAGGATTGCTTCAAACTGCAATTAACTGATAGCACATTAAGTAAGGATATGGGCTGGTTTTATTTTTTCCAAAGCCTGTATTTCTCTCATTAACAATTCTTAGGGTTGGATATTGAATTATGCCAAGAAATGCATCATTCATCCTTTCGCATCTGCATTAGCTGTGAAATAGGACTTTGTTATGGGACGCAATCCCTGGTACAAGCAGAGATATTGCAGCCTGCGTATGACAAGAACCACTCTGAGAGATTTACTGTTGCTTATACTGAGAAGTGGATAATGTAATTAATGCATGTGGGATGTCCTAAAATTTCATTAGTAGCATTTGTAGAGATACCCAGAAACTGAGAAATTGTTGCAAGCACCCAGTTACTCCCAGAATGGAGTAGTTTGGGGCTGTATTCTCCCTCCCCATGTTTGCTGAAGGCATTGTGCAAATTCTTACCTAAAACCCCTCTGTGTATCAGCTGCAGACTAAAAGAGAAGAGGCTGCACTGGGCAGTCCCTTTGCTTCATGGCTGGGAGAGGATTTCTCCTTCTGCTGCATCCCAAGGCTCTTGGCTCTGTGGGTTTAAATGAAGCAAAAGAGCTCCACTGCCCTTGGGAGATGAGTAGCAAAACTCATCTGAATTTTCCCTGAAAGGTCCGGGTTTTTTCTCATCTCCTTTTGCAACCCTCATCCCTTCCAGTTTGGTCCTTGGATGTTTCAGATTGCTGCAGTGATCTGCTGATGCAGTTTAGCCCGGTGCCTTCAGCAGGTGGAAGATGTCAGCAGGTTAGCGGCTAGCTCTGCTGCTGCTCTTTTAGGGACAAGGAAAATTGGAAAAAGATGAGTTAAGGGCCCAAAGTAGCATGGAAAATATGCTGGAGCTTCAGGTGGGTTTATTCATTCATGGTGCTGGCTGATACCAACTGCATGAGTTAAATGCCTTTGATTCAGGTCTCACAGGCAGAATAATATTTGGGAGAACTGAAGAAGGAAAAAAAAGGGAGCTGATGCTGTGCCTGCCCCTTGGATGCGGTCTGCAGCATCGTACCCTCGGGCTACCGCTCCCCTGATAGAGCTCTCAGCCTTGCTAAATATTTCTCCATGCCGTTGCAGGAACCTTGTTGACCACCCCACAACACACCGCCATTGGAGCACATCCAGTTTCCGTGCCAACGTACAGGGCTCAAGGAACCCCCACCTACAGCTACGTACCTCCACACTGGTAAACCCACTGGCCAATTCATGTAAGTGCTGCCTTTACTGGTCTTGCTCTGCCCTTGTCAATAATTAGCCACCGAGCACCGCTATCGCTTCTCTCCTCCCTACAAAGCTGCTGAATCTCTTTGTCCGGGCGATGCTGACTCCAGAAGAGCCATTTAGCACTGCTCCCCGGCAGGGATAGCTGCATCGCGCACTGTCATGGGGCTACAGAGGGTGTTAGCAAAGCACGGCGTACCTTGACCTGACATCTTGCTGCTCGCTGCATGCAAGGCTTTACCAGTGACCTCAGTGGCATCGAGCCGCTTTGAGTGCAGTCAGGCACTGTGAGGGTGGAAATTGTCATGCTTTAAGGTTTTGGACGCATCACGCTCTTTCATAGAATCACAGAATGGGTTTGGGTCGGAAGGGATCTTAAAGATCATCTCGTTCCACCCCCCCCCTGCCATGGGCAGGGACCCCTTCCACTAGACCTGGTTGCTCACAGCCCCATCCAGCCTGGCCTTGAACACTGCCAGGGATGGGGCAGCCACAACCTCTCTGGGCAACCTGTTCCAGTGTCTCACTTCCCTCATAGTAAAGAATTTCTTCCTAAAATCTAATCTAAATCTACCCTCTTTCAGTTTAAAACCATTACCCTCGTCCTGTCACTACACTGCCTGATAAAGAGTCCTCCCCATCTTCAGCATCACTTGAATATGTGGTTTTTTTCCCCTGCTAAAACACGGTGGGAGATCATCCTGTTCATTAGCACCGGGGCTGCATGCAGCTGCCTGCACCCTGCCTGTTCATTAGCACCAGGGTTGCGTGCAGCTGCCTGCTACCAGCTGCAGGTTCATGTCCTGCTAAGGATCCCAGAAATCCCAGCTGCTTGTTTAAACGCCCTCTGCGTGTTGCTGGAGCCCTTGGTCCATCATGCCCAATTAACGGGCAATGCAGCTGATGGGAACGCATGATTCTGCACAGGGAGGCAGCGCAGAGCTCATCCAGCCCGGGGGGGTTATCTGAAATCTCTCCTTGCTGTATACATTACACTGGGCTAATCCTGCCCATGACAAATTGTTGTGCAATTAGCAGAGAGCATCCCATCTGCATATTTTTAATCCTGTGCATTGGATATTACCGGCGAGCTGCTGCTTTCTCAGCTCTGTGCCCAAGAAATTGCCCGCAGAGCGGCGCAAGGGATGGTTAAATCCCGTATACATCAGCTATACGTGCTGCGCACAGTGCAGGGGTACAGAGGAGAGGAGAACAGTCCTCTCTGATCCTGTACTGCTTGCTTCTAACTCCTTATTTTTAATATGTTTGCTCTCTTCCAGATCCGGAGTCAAACATTGTATGCAACTACACAAGTCTTACATCGGTGCTGTGGCCGCTGTACTGCAGCACCTCGTCTGTTTGCAAGAACAAAAGAAAAAAAAAAGTGCAAGGGTCACTTTATGCATTCTTTAGTGGTTTTTGTAAAAGCTGCTTTTTCTAATCTTCTGCCTCTTTTTTTTTTTCCTCTCCCCCTTCCTCCTCCCCAACCCACATAAATTGTGTAACACACATACTGACACTGAGCAATAGTAAAGTTCTCTCTTTGGTCCTATCATCTGAAAGCTCAGAATATTCACTTTTCCAGCATTGCCCAGCTGAGTGGTGCAAAGATCCCCCCACTTCTTGTTTGTTTGGGTTCTTTTTGTTATTTTTCTGTTGTTGTTGTTGTTGACAAGAGCCTAGATTTTCTTTGGCTAGTGAGAGTGGTTGATGTTCAGGGTACTATGTGAAAAGCACAGCGCTGGTAGGCAGGCTTATTCCGATTTGGTTTGGGTATTTTTAGTTGAATAATATAAATTATTTAATCTTCCATAACATATTACAAGAAAATTGGTGTCTTCCAAATAGCTGTCGTGATAGATTATAAATGCATTATCTGCAGTGAAATTCTGAACTCATCCCTTCTTTTGTAGGAGTAAGAGAATATAAATATAATTAGCGATGTAACACACTTGTCTTAGGAAGTAGGAGGACTGGTCACCATCGGGTCTTTGGTCTGCTTTTTCCAACTGGGCAAACGGATCTTGCGTGATGGGAAGAGAGCAGCGGAGAAACACATGCCCTGGTAGCATCTTGCACCTCTTGGGAAAACAAGATGCTCCCCATCAGCCATGTCCTGGGGCTGCGTGAGGGAGAAGGCAGCTCCTTCCTTGCGTGGCTACCGTTTGCAGGCAGAGGTGTGCCGGGCGGCTGTTGAAGGAAGCGAGGAGATGTCCAAGGGCTGGTCTGAAGAGCTTTTGCAGGTCCAGGGGTTGGTCTGAAGAGCTTCTCCAGAGTCTGGTGGTGTGGGGAAAGAGGGCGGCTGGTTGATGGAGAAGAGTCTTTGAGGCAGGGCGAGGGGGAAAATGGGTGGCTTCACCTCGCACCCGTGTCATTGGCAGGGCTGAGACCAAACTGCAACGCCTCCGTGGCAAACGAGGTGCTCCCCTTGCCATTCTTTGGGTTACAGCTGGGCTCGGAAACTTCCAGGAGAAATGTTCATCCAAGCACAAATCCCAGCACCATAGAGAAAGGCCAGAGAGGGGGATGATGTCTGGCTGCTCTGCTTGGCGAGTGGGGAGAAGTGGGGGGAAGAGGAAGCAATAGCAATAAACACGTCGCCTTCCTCACGGGAAGGCACCTGAGAAAAGGTGAGAGCAAGGAAGGTGATCCACAGTTGACGTGGACCGGGCTGGGAGATAACAGGCATGCAGGGGCTGTGGGCACAGGGGTAATTTCTGGGGGTTTTGGCTTACCCAAGGGCAGAAGAATGAGAAGCCAACTGCAGCCGGTGACATCCCACCTTGGGGTGCCCAAGTAGAGCAATAAGTTGTCTTGAGGGCAGCAGAGAAAGAGTTCGTATTTGCAGACAATGCTTGCGGCCAGTTTATTTTTAAATCCTTATCACTAAACCCAGCATAGAAACAAGGTTTTTCTTCTTTTTTGTTCCTAAGACAAAAATGTTGTTGGGTTTTGATTTTTCCCTCAAGTGTGCCAAAAGAGTTACATTCACTTGGTGGCGTGTTTGCAACAACTCTCACGTCTCTTGGGCTCCGAGGTTGTCACAACGGACCAAATCCAGAGCCTTTAAAGAAGTCGGGATAGGAGATGTGGATGGAAATCCCTCCTGGCACTGCCTGGCATGGGTTTCCAACCCATGCGTGGTGTTGAGTCAGTGCCCAGATGCCTCTGCTGGTTGCTCTGCTTTGGTCATACCTGGATCACATCTCCAGATGGAGGTGAAGGCAGTGGAGACCAACACTGGAGGGTCACCTTGACCAGGACACGGTGTAGAGGTCAGACTGGAGGGTCCTTCAGAAGAGCAAGGTGACCAGTTGTTGGCACCTGAGTGAGACCTCCTTGCTCTTGGTGGTGTCTCCCAGCTTGGCTTCTGCTGCCATTGGGAGGAGCTACTGGAGCTCCTTCCCATAAGCATGGTCCAAATGGGGAGAAACAAGCTTGGGGACTCAAGAGGACTAGTCCTACCACTGGTTGGTCCAGGGTTGTTTGTCAGGTTGGGTGTTGGCACCGGCACTTCTGTATGGGGGGTCATTTGATTGGCTCTGCTGGTTTTAAAGAAGAATCTAGCAAAGTTCTGGTTGACCTTCCCAACCTCAAGGAGAACAAAGTGGGTGAAGACTGAACACCAATGCCGTGGGGTGGGGAAGGTGGCTTTCTCCCATGTAATACTTTGGGTTCATATAAAAGGAAAAGAAAAAAAAAAGAGTAGATAATCAGAGAGTTGCCCCATTCAGCTTGGCGAAGCCAAGATTTAGCACATAAAAAGCAACGGGACATTTGGAAATAACAATACTACATCATCCTTCCACTGTTTGTAGCATGCTACAGTTAAACCTGGGCCAAAAAAACCCCGAAACACAATAGATCACAGGAATTGAAGATCTCTCAAATACCTTTTTTTGCTCTCAGTGTTGACTTCTTGTTATGTATTAGGAGCTGTCTGTGAGTGTTGAAACACACAGGACAGAGTAAGCTCTAGCCAACGTAACGGCACTGCGACTTGCAGGGTCCAAGGAGCTTTGTTATGACAGCCCAGGCTCTGCAGAGGAGGACCTTTCCCAGCAGACACTGTCCTACCACTGGCCTAGGCACCCTTCACCCTTAACTGCTTTAGGAACAACTGCTAAAATTTTGGCCCACGGCTAGGAAGGAGATGCTGGGCTTTCT
This sequence comes from Haliaeetus leucocephalus, assembly GCF_000737465.1. Taxonomy (NCBI): domain Eukaryota; kingdom Metazoa; phylum Chordata; class Aves; order Accipitriformes; family Accipitridae; genus Haliaeetus; species Haliaeetus leucocephalus. The sequence goes on along the minus strand of NW_010972972.1, from coordinate 6,011,685 downwards.
CCTGAAAGGAAAGAAAACACTAAAGGTGGGGTAGAAAGCTCCAGGAGCTGAGCATGGAGGGTCACTCAGTGTTACCACTAATGAGATCTGACATGGGACGGTTTAGTTTTAATTCCTTCACTTGGATCAATAGCAGATCTGATGCTCCTCATCCTGTTATGCCCAGGCAGAAATACTTGTTAACTCAACAAGGATGTGAAGAGGTGAAATACTCGCTGTCTGTTGGGTGAGAGGCTTCGGTGAGCACGTTTGGCAATGGGTGTTGGGTTTAGGCTTGGACCACTGCATCGCTCTGGGGCCACCACATGGCTCCAGGCTTGGGTAGCTCCTTCCCAAGGTGGCTTCATGGGGCCGTGGTGGTGGAGAGATGCTCCCTGCCACTGTGTGGGGATGGGGGGCTTGATGTCCCCCCCCGGCTCATGCCAGCAGTGACCTGCAGCCCTCTCCCCTTCCCTGTGGAGGGATGTGGTTTTTCGGATAGATGGAAGGATGGGAGGAAAGCCCATGATCCCAAGCCCTTTCCTTGGCCAAGTCATGGCTTAAGTGAAGGTCCTGGGGTGTCACAGCCTGGTGGGGGACTCCCTTGGTGGGGGGGACACTGATGGAGGCCACCAGCTTCTCAAATAATTAACTCCAACAAAGCTTTGCCGACATAGGTTAAGGAAAAGGGTTTCCCATAGTGAAGGATCACACCAGGCATTAACAGGGAAGAGCAGGAGGGGTTAAACCACCCTTAGCCAAGTGTCTCAGAGATTAAAATTCCAGCTAAAGAGGAAGGAAAATAACTCTCAAACCGCTGTTATGACCATTAACCCATCCCTGCCGTTATCTTTGCTTTAAAACATGAGCTGTAATACACGATCTGGGGCGGGGGGAAGCATATTAATAGTGGTGGTGGCCCCCAACACGAGCGAGCCCCTTGGAGCCTGTACCCATCACGCCTCCAAGCGGCTGAACCCTCCGGGTGAGGATTTGTTCCTGTATTTTATGAATAATAATTACCCAGTCCAGCTTTTTTGCAGTTTCAAGATCTAATTATCATGAAGTGTTAGTTACGGGGTTTGTTTTAATGATGGATGTTTCAGAGTATCAGGTTTTTTTTTTTCTCCCAGCCTCCGGCATCTCGCTGAATATGGTCCTTCCCGGAGAGACCCCCCCCTTTGCCATCCCCTCCCTCCTCTCCTGCATCCCAGCGGCAGATACGTCCCCGTGGGGGATTTGGGATGATGCAATCCCTGGCCGGAGGGCATGAAATCACATCTTGCTTTCTTAGAGGGAGAAAAAACACATTTGGGGGTTTATTTTCAATAGGAAAACCCAACCAGCCGACAACAGCAATAAGAGCCGCTGGATACCCGTTAATCCAGAGGTTTTGTTTTGGTTTTTTTCAATTGTCAGTATTTTCAGGCCCTCCATCTATCATCCCTGAAACACGGCGACCCTCTGCCCATCTTCCCTTCGCTTTCCCGCGAGTGCCGAGCTGGCTCCTGAGCCCATCGGGCTGCCAGCAGGATCAGGCTCCAGATATTTTGTCTGCCGTGTGCTAGCATTCCCATAGGGAAAAAGGAAAATAAAGCCTGCTGAGGAGCTTGGGTGGGAGAAGAGCTTGGAAAAGGCATTTTTCTGGCATGTTGCACCATGGTGCTCACAGATTCACCAGTAATTGGGTAAAATAACCTGTTACAGGGATGTTTGCAAAGAAGGAATAGCAAAATATGTGGTTTAACAGCAGCAATTCCCAGTTAGAAACACTCAATTGTGCTCTTTGTAGGGAAAAAAATCCTGATGCAACGCAGCCACCTGCAGCATCACTGCATATTCCTGCAAGGGATGGAGCTGGGTGAGCTGGGTTTTTCCCCAGGCGAAGCAGGTTCAGGATCAGGGCGCTGGGTGGGGAGAGATTTGTAGGGTCGGCAGCCATCGGGAAGCACAGCAAGGAAGGGAAAATGAGACAGCGGGGTGCAGGATCGCACCCAAACCCTCCCATTCCCATAGCACAGAGCAAACCCATGCCGTGCTCCTACCCCTTTCTATGTAATTAATTTTTAAATTCATTTCGACCACCAGGCCAGCTCATTTTTAAATATTATTGGACGTCTTAAGCAAAAACAGATTAAAAAAAAAAAACACCAAAAAAACATGAAAAAAATAATTAAAACCAAGAGTAACCATGTCTTCCAAGTCTAAGTCTCAAAGGTGTGTAGGGAACATGGCCTTGAACTGATGCCCTAGAAAGCCCCACAGCCTCGGTTTGTCCATCTGACGTGTAAATTTGGGGTTGTTTTTTTTTTCCTGTTTGTTTTCTGTTCTGGTTTTGGTTCTGAAGATCAGGTCGTGTTCTCCCTGACAGATTTCAGCCAAGAGTTTGTAACTGTACGATATTTACTGTAAGATGTAGAACATTCAATAACTATTAAAATGTTTCCAAAAAAAAAAAAATAAATAAAAGAGCCCGAGAGGGTTTGGTGGTTGGTTTTTTGGCGTGGTGATGTGGTGGAGAAGTGAATGGGACCAACCATAAACCCATTTCTAGGTTGGTGGTGGAGCTTGATGGTCTCCAACCCAACCTTGGGTGGGTTGTCCCAACATGGCCAAGCCAATGTGATCCTACAGGAACAGCTCCTATGGAAAAGTGGAGTGTGTGATCTTCACGGTGAGCAGAGCATCACCACCATGTCCTCCTGGGCTGACTGAGACTTTGGCTAGAGGAGATGTAGATGCAGGAAACCAGCTTTGGCCAGAGCAACCGTGCACGCCCCAGTTGGGTTGTATGTAGGGTGGGAGTTGTCCCACGATCCAGACACTGTCATTAGCTTGTGGTGTTAAGCGCTGGCACCTGGTGATGGAGGGAAATCAAGAGCCCACGATGTTCCTGGAGAGGCTTCAGTTCAACAGACCCAGAAGGTGACCAAGAAATGGCATCTTGACCGTGCGACGTCCTCCATTGCACGGTGCCTCCAACAGAGCCGTGCTCTGGCATCACGGCTCCCGGAGATGCTCTCCATCAGGCCACCACGCCATGGCCACCACCATTGGCGTCGCAGCTCCTGGAGATGCTCTCCATCAGGCCACCATGCTGTGGCCACCACCGGACCTCAGGGACAGGGAATCCTTCTCACCAGCCGTGCAAGATGTTGTATTTGCCGTGCTGCTGGTGGACACCTTGGTGGCAGGAGCAGAAGCCAAGCTGCCACCTCCAGCACTTCGTGGCTCCAAGCGGGACTGGCTTTCACGCGGTGCCCAACATCCTCCATCCCCGCCGTGGGGGTCTTTGTGGGGGTCATCGTCCCCCCGAGGCAGCCCCCAGGCCAGGTGCTAGCTGTGGAGGACAAGGGATGGACCACGTCTCCGGGAGGCTGGATCGGGTCCTTTACACCACCCAAGGTGGCAGGAGTCACTCAGTGTCACTCCCTGGGCCAACGTCCACGGTGGCTGTCACCACCCAAGGGTACCCACGTTGGAGAGGACAACTCCTCCTGCTAAGGGCAGCCACCCAGGTTGTCCCCCCACCCCCAGCAGCTGGTCCAGGACCCCCCCCCACAAGGATGCTGAGACCCTGCAGGATTTGGCCATGGGCTCAGCAGGGTCAAGGTGCCCCCCAAACGGTTGGGGTGACAGGAGCTGGAGGGGACACGGTGTCCGGGGTGGCCCCGAGGGTGCTGGGGTGGGGGACACGCTGCAGTGAACGTTAATCATCGCTGTCACGAGCTGGGGGGGCTCAGCTGGGCAGAGGTGAAGGCAGGGCAGGCAGCTGCCGAGGCTCCAGCCCCCAGGCGTGGGGTGACCTCGCGTCCCCGTGGGCTGGCTGCATGCGTGTGCAGGCGTGTACATACGTACGTGCCCGTGCACACAGGTGTGCGTGCAGAGGTGGGTTTGCACGCGCATTTATGCACACATCTGTGCACATGTGTGTGTGCGCACATGCAGCGGGGGGGGTTGTGCACACTTGCAGAGCTCCATGTGCAACTGTGGGTGTGTTTGCACGCATGTGTGACTGCATGTGTGTGCGCAAGTACATATGTGCATGTGAACACATTTATGCATGCAGAGGCGGGTTTGCATGTGCATGTGTTCATCCATGCATATGTTTGTATCCGCAGCAGTGAACAGGTCACATCCACATCTGTGTGTGTATGCACACTTACAGCGCTCCACGTGCATGCCTGCATATGTGTAGGACTGCATACACATGTGCATGTACATATGTGTGTGCATGTATGCATGCAGAGGTAGGTTTGCATGTGCATTTATGCACACGTTCATCCATGCATTAGCTGTGTGGCAGTGTGTGAACATGTGCATGTCTCTGTGTGTGCAGATGTGGATGCATACTTACAGAGCTCCATGTGCTAGCATGGGTGTGTTTGCATGCGTTTGTGACCACATACGTGTGTGTGCCTGCACATGGGTGCATGTGTTTGTGTATCTGTACAGAGGTAGGTTTGCACATGCATTTACATACATGTCCCTCCACGTATCCGTTTGTGTGCGTGTGCAGCACGGTGTGAACAAGTGCACGTGTAAACATCAGTGTGTGTGCACGTGTATACACGCTTACAGAGCTCCAGGTGCGTGTTTGCATGCATGCGTAACTGCATACGTCTGTGTGCACGTGCATGTATGCGCATGCACACGTGTATATATGCGTGCAGAGGTGCGCGTGCATGTGCAGCGATGCGCACACACCTACACGTGTGCGTGCTCACGTTAACATGCATGCACATACACATTTCCGTGCACAGGCGCTCGTGCCCGCCAGCGTGACCTGGTGCAGGGTTGGCGGGGGGGTTGGATGCGCGTGTGCGGGGGCACGTGTGCCCGTGCAGCTGCCTGTGAGTCACCCAGCAGCCCCCCTCGGCCGTGTCACCCCGTGCCAGGCCCCGCCGCGAACCCGCAGCACCCTGCGGCGTGTGACACCCCCTCCGTCCTGCCTCGGTGTCCCCTCTGTCTGTCCCAGTCTACGCATGGCTATAGGGGGGTGTGTATAGGTGTGTGCACATATGTAAGTGCACATACACATACACATAGCCTTTTGTGCCTGTATGGGTGTATGCCTATACACATAAGTGTATGCAAATGTGTTGTATAGGGGTGTATGGGCATTTGCGTATGTGTTTTTAGCGTGCTATAGGGGTGTACATAGGTGTAGCTGTCTGCGAGTGTGCAGATACATAGGGGACGAGGGTATATTAAAGCGCTGGCTGCTGCAGAACACCCCCTTGCACCAGCACCCACCCCTGCACCCTCATCAGCACCCACTCCACAACCCCCTATAGCACCTTAAATGCTGG